>NW_017731824.1:1353151-1451715 GCF_001890085.2 Hipposideros armiger
CTGATAGATATATCACAATAATTCTATTTTATACACTAAAGGCAATTTTAGTCACACTACTAGTCTCTTAGTAAAGGTCAAAGTACACACCCTATAAATCTTAAAGTACTGCTTAGCTAATAGTGTTTAGGATAATTGTTGAGTAGACATAGTCACTATAGGTAAAAGGATTAGCCTTAGTCACATAATTATAGGTAAAAAGGATTAAAACAGTTACTGATGAGAAATGGTCAACTATAAAAAGGGGCATGCTGTAAAATAAAGTGAGACACTTCTCTTCTTGAAAAAGCGCTCCTGTGTCTCAGTGCGTTTCCTTTTTCCTCGCAGACTCCGCCTCCACCTGAGGGAAACCCTAGACCCTGCGGGAGCTGGTCTCCCACAGTGATCAAGTGAAAAGGAAAGAGCATTTCAGGTGGAGAAATACCTGACAGAAATACCCATAATACATATCAGCATTTCTCCACGGAAATGAATTGTTTCGACTAGATACTAAGAACATGATCTAACCTTTGCCTGAAGGAGCCGGATCTCTGTATTTCTGCCCTACCTTCAACCTGTAAGATCTAAGCTGGTGGTGGGACGTCACGGCACATGGTAGCACCAGGTAGTACCTGTTGAAGCAATGTTGTGCATTTCAATAAAGAACTGACTGGCAGATGGAAGGATTCAGAGGTAAAGACTCAGAAGGTAGAAGTGGGGAGAGGGACATTTAGCAAAGAAGTCCAGAGGTGTCCTCCTACCCTTTCCTCACAGCTGACCTGAACTGAAATAAAAGAATGAAATGATTGGGATGGGAAGGCTGGGGAGCCCATCTCTTATGTACCCCGTATGTCCTGCTTGCCTCCTCCTGCACTCCAGGGGGAGAAGAGACAAGTGTGAGGCAAGGGGTAATCTGCAGCAGTGAAATATAATGTGGAATCCTTACAGCAGACCCAGCCGGGGCATGAAGTCCTCGACGGGGCCTGACTCGAGGGCACACATACTAACCCCCAAGAGTAACTTGAACCCTTTAGTCTCTGAACATGCAAATGTTATACAAGTTTACAGTTTCTAATTTAAAGGCCATTTTATAAAATTAAAAATGCTCCCAAGGACATTGAATTGTGAAACCCAATCCCATAAAAACTGTCTTGATCTACTCCAATATACTTACACATCTGGCCTAGTAAATCTCTTGCCTCAGTAACATGAAGGACAAAAATGAGGGACTCCTACAGAGAAAACCACTGAGAGCTGTCGGCTATATTGTAGGCTTTCTCACATACATTCTCTCTTTTAGTCCTCATGACTTAAGAGTTATTTTTATTTTTACATTTTATTTTTATACATTAAGAAAATATGGTGAACTGATTTGCTTAAGGTCACATAGCTAGTAAGTGATACAAGCAGGACTCCGCCAAAGGGCTGTTTCCCAAGTCTCTGCTGTTTCCACTTGACCTTTGAATCGTATACTAGTACGTAGATTCAGCATCAGCCCCCCAAAATTAAATAGTGTTAAACAGTAAGGCACTTGAAAATTCTATTTTTCTTACTGTTTGGAAATATAAGATTCTTTAGCTCTCAATAATTGCTTATTTATTCAGATAGTAAGAGTTACATGGAACTGTTAATAAAGTCTCTTTGTTCTTTACATAGTGCTTCAACAGCAGCCTTTCTATGAGAGTTGGCTTTTACTTTAGAAAAGTCTAGTCATTATCAAGTCCAAAATTAGTGGTATAGCAGGAATTTCCCATCTTTTCTTAGCCACTGCATATTCCAAGTAGCCCAACAACAAAATAGAGCCATTAACTCAAGAGAATGTATCTTATTCTATTTCCCTTTAGGACAGTTCAGTAGTTAGTTTCACCTCAATAAATGCTGACTACAGGAAAGAAACAAACAAACAAAAAAGATTTTTTCAATCACATTTACTGGTTCACATAAATTCTTGAAAACAAATCCATCTGTCTTCCCTTTCAGTATCCTTGGCACAATTTATTATGATCTTAATAAACTACTGTAAATATCTGTAAGGGGAAAATGAATTTTAAAATGGGCAACAACAGTCATTAAATAGCCATATAGGTCAACCATTAAAAGGACTTTTTAAAAAAAATCAAGCCATTGATTTGCAACTTTTATTAATACAACTTCATCTATAAAAACAAGATAATTTATAACTTGATCTTAACTCAAGTTTGGACAGCAGTTGAATTTTTACATTAAAAATTACAAAATTTCAACTAAACAACAAATAAAACATTCAGACACAAGTTTATACTTAAAAATTCTATCAATTTCAGCAAATAAAGAATGGCTGTTTATCAATTTACATTAGTCCTCTGGTCCAGAATACACTTTCTATTTAAAGTGTTTTAAATCATTCTTCTGTGCGGCAAGGATAGCTTCTAGTGGGAATTAGTATAGAGTCTGTTCTTGATGAAGACAACGCTAGACAGATGTTGCCTGATGCCTGGATAATGCTGAATGTGACAAAACCAGCGAGATACATTAAGATATTTCTCCTTTTCTTGAACTGTCAGGTCAACCTAAGTAGAGATTAAAAACACACACACAACACAGACATTACATAAGCACAACTATTAATATCATCTGAGTAGGAGATAAAAATGGGGAAAAAATACTTCCCACAGCCAACATATTCAGATAGGAGTGAAAAATCTCAGCCACTTGGAAGAGTTATCCATTTGTTTAATGCTTTTATGTTCAGTTCAAAACCAGATGTGCTATCTAGGGAAATCTCAAGTTTTTAATTAATGCCAATCTTACATTTATCCTGGATCTGGAGGCCCAAAAAGTTTGCTTTTACTTTGTTAGAAAGGAAAATAGGAGAAAGGAAGATAATAGCTTCCAAAAGACTAAGATATAGTTCTTTTGCCAGTATTTTTTAGCAAACCTAAAAAAAGAAAGGTTTATTGACATCTAACATACTGAACAAGGGAATACTATATAAACATATGTATGTACATACACATATAGGTGTGTGTATATATATATATATATGTGTGGACTACTGCTTCCTTTCTATTAAACTCTAGGGAAAAACTTTACTCAAGAAGACAATGACCCATTTAATTTTAAGTGATTATTGCTTAATATAAGAAGGGCTATTTCCAGTGGCAGATGCCTTAGATGAACAACAGACCTTCTAAATTCTGTTTGCAATAAAGCTGAACTCTGTTTTCAGTGGATGTAGCAATTCACAGAATTTACTAACAAGCTACAAGAATGCCCAGAGATTTGGTTAGAAAAAGATGCAATAAAAAACAGTTGGTGCCAATCATTTCACTGGGCTCAAAATCCAAAGTAGGTAACTTACAGACTTTTCTCTAAGACAAATTTTGGATTGGAATCATGAAGAATTGTCAAGTAAAAAGAAAGCCAGTAGGGCAGTAACTCACAGCCAGGACCCATGTAAAAATAGTGTAGTTCCTTCTCCTGGTGTTAATTCAGCATTTATTTAATAGATATCGCAAGTCTCCATAAAACTGACAGGAATGTTTACACGAAGAGAAACACCTTAGTCACCTGCCTGTGGTCCAAACCCATTAGCAGTTTGCCAGTTGGAAGGCACTTTTCTGGAAGGCACTTTTAGTGAGAGGGACGCCCTGTGACTACTCAGAATTTAGCATGTTTATAATGGTGCCCACAGCCAAATATTCTGCTGAGTGACTGGGTCAACAAAACTGAAGGACACTGTATTGTACACCTGAAGATGAAGCTGGATATTATATGTGAACTATAATTTAATAAATATATAGTCACACGATATGGAGTATAGTATAGGAAATAGAGTCAATGAAATTGTAATAGATATATGCCATGTCAGAGAGGCAATAGATTGGGGGAGGGGAGTTATCACTTTGTGAGGGGTGAAATGTGTAACTATTACATTGTTTTTTACACCTGAAACTAATAATAATAAAAAAAAACAAAAAAACTGAAGGACAAATCACTCTATATGCAGTGATTACTACAGAATACAAAATAATATTAACAATAAAATGAAAAGGTAGATACATAGTAGTTTCTCAATAAATGTCTACGTGCACTCATATTTCCGTTTTCTATTTACTAGGAAGCAATTTAAAAAGAAAAACTGATATAAGTTATCCTGTCTCCCCTTTTGCCTTTATGACATTAGGATATTATTTTATTAATATTTGATCTTTTAACATTGTCGTTAGTGGCCTCAAATGTCTACCTCTGTTGGCCCAGCTTACTTAAATTATTGGCAGTGAGTCTCGCTGCTCCTGTTAACATAGAAATTTAAGTTTCAGGCTTAAGTCCCACATCAGAGTACGAGCTCCTACAGCATATTATAAAAATATACATATTTTGTTTAACGGGGTGTAAGGTTGTGTCTAGTTATCAGACATGTTACTATAACTATTTTACCTACAATATAGTCTGTGGCATGAAGATAAAAGAATGAACACATTTGTTAAAGAAATTCCTCAAGAATGTCCTTTTCATGGTTTCACATGTAAAGAATTACATTATTCTTAACTGTCTGGTGTGCTATACATAGGTGGTATTTCAACAACCATTGTGGAATAAACTAAGTATCAGTCTATATTTCAAAAGGTAAAACACATTTTGTAAAAGAGCTCTTTTTTGGTTCTTTTTCTAAATCTTTACCATATGTGAACTTCTTCACTGATTTTGAAAGAAAATATAAGGTTTGTTAAAAGCTCGACCAGTAGTAAACATAGCTGCAAATCTAACAGGAAATGGGGGTGAGTTCTCTTAAATAAATACAAAATTCAAAATCAACTTCAACAAACGTCTTTACTGATAGTTAAAGCAAACAGAAAAACAACTTTTATTCTATCTTGATTTCATGTCAGCGGCTGAAATAGATGATCATTCAAATCTGACCACCTTCCTGCAATTCAGGCTCTTCCAAAGTGCTCCTTTCAAAAAGTCTCCACACAGCCATTTTGTGAGATATTATTTTTCAGAATGAATTAAAATGCACTGAGAAGAAAGCATTTCCAAACAATAAAGTACTAATACTTTATTTGATCTATGTTTAAGTTGCTCACTCAGATTTTGAAACAGGGTAAAAAAGAGCAATGAGTGTTTACTATTTACATTTCAGAACAGTTTGCTATTACAGAGGACTAGCATATGCTGCTACCAGGTCTATTATTTAAAATAACAAAATACAACACGCAGAAAAATCAATATTCTCCAACTTAAAAATTTCACATTTAGATTCTCTAGTGTAAGGATTATCACAGACTCACAGTACAAAATAATTTTTTTTATTATTAGTTTTAGGTGTACAGAACAATGCAATAGTTATACTTTTCATCCCTCACAAAGTGACCCCCCCTTCCCCCAATCAACCGCCCCCTCCCCCGATAGCATACACATCTATCACAATTCCATCGACTCCACTCTCCGCACTGTACTCCACATACTGTGATAACATATATATCAAATCTTAGTTGACAAACTATTATTCAATGGCAGCTTCAGATGTACAGTGCAGTGGTCAGGCCTCTACACCGTCCATGAAGTGGTCTCCCTAACAAGAGATGAGTCCATCTGACACCCTAAAAAATACTACTACATTATCGATTATATTCCCCAAACTGTCTTTCATATCCCTGTGGCAATATTGAAGTTACCAATTTATGTTGTCTCGTCCCTTCCCCTTCTCCCTCATCCCCACCCCCTCCCATCTAGCAACCATCAGTTTTTCCTCTGTGTCTCTGAGGCTATTTCTGTTTACAATGTTCGTTTATTCAGTTCTTTAGATTCCACATATAAGTGAGATCATATTTCTCCAATGTACTTATTTCACTTAGCATGATGTTCTCTAGGTCCATCCATATTTTTGCAAATGGCACAATTTCATTCTTCTTTATAGCTGAGTAAACGCCATTGTATAAATGAACCACTGTTTCTTTTTTCTTTTCTTTTTTTTTAAAGATATTATTGGGGAATTGGGGGAAGGGGAACAGTGTTGGAGACCCGGGAAAGGGGAACAGACAGGTAGACAAATTGCTGTTTTGTTCTTCAGTCTAGTTGTGGAGGACGTCACTTCACTGCCCCATGTTGGTATGATCATTATGCTCTTCCTGGGTGAGGCCATCGGTCACCAGTCACTGGATGGCCGCTCACAGTGGCTCCCGGTAGCTCACACCGGCTACCAGTTGCTCATGCTGGCTGCCAGCCACTCACATAGCTCACGGCAGCGACTGCAGCCCTGCTGCAGCCTACTCTGTCGCTGGCAACTGACAGCAGCCCAGCTCCAGGTCGAGCTGTTGTTCATCATCTTAGCTGTAGAGGGCAAGTGTCAATGGCCCTCAATGTGGGATCCGAACCGCAGCCCTGCTGCTCAGAGCTGGTGCTCCCAAGCGAGCTCTTAACCAGCTGAGCCACTTGACTGGCCCGAACCACTGTTTCTTAATCAAGTCATCTACTCTACTGATGGGCACTTTGGTTGTTTCCAAGTCTTGGCTATTGTAAATAGTGCTGCAATGAATTTAGGGGTGCATATACTTTTTTGAATTAGTGTCTTGGATTTCTCTGGATAAATACCTACCTAAGAGTGGAAATGCTGGGTCATAAGGTAGCTCCATTTCCAGTTTTTTGATAACTCCATACTGATTTCCATAATGGCTGCACCAATCTGCAGTCCCACCAACAATGCACCAGGGTTCCCTTTTCCCCATAACCTCGCCAGCACTTGTTGTTTGTTGATTTATTGATGATAACCATTCTAACGGGAGTGAGGTGGTATCTCATTGTGGTTTTTATTTACATTTCTCTAATGATTAGTGAGGTTGAACATTTTTTCATATGCCTGTTGGCCATCTGTATGTCCTCTTTAGAGAAATGCCTCTTCATATCCTCTGCCCATTTTTTAATTGGGTTGTTTGCTTTTGTGGTGTTGAGTTGCATGAATGTTTTATAAATCTTGGATATTAACCCATTATCAGATGTATCATTGACAAATATCTTCTCCCATTTAGTAGGCTTCCTTTTTGTTTTCTTGATGGTTTCCTTTACTGTGAAAAATCTTTTAAGTTTGATGTAATCCCATATGTTCACTTTTTCTTTATTTCCCTTGCCCACGGGGATATATCAGTAAAAATATTGCTCAGGGTAATGTTTGCAAATTTACTCCCTATATTTTCTTCTAGGAGTCTTATGGTTTCAGGTCTTACATTTAAGTCTTTAATCCATTTTGAATTTGTTCTTGTATATGGCGTAAGGAGGTGGTCCAGTTTCATTTTTTTGCAGTCAGTCCAATTTTCCCGGCACCATTTATTAAATAGACTATCTTTACCCCAATGTAAATTCTTGCTTCTGTTGTCATAGATTAACTGTCTGTATATGAATGGATTTATTTCTAGGCTCTCTATTCTGTTCCATTGATCTATGTGCCTGTTTTCATGCCAGTACCATACTGTTTTGATTACTGTAGCCTTGTAGTATGATTTGATGTCTGGTAGCGTGATACCTCTGGACTTTGTTCTTATTTCTCAGAATTGCTGTGGCTATTCGGGGTCTTTTATGGTTCCATATGAATTTTAGGATTACGTTTTCTATTTCTGTGAAAAATACCCTTGGTAGTTTGATAGGAATTGCATTGAATCTATATATTGCTTTAGGCAGTATGGACATTTTAACTATAGTAATTCTTCCTATCCATGAGCATGGTATGTGTTTCCATTTATTTGTATCTTATTTAATTTCTCTCTACAGTGCCTCATAATTTTCTGAGTACAGGTCTTTTACTTCTTTGGTTAAATTTATTTCTAACTATTTTATAGTTCTTGAAGCAATTGTAAATGGGACTGTTTTCTTAATTTCTCCTTCTGATAGTTTATTATTGGTATATACAAATGCAACTGATTTCTGAATATTGATTTTGTATCCTGCTACCTTACTGAATTCATTTATCAGTTCCAATAGTTTTTTGGTGGAGTCTTTGGGGTTCTCTATGTATATTATCATGTCATCTGCATATAATGACTATTTTACTTCCTCCTTACTGATTTGGATGCCTTTTATTTCTTTTTCTTGTCTGATTGCTATGGCTAGCACTTCCAGAACTATGTTGAATAAAAGTGGAGAAAGTGGACAACCTTGTCTTGTTCCTGATCTTAAGGGGAATGGTTTTAGCTTTTCCCCATTGAGTATGATGTTAGCTGTGTGTTTATAATATATGTCCTTTGTTATGTTGAGATATGCTCCCTCTATTCCTACTTTGCTGAGTTTTTATCATAAATTGGTGCTGAATTTTGTCAAATGTTTTTTCTGCATCTATTGATATAACCATATGGTTTTTATTTTTATTTTTTTAAAGATTTTATTGGGGAATTGGGGGAGGGGAACAGCACTGGGGAATCAGGGGAAGGGGAACAGACAAGTTGCTATCCTTTTGTTCTTCAGTCTAGCTGTGGAAGATGTCGCCTCACTGGCCCATGTTGGTATTATCATTGCGCTCTTCCCAGGTGAGGCAGATTGGTCTCGCCAGCCACTGGACGGCTGCTCACGGTGACACTTGGCAGCTCATACCAGCTGCCGGCTGCTCACACTGGCTGCCAGCCACACACGGTAGCTTATGGCAGCCCACTGCAGCAGGGGCTGCAGGCTATGCCGTCGCCGGTGACTCATAACAGCCCCGCTCCAGGTCGAGCTCTTGTTCACCATCTTAGCTGTAGAGGGCAGTGTCACTGGCCCCCATGTGGGATCTGAACCAGGGCTGTGCTGCTTACAGCTGGTGTCCCAAGCCAGCTCTTAACCAAAGCGCCACTCGGCCGGCCCATATTTTTCATATTGTTGATGTGGTGTATCACATTAATTGATTTCCAGATATTGAACCAAACTTGTATACTAGGGATGAACCTGACTTGATCATGGTGTATGATCTTCTTAATATATTGCTGAATTCTGTTTGCTAATATTTGTTGAGGATTTTTGCATCTATGTTCCTCAGGGATATCGGCTTGTAGTTTTCCTTTTTTGTACTGTCTTTGTCTGGTTTTGGAATCAGGGTGATAGTGGCCTCATAGAAAGAGTTTGGGAGCCTTCCCTCCTTCTGGATTTTTTGGAATTGTTTGAGTAGAATAGGTGATAATTATTTTTTGAATGTTTGGTAGAATTTACTTTGAAGACATCTGGTCCAGGGCTTTTGTTTGTTGGGAGCTTGTTGATTACTGAGTCAATTTCCTTGGTGGTAATCAGTCTATTCAGATTTTCCATTTCTTCTTGAGTTAGCTTTGGAAGGTTGTATGCTTCTAGGAAATTATCCATTTCTTCTAGATGGTCAAATTTGTTGGCATATAGTTGCTCATCGTCTTTTCTTAAATTTTTTTTTTGTATTTCTGTGGTGTCTGTTGTCACTTTACCTCTTTCGTTCCTGATTTTACTAATTTGAGTTCCTCTCTCTTTTTTTTTGATGAGTCTGGCTAGAGGTTTGTCAATTTTGTCTATCTTCTCAAAAAACTAGCTCTTGGTTTCATTGATCTTTTATATTGTTTTTCTGGTGTCTATTTCGTTTATTTCCACTTTGGTCTTTATTATCTCCTTCCTTGTACTCCCTTTGGGCTTATTTTGCTGTTCTTTTTCCAGTTCCCTGAGGTGTAAGGGTAACCTGTTCATTTGAGATTTTCCTTGCTTCTTTAGGTAGGCCTGCACTGCTTTGAACTTCCCTCTTAGGACTACTTTCACTGCATTCCAAAGATTTGGGGTTGTGGTGCTTTCGTTTTCATTTGTCTTGAGGTATCTTCTGAGTCTTCCTTGATCTCATTTTTTACCCACTCGCTATTTAGAAACATGTTATTCAGCCTCCATGTATTTCTGTGTTTTCCAGGGTTTTTTTTGTAGTTGATTTCTAATTTCATAGCACTGTGGTCAGAGAAGATACTTGATATGATTTCAATTTTCTTAAATTTATTGAGACTTGTTTTGTGGCCTAACAATTACAAAATAATTGTTGTTCTGAGACCTTCTAAATATTTGTCTAATAGTTCCCAATTTATTCTAATAATTTTTAAGGAGATCTGTTTTAGAGAATGTAAATTTGTTCACTTTCCCTCAGAAAACTGCTAGAAATACACAGAGCTTTTTCAAAATGATCAAGTTACCACTTAGCCTTTTCGTTTAAACTTTGGAGCTTGCCCCTTGAGTCTGAGAAAATTATGACTGACCTTGATTTGTTACCTCTGCTACATTTTTGGTAGATATTCTATTTCTGAACTTACTGGAAACAAACAAACACAACAGATTTTCTCCCCACCAAACTTAGTTATTTAGAACTTTTTGGATGTGATCCCCATCAACTATTTCACTTATAACAATGGTCTTCCATCATCCCTTTCTATAGTCGATTCGTTTGGTCCACCCTACCCTCCCACCTCCGCCCCTTTTTACAACAGGAAACACAAAGCAATTGTTCTGGTTACCACTTCCTGCTTTGTACTGGTCTACATGCCAGCCTGTCTACAGTGATGCTTGGCTCCTTCCACTTCATCATTCCCTTGTATTTCTGTTGGCACTCGATAACTAGTTTGAACTCTAAAGCCAAACAGATAATATTCTTAGTCACTAATTTTCCATGAAGACATGTGAGAAACACTTGAAGGGACCCATTCCAGATCAGGGTGAAACGCTGGTCTGCCACCTTTCCAACTGCACCATGCTGCCTTTGGGATGCTTTGTGGCCAGCAGTCCCAGGCTGCTCTGCAGCTATTTCTTTTACTTTCTTTCTAAGAGAACAGCATGCCTCTACTGGTGCTCTGAACTTCTAAACAAAGGGATTTCAGTTGATAACAATCTTATACTCAAGCAGCACATAACATTACAAAGAATTTTAATAATCTTGAGTAACAGTCTGTTCATAGGGGCTACTATCGACTAGTGAAATCGCTCTAAGAAAGCAATGAGTCACCAGTGTGATAATAAACAGCCACACTAGCTGGCAGTTTAACAAAGGAAGAACAACGTAATATTCCTCAAAGGGAATTAAGACAGACCAGATCTTATAATTAGAGTAACTCAGCCACAACTAAAACTGGGCTCACACTGAAATAAAATACAGTGGGATTATTTGATGACTTGAAGGTTCTCTGACTGCTGTTTTGTGCACTGCGCTGACTACATATTAAGTATTTAATAACGTGAACAAATAAATGAAGGAATAGGAGCAAAAATAAATACACCGCCAAAGCAAACAAAGCACGAGAAACTGTCTGATGAATATGAGCAGGTAGCAAGTCTGAACTTTGTATCTCCTCTGCCTGAATTTCATTCCCAGTAATCATTTTTTTTCTCATCTGGGTATATTTACACGTAACTCAACAGGGATGTCATTTAACACCACAGTGCAATTCTGTCACAGTAAGGTTTCAATCTGAGGCCTGTTCCTTGAGAAGGTGTTTATTTCTCCAATGTACTTTGCCTGCACTTGGACCAGGGTAGGAGAGATGCTTTGGTCATGAACTCATTTTAGGAACTGAAAAGGGTGGTTAACAGAGTGACTTACATATTTTTCTACTCAATTATATTTTGAAAAAGATAAGCCTAATATCCTTAATCATATATCCTAGTCACTACATATAAAGAAGATACACATTCCAAAATAGGAACTATAAGTAGGTACAGATCATTAAATATTGTCAATGTAACCCTAGTTTTAACATGCAGCATTGAATGAAATACTTTCAACCTGCTTGAAAACCAAACATCCTGGAAGACACCTAGACTCATAATTAAACATCTCTGTAGCTGGTGCTATGAATATTTTGCATTATGAAATTATGACCTTGTTCACCTAGCTGGTAAAGAAATTCCACACAAGCTCCCTCCTTCTCAGAGTATTTCCTGTCCCTACTGCATGACACGCATGAGCCAGAAGAGAGAAAAATGTAAATGCACACTTGATTTGCAAGAGTTACACTGCATTATCATCTTTTAAAAAAACAAACAAAAAACAACTAGGTGGGAGAAATGCTTTCCTTCTTAATGAAGCTTGACACTAGACGAAATCAGGCCTCGCGAAGGTCCTGACAGGCCTTCACGAGCCTGCTGACAGGCATCACATAAGATTACAGAGGACACGTCTCTAATGTGAAGCTTTTAAATTAAGTAATGCCACATTTAAATATGTTTTTAAAATGTCAACAAGTGTGTTGTTCTGGTTGTTAAGTAAGTAACGTTTTTGTTCCCGTCTATAGGTAACCATGCTCTTAGCAGCACAGTCTCATTCCAATCAAGTTATATACTCCCCAGTTGAAAGACTCCTGGGTGCAGGAAAAGGATAGTTATTATTAGATGCCCTAACAGCAAACCCTCTTTACCTTGGAGGCTTTTTGCATTTTGAAATGAGGTAGGTTGTGCTACGCCACCATTCTAAACTCAAAAGGCTATGAAAATATTTGGAATCTAGAATAGAATAAAGGGACTGATATGATCAAAGTATTTCAGCTCATCTTCACATTTCAATAAGTTTACTTTAGATTTAATTATACTGAAGTGTAAAGAGAAAGAGATTGACATGATCCTTTCCTAAATCTCCGTATTTTACTAAAAACTGAGTCTTATTCCTTTTAAGTATGGGGACCTTTGGTCCCACTTTATTCCTGATGTACCATTGTAATTATTAATAGCCCTTCTTTCACTGACAAAACTGTTGTTTTGGATGATAAATCATGTGGTCATCCTACTTATAAGAAATATTTATGCTTTAACTTATCATAAGCTTTCTAAAACAATAAAAATTCCCTTGGATAGCCAAAGCCATTCAAATTCAACAGATATTTTTCTGACTATTACATGATTCTACATTCTACTTTTCTCCTTATGCCTCTTTAATTGATCCCATAATATTTTGATCAGAAATTAGCACTAGATGCCAATTTTTCTTATTCACTGTTTTCATGTAAAAGTCTTATCTCTTTAATGAAATCAAAACTTATTTAAAAATATTTTTATACTTCTTTTATGTCCCTCAAGTACAGTATAATGGGCACATATAGTAAGTTCTTACTAAGTAAACTTGTAATAATAGAGAGTACCATGTTGAATTAAGGGTCATCCTAGGCCATTACAATAATGTTATAGAATTTAATACAATCACTTAGGGATTTTAGAGAAATAATGCTTAATAAGGAATATAAATCCAAATTGAGGAATTAGAGCTTGGGTGGGGAACGAAGAACAACTGTCATACATTACAACGGCATTTTTGATTACAAAGGCTTCCTCACATTATGACACTTGAGTCAGAGAACTGAGTTTGTCTCGGCCCTTCCAAAACCTGAGCTCTGTCTTTGCACAAAGTACTTGATGTTCTTAAGCATTAGTTTTCTTCTCTGTAATAGGAGGACAATACCACTAGTCTTACTCTCCTCCAGAGTTATGAAGTACAATGAGAAAGTACATATAAAATTCTGAAAAACATAAAAAATATGTGAATTATATTGTTCAGTGTGTATGGAAGGGAGGGCAGACTATATTCATGTGCAAGGAATTGTGTCAGGCAGTGGTGTTACAAATATGAATTGCTACAATCTCTGACTCAAGCAGTTTATAATTTAAATTAAAGATGGTGAAAATTTCCAAGAATTACAGTAGAAAATGAAACAAGTCAGAACTGAGGTGGTGTGTGAGGTACAAGAAGAAATGGAGCAAAGAGCATCTGAATATGCTTTAGGAGCCTGAGAGGGCTCCACCAGGAAATTAGTGCCAGAGCTGAGTGATACCTGATGAAACACAAATGAATTTGGGAGGAAGATAAGGGCTGGGCCAAGGAGCAAATGAAGAGCAGTGCAAGGACGCTGAGCAGAAAGAGCCAAGGGTGAGGAGACTCCAGGGAACACATCATGGCTGAGAGAGAGGGGTGTTGAGAATGATGGAGATGAGGCGGGGTCGCGTAAAGAAGGGGCTGAGGAGCTACTTACGTATTTTGAGAAATAAAAAGATACATTCATGAGAAAAATCGTTCCAGTGGCAATAAAGGCAGACTGTAAGAGGTGAGACTGACGGCAGGAGGCCATTTCAATAGCAGACAAAAGATAATTAATTCTGGAAGTAGGCCATTTCATCCAGGATCATAGGAAGAGACACATGTGAGAGGATCCATGAGGTGGAAACAGCAAGACATGACTGACTAGATGAATGAGGTGAAGAATATAGAAAAATGTATGAGTTCTTTTTTTCTACAGGGAGAAGACAGGTGTGGGAAGGAGGTTTTAGGTAGAGAGATACCTAGGAAGGTACAAACTCTAACCCAAACTGCCTAGTTTCCAGAGCTGCTTTTGACAATTACTTGGGTGGTCTCAAAGAAGACATCTGACCTCTATGCTTCAGTTACTTTGTATGTAAAATGGGGATGATAAGTGTACCCATCTCACAGGGCTATTATAAGCACTAAATGAGGTAACATTTGTAAAGCATACAGAACAGTGCCTGTGGAACATAGTGAGTGCCATCTAATTGTTTGTAAATAAATTTATGATGGGAAATGATTTAAAGTAAAGAGGATGACCAGACAGAGAAAAAATTTTTAAGATATGAGAAAGGATATGAAATTTCAGACGAAATCCAGAAAGTGGACAGGACGTGGAGAGGGAGTTGAGGTAAGAGGCCAGGTGAACATATTAGCCTAGGAGAAAAGCAAGGTGATGCTTTCTGAAGCCAGAAATAGCAGACAAGATGGATGAGGTGCATGTAGAAGAGCTGGAAGATGATAGTATTTAAACTATGGCCTCCATTTTCTAGCTGAATAAGGGGTGAAGGCTCTGTGATAAGGACTGAAGATAAAGGGGGAGGTAGAAGGGAGGGGCTTGAGGAACATCCTAAAGGTCTGGAATTCTGCCTGGGAGAAATGAAAGCGCTGAGCCATAAGAAAGCGGAGCTGAAACTGTACAGTATAAACTCAGAGTACCAATCTGTAGTTTTATAAGTTCTCCAACACAGCTCTCAGCCTGGATATAAGATTGAAGGCATTTATTTAGACTGATCAAGAGCTGGGGATTTACAAAGAAAGGGTGGTGAATATATGGTGGAACAAAGAAGCTGAACACGCTATCTTAAAAGGGTGTAGTTGAAATTACATGAAAGGGGATCCAGGTTGGATGGGGAAGAAAGTATACAGGTTAGGAAAAAGGGAAGGAATCCAGTTACCTCAGATAAGGATGGCATTAGGGAGTGAGAGATTAAGATCTAAGGGTAAGAGGTCCCACAGAAGATGGGGTGCTAGAATTAATATGTAGAGGTGGAGTGAAATGGTTACCATGGGGTCCAGGTAATGATGACCATCAAGTCCAAAGGGTGGCAAGAGAGGTAGTTGCAAAGAAGAGCAGAAGCAAGAACAGGAATCAAGCAAGTCAAGGAACAGGAAGCTACCATGTTTCATGGATGCGTGGAAGGAATATTTACATAAGGTACCCCGTATAAAAATTATTCCTTTCATTTTTATTTGCTAAATTGAAAATAGATTTAAATTAAAACCAAAAAATCATCTCAACATTACAGAAAAAGATGTTAATAACTACTCAAATACTCACTATAAAGCGATGAAGTCCATAGTATAGTAGGATATCTGCTAGGGTGAAGTTATATCCTGTAAGGTAGACTTTATCTTCAAGATATGAATTAAGATCCTAGAAAAAACAAAATGTTAGTTTAAAAAACAGTAATAATAAAGTTAACTACCATATCATTTGACTTAAAACATTTAGATGTCTATTAGAAAACAGAGTGCTGACATTTAATTTAACAAATTTAATCTTTGACATTAATAGATTCAGATTCACTCAAAAATCACAAATCATACCAATCATCTCATTTTAAAAAATAAGGTAAACACTGTTAGTCTTATTTTATTTTAAATAAATAAGAAAACATTAGAAATGATATTCAAAGTAATCATTTCAGACTTCCAACTTTTATTTTTGGGGGAACATTTTATAAATCATGATGGTAGATTTATTTTTTCCATTAAAATATAAAAAGCTCCTCAACAATTTCTATCTCTTAAGAAAATTATAACTTATTGGTTTGTTTCATTTTTATATATATTTAAAATTTTTAATTGCAGAATATATGTAACATAAAATTTACCATCTTAACCATTTTTAAATGTATACCGTATTTTGCTGTGTATAATGTGCACTTTTTTTGCCCAAACTTGTGATGGAAAACTAAGGATGCACATTATACATGGGTAGTACTAATTCCACATCTATATGAATGTTTTTAATTCTTTTATTTGTGCTTATTAGTTAAAAGCGTAACTCTAGAAATCAATAATGATATCCGCATGCAAAAGAATAACCTGGAATACAATAAGTGGTTCTGTTGAACTTACGACGAACTTACAACAACGAAGAAGAGTTTGTGGCCTTCTGTGATATGTAAATATCATAAATTTGTTATTGGTACATAAACTTTCTTGTACCATAATATGTTAAAAAAATAAATGCTAAAATTCCTTTATACCTAAACGTAAACAAATAAAAATTTGAATTAAAAAATTGAAATGAAAGATTTATTCCCTGAAAGTTTGAGCCAAAAATGTAGGAGCGTATTATACACAGGAACTCATGATACATGGTAAAATACTGGTAATTCAGTAAGTGTTAAAGGTATTCACACTTTTGTAAAACCAATCTTCAGAATTTTTTCATCTTGAAAAGTTAAAACTTTATATCTATTAAACAACTTCCCATTTCCCCCTCACCCCAGGCCCTGGCAACTGTCATTCTGCTATTTCTATGAATTTGACTATTTTAGATACTGCTTATAAGTGGAATCACAGAGTATTTGTCTTTTTGTAACTAGCTTATGATTTTACTTGGGATAATATCCTCAAAGTTCATCCATGTTGTAGCACGTGTCAGGATTCCCTTCCTTTTTAAGGCTGAATAATATTCCATTGTATGTATATTCCACATTTTATCCATTCATCTGTCAGTGGACATTTGGGTTGTTTCCACCTCCCAGTTATTGTGAATAATATTGCTATGAGCATGGCTGTACAAAATGTTTAAGACACAGTCTGAATTCTTTTGGGTATATATCTATAAGTGGAATTACTGGATCTTTTGGCAATTCTTTTTGTAATCTAGTTATACTATTTTACATTCCCACCAACAACGCACAAGGCTTCTGATTTCTGAAAACCCTCGCCAATATTTGTTATTTTCTGTTTCTTTGGTATAGCCAACCTAATGGATATGAGGTGATAGCTCACTGTAGTTTTGATTTACATTTCCCTAATGATAAGTTAATGTTGAGCATGTTTTCATACGCTTGTTAGCTTTGTATATCTTCTCTGGAGAAATGTCTACTCAACTCCTTTGTTCATTTTTTTATATTGGGTTCTTAGGATTTTTGTTGTTGAGTTTTAGTAGTTCTTTATACATTCTGGAGATTAATCCTTTATCACATATATGATTTGCAAATATTTTCTCCCATTCCATGGGTTGCCTCTTCACTCTGTTGCTTGAGTCTGTTGATGAACAGCAGTTTTAAATTTTTATATAGTCCAAAATTTCTTTTACTTTTGTCATCTGTGCTTTTGATATCATATCTAAGAAATCATTGTCAAATCAAATGATGTGTTGTTTTCCCCTATGTTTTCTTCTAAGAGTTTCATAGTTTTAGATCTCAACATTTAGGACTTTATTTTGAGTTAAATTTTTTTTTAAGTCAGAATCATGTTAGTATAAATTAGGTACTTCAGAGTTAATTTTTATATATTATGTAAGCTAAGACTCCAACTTCATTCTTCTGCAATTGGATATCTAGTTTTTCCACACCCAAAGACTCCAGGTTTAAACACCATTTAAGTCTACAGAAAGCTCTCTGTCATTTGTTCTCCAGACAATTACCATCAATTTTTAAATATATTTGAATGTTAATTTAAGTATATACAAAAAAGAATTCATTTGAAATCATTAAAAAAGAAAACTCGGGCCGGCCAAGTGGCGCGATGGTTAAGAACTGGCTTGGGATGCCAGAGGGCCCCGGTTCGGATCCCACATGAGGGTCAGTGACACTGCCCTCCACAGCTAAGATGCTGAACAGCAGCTCAACCTGGAGCTGGGCTGCCATGAGTTGCCGGCGATGGCGTAGGCTGCAGCCCCTGTGGCAGTGGGTTGCCATGGGCTACCGTGTGTAGCTAGCAGCCAGCATGAGCGGCCCTCAAGCCACCATGAGCGGCCCGTCCAGAAGCTGGCGACTGATCTGCCTCGGCCGGGAAGAGCTCAATGATGGTGCCGACTTGGGCCAGTGAAGCAACGTCCTCCACAACTAGACTGAAGAACAAAACGACAGCAACTTGTCTGTTCCCCTTCCCCCAATTTCCTACCACTGTTCCCATCCCCCCAATTCCCAAATAAAAATCTTAAAAAAAAAAAGAAAAAAACTAATAAGCACTGAGCTCCCTAAATAGCTAGTAGGCACTTTTGAAGGAAAAAATATTTAAAGTACATGTTAAACATTAAAAGGTCCTAATCTAAATTTGAATTATTGTCTGACAGACCAGAATGAATAAATCAATTAGTTTCCTGAAAAAAGGAAAAAAAAAAAACCTAGATAAAAAAATATTATATGAATACTTTTGGTCCCTTTCAAAATCAACATATAACTTAACAGCACAGGAATTTGTATTGAAGTACATTGAAATTAAAAAAGACAAAAGATTCGTATAACCTTTAGATAAAGGTTTATAAATAGGTTATATGAAGTATTAATGGATATTCTCACAGGCTCCTCTAATGACTAGTTATAAAACACTGCCCAGTAATTAATAGCATTTATTGTGGAAAAATTCCTTAAACTGTAGAGAGAACATTTTGTTTTCTCAAATTACACCCCAAATGCCTGGCACACAGTGGTTCAGTAACCAGTAAATGTTCACTGAACTGAATTTAATCTCTTTTAATTTGCCCACATTTTCATCTAAAGAGAGTAATTTTCAAAATGGTATATGAATATGAATATGGACTGCTAGCGCTGGTATAGATGAGGGCATAAATGAGGAGACAAATTCAGAAGAATCAAAATAAAATTTGGGTAAGGAGGGTAAAATATATTGGTGTATTAGGAGTTATCACTTAAATTTCTACAGTAATTTGTTGAATGAAGATGGTTTCTCTTCAAATGTTTTCAAATGAAACAACTTTGATAAAGTACACGAATAAAATAAATACATCTTCATTTAATTTTAAGAACCATTTTAAGCTCTGAAACAATAATTTAACACTGCTTTGTATAGAATATATATTCCTAAAATAGAATCTATATTTACGTTTTAGTTATACAGACTCTTAAGGTTACAGTCATAACCAAAGACAAAAAACTATGATTAGGTAATATTTTTTCTGATTAGTAATACTAATTTCTGATGGTCATTTTCTTTCTTTTTTTTTTTTTAACATGTCTTTCCAATGCCATCGCCAAACTTTAAAAAATATTTCCCCCTGGGACTACCTGATTTTTCTTGTTCTTCCTAACTAATTTAGAAAAGCAATATAATAAACAACTATGTATCTTCCATATAGATTCAACAGATGTTAGCATTGTGCAATGCCTGCTTTTTAAAAGTACGTATTACAGATAGCAGAGTCGTGCAGCAGAAGCGTGCTGGGCCCATAAAAGTACATATTACTGTACTTGTGAGCCATTTAAATTTAGAATCATGGTTTTAGCATTGAAATGGAACTTTGGAGAGTAAGAATTAAGCCCATTCACAGTATCCTATTAGCAAGAGTTTTAAAAATATGTAATAAAAAGGTAAATATCCCAGTCTGAATGGGCAAAGAATATGTATAAGCAAATTTTTAAAAATGAAAATGGTCCTAAGGATTCTGAAAAAAATGTCATAGCATTAATAACTTTAAGAAGAAAAACACAAAGTAAAGAAATCACTTTTTGTTTCATTTGTTTTGGTAATGAAATTGGGGTGGTGAAGGAACAAAAGGGTAATATCCACGTTAGCAAGGGTTTTGTGGAAGAGGCCACTCTCATATACCACCAAACTATAATAATACACTTTTCTGGAGGGCAAATGAGCAACATAGCCTTAAAAATGTATACATAGTTTTTGGTCCAGCAATTTCCCCTGTAGGAATTTAGCCTAAGGAAACAAATGGGAATGTGCTAAAATATTTAGCAACAATCTAAGAGTAACTACACAGGGGATAGGCTACTTATGTTCTGGTACAACTATATGATGAAATACTAATAAGTTATCAAAAAGATAGTATAACAAAGGAACAAGATAAACAAATTAAAAAAAACCCTCACTGACACAGACAAAAGCCTAGTGGTTACCAGGCGGTAAGGGGGTGGGGAGATGGTAGAAGGAGAGGGGTCAAATACATGGTGATGGGAGAAGAACTGACTCTGGGTGAACACATAATGCAATATATAGATGATGTATTATAGAATTGTATGCTTGAAACCTGTGTAGTTTTATTGACTATTGTCACCCCAATAAATTTTAATTAAAAAAAAAGATAGTATAAGTGAATATTTATGGACATGAAAAGATGTTCACAAGATACTGTCAGTGAACAAAATAAAATAGTGTCCAATAACTACCCATTTTTAAAATAAAACACACATACCTATATCTGAAAAGAAAAAGCATGAAAGAACACAAAAGGGGTTCAATAAATATTTGATGACTGACCATAAGCATTATTAACAAGTCTCTTGATGATGGAACCACAAGTGTTTGAAATTTCTTTTATTTGCTTATTTATATTTCCTAAATTTCTATGATATTTATTGCCTTTAAAAAAAGCTATCATAAAACAGCAAAAAGCAAAGTGAAACAGAAAACATCCCTTTCTCATCAGTGCTCAGATGGCCAAAAATCACATTGCAGTCCATTATCCACACAATTGTCTCCCCCACTGGTACGAGTTCTATAAAGGGAAGGACTTATATGTGTATAAATGGGTCACTGTATCACTAGCTCCAGAACTGTATCTGACACATTGCTGTAGGTTCAGATGATCAAACTGTGGCAGAGCATGGGCCACAGCCCAAATCACCCAGCTCCTCGTACATTTCAAAAATGGTAATAGTTCCAGCAGACTGTCCTAATTGAAATTTCAGATGATTACCTATTACAGATACAATGTTTTGGTGCAATTACTATTATGCTCCTAATACTGTTGTGGGCCAACAGAGTAGCCCCCCCCCAAAAAAAAACCCTTTTGTTTTCTTTCCTATAGAAATGTTAAGTCTCCTCCCTAGTTCCTTAGTTTCTTAGCTCTTGGCTTTGATTACTCTTCTAAGAAGTTTCTGAATCCTAAAAATTGCTCCTAACCTGAATCATAGAATTCTTCTACACCCCTTGCTTCTTGATTGTCTGTAAATCAGTTTCTTAATCCTAAACAATAGATTGTTCATAGAAATCTCCTACCCCTGCTTCAGATAACTACTTAAAAGCCTGTGACTTCCTAATATCCCCCAGGCCAGTAAGCTTAATGCCAAACCCATTCTGGGCCCAGACAGCTGACACCACCTGAGTGACAGGCTGAATGGCCACAGGTTTCTTAAGAGTTAGCAGATTTATTAATTAAAATCTATTTTTTCCTCATTCAGGGACCTTGGGGATACAGATGATACCCCAGCAAGATTGCCAGTCACAACCAAAGAAGCCAACAATGGTCTTCCAGGCAGAGATCAAGACGCCTTTTTCTCATCTGAGACTAGACAGGGTGAGAGTTCCGTGAATCCCCCAAATAGGCAAGGACACCTCTATGCCCCTGCCCAGCAGGAAGCAGATACAGAAGAAGAGACCTCCTGTCCCTCAGCTTCCTATAGAGAGATTTTATGGGGATCACGTCTCTCAAGGGGAAAACAAGGCAGGCAGTTAGAGGCAGGCATTGGGTCTCTGCATTCCTGCACATCCACAGAGTGCAACCACCCAGGAGACCTCCCCTCTCCACCCAAAACTCCCCTTGTATTGTAATTACCTACCCCTGCGGGAAAACAAATGGGCACAAAATACCCAACTAGATCAGACCAGTCACTCACACCTGTGCAGTATCTCTTGTCAATCAAGGTGCCAATCAAGTGGTCCCATGCCCAGAGGGAAACAGCGCATTCTAGAGAAAAAGGGATAAAAACTCCAAGTCCTGGGAAGTCCGCTTTTTGACTGCTTTTGACACCTTCCTCTTTTTTTTAGCTGAGCCATCCTGCCACCTGTTGGCAGCTCCGTGGCAGCTCAGCTGGGGCTGTGAATCAAACCAGTGACCCTGTTGTTTGGAGCTCACATTCTTGAGTGAGCTCTTAACCAACTGAGCCACCCAGTCGGCCCTGCCTTCCTCCCTTTTTTGAGCCTCACCTTTGCGTGTGGCCTGCTCCAAACCCTGTGGAATGTAATTTCTCTTCTAATGATGGGCCCTTGAGCCATCCTCTACTCCTCGAGCCCACTTCTATTTCTTTAAAGTATACTATCTCTTCTAATAAACTGCTTTTTCACTACTTTGCCTCGGTATCTCATTCATTTCTTTTCTCGAGTTGCCAAGGACCTGGACTTCACACCGAGAAGGGCCCACTCCCCGACAATACCATATCTATGAATGTAACTTTTGAACTTATAAACCCAATTAAATGAAATTTTGCTCCTATCTTTCAGAAGTAAGTACTTTATTACGCTTTCTTTTGGAAAACTGTAAGAGTTATATTTATTTCTTACTTGCCTGAAATCTCACATTCACTTAAGAAATTAGACATGCTTGTTTCCCTCTGGAAATGCTGCTGAGCATGGCAGGGGGCAGAGGGGAAAGTCAGTATGAATATTAAGAATGAATAGTCAGGGCCGGCCGAGTGGCGCGATGGTTAAGAACTGGCTTGGGACGCCAGAGGGCCCCGGTTCGGATCCCACATATGAGGGCCAGTGACACTGCCCTCCGCAGCTGAGATGCTGAACAACAGCTCAACCTGGAGCTTGGCTGCTGTGAGTTGCCAGCAACGGCGTAGGCTGCAGCCCCTGTAGCAGTGGGTTGCCATGGGCTACCGTATGTAGCCAGCAGCCAGCGTGAGCGGCCAGGCAGTGAGCGGCCGTCCAGAAGCCGGCGACTGATCTGCCTCGCCTGGGAAGAGCGCAATGATGGTGACAACTTGGGCCAGTGAAGCAACGTCCTCCACAACTAGACTGAAGAACAAAACGATAGGCAAACTTGTCTGTTCCCCTTCCCCCAATTCCCCAGCACTGTTCCCATCCTCCCAATTCCCCAATAAAAATCTTTAAAAAAAAAAAAAAAAGAAAAGAAAAAGAATGAATAGTCAGCATGATAGACCTATAAAGGAACAAGCCCCGAGATTTATTTTCTATCAATTCTCTTGATGAAATCTATCAAGAATATAGTTTAAACCATTTTCCCCAGGGTGATAAATGAAAAACTTTCACTATTATAAGATCTTCTTACACAACTTATATTACCAATTTATATGATAATGGGAACAAAATTAGGAAACAGAAGGGGTTCCTGAAATGATATGTGATTGTCTAGATGATCTCTAAGGTTCCTTCAAATTTTAAGGTTTTATAAAATTTTACAAGATTTTTGCTTTATTTTTATAAAAATAATTAACAAAAATAATTCCATTTGTAATGTTTTTCATTCTTGGTGACCCTGAAGCCATATTAAGTTTATATTTTATAAAATAGGTTCTTTTATTCCAATTTGACTTCTTGGAAAAGAAAATACAAATCCTAAAGCTATAAGTCTCAAGGGAGGGAAATGTGGGCTTTCTCACATCAATCTGACACTGTTTTTCAAATTACAATCTCCAAAGATTCTGATTACCTCTTATCTTTGAGAAAGTATTTTATTGCTTAGGGAATCAGGACTGCCCATGGGAGAATAAATATTAAGCAATCACTTAAAAAAAGTCATACAAAGCTGTAATGATTGACTATGATGAGTATTATGAAGGAAAAGCACAGGGTGCTGTGTTATGAAAGAAAAAGCCTACAGAACAAGGAACCACATCTGTTTGAGAGAGTAGTCAAGGACATTTCTGAGAAAGGAGTATCTGAGCTGAGATCTGAAGGGGGAGGGCTGGCAGAGTCTGCTCCAGGCAAAGGTAACAACAAGTCCAAAGTAACCTGAGGCAGAAGGAAACAAAGCCAATAGTTTCAGCTATTGAATCTCAGGGAAGAGAGAGCCCTGTAGCAATAGTTCATGAATTTCAGCATATAAAGAGAAGTCCTCATACCTTCAACAGAATGCGGATATCATCTTTATTGGTGTGTCCATCTACTCGAGTTACTCTGTATTCTAACCATTGTTGAACTATTGCTTTTTCTTCTGCAGTGCTTCCAAGCAAATATTCTTTGTTGGCTTGCTTGACTAGATGAGCTGCTATAGTAGTCAATCCTGTTAGATTTGGACCATTGTTTGTTTGAAGAACTGGAATCTTGAACAGAAAAAAAAGTTCTTGAAGTAATTTTAAAGACAAATACCATCGCGACTCTTAAGTTCAAAGTAATTGCTAAACCCCTGAACTGTTTTTTCCAATCTCTAAGATTTTACTCTAAATTACTGAATTACATAAATGAAAGTCAGGAAAATAGCAGTTATGTAATTTACATTTGATAACAGATGCTTGATGATGAAACTGGTAATAACATTGTAGTAATCAGTAGAATGTTTCTACATAATTTATAACTGTGTGTATAAAGAGAGAAAACAAAAATCCTAATAATACTGCATCAATTTCCATCAAGTTTACCCATACCCTGGCTTTAGCAAGGGGAACATGCTTAAATAAACCCAACTTCTGTAATAACAAAAATAAGAACGTTACAGTTAACAGGAGTTCATGATGATATAGTTGGAAACACTAAATGGGATCTAGGCTGTTTTTAGTGATATGTAACCTAATACAATTAGCTATCTCATTAACTAGATGTGGACTGTGATGGTGACTTGGTTACCACGGACTGCATATTCATCAATTTTGCAGTCATTTCAGCCAATATTTTTTATTTTTAGAAACATTCCAAAATATAATTAGAGCTACTGATAATAAAGTCTGGGCTTCAGGTAGCCATCTGAAAAATAATCCTACTTTTTATGTTTCCCCTATTATAACGGCAATACAAAAGGCCAGATCATAAGAAATTGCTAATTAATTTAAATGTTCTTGATGCATAACTAAGTGAAACATTATGAGAAATTTAAAAGAAAATGGAAAGCATCATCCAAAGGGGAGACTGACCATTATAAATAACAGGTATACAATCTAAATGACCTATGCAAACGAAAAAAGAATAACATTCTTGGGAAGCCTGCTGCTCTTTTTAGCCATGAAGGAGTATCGTATACTCGTCTAGTGACTTACATGTTTCAGGGTACTTTCATACTCACATCTAGGTCAACAGGACTCTGCAGTATATGGGGAGATTACCATTTTATGGCTAGAGTAAAAGGTTACTTCCTGCAAGTTAAAGTAAGTAACTAATTCCTATCCCTAGTGACATTATAGTAGTCTTTAATAGAGGAATGTTTATGGTGCATTATCTGCTTAGGAGCAAATCTTTTATGAAAGAATGAAACCAAACAAACCACCATGGACACTTTTCTGAACCGAGTGACATCTTCTCAAGGAGAGCCTCAGGCAGGTCCCCCAGGAGGTGTTCCAGAAGAAGGCATTGTCATCACAGGAGATGACAGCTCCATGCCAATGGGACAAGGTATGGAGGTGGAGACAGTGATGTTGAGGGTCCTGACCCTGTGTAGGCCTGGGCTTATGTGTGTGTGTGCGTCTTAGTTTTTAACAAAAAAGTTTAAAAAGTAAAATAAAACAAAATAAGATAAAAAAAGAAAAAAGCATATAGAATAAAGATAAAAAGACCGAAAATATTTTTGTACAGCTGTACAATGTGTTTGTTTTAAGCTGTGTTTTTATAAAAGTAAAAAAGTTTTGTTTATAGTTTTTAAAGTAAAAAAGTTATAGTATACCAAGTTTTAGTATTGAAAAAATTTTTAAATAAATTTAATGTAGCCTAAGTGTACAGTGTTTACAAAGTCTACAGTAGTGTACAGTCATGTCCCAGCCTTCACATTCACTCACCACTCACTGACTGACTCACCCAGAGCAACTTCAGAGTCCTGCAAGCTCCATTCATGGTAAGTGCCCTTCCTATACAGGTGTACCATTTTTTACCTTTTATACCACAATTTTACTGTACCTTTTCTATGTTTAGAGACAAATACCATTGTTACAATTGCCTACAGTATTCAGTACAGTAACTAAATACTGTACATGCTTGTAGCCTAGGAGCAACAGGCTCTCTCTGTACCATGTAGCCTAGGTGTGTAGTCGGCTATGCCATCTAGGCTTGTGTAAGCGCACTCTTATGTTCTCACAAGGACAAAACTGACCATGCATTTTCCAGAAGGCATCCACATCATTTAGCAACACATGACTGTACAGCCAAAGTTGCCTTCCTACAATCATTCTCTTCCTCGAATATATTCCCTCCACTACAAACAAGGATCTTCATAAAACACACAAGTGCTTGAGAAATCTGGGTCCTTACACCTCACCAGTCAATCCCATACAGTTTAACTTTCACCCTCATTCTCTGCACATTGCACACTGAATTGATATCACAAGGCCTCAGAAAAGCCTTCCCTGAATCTTCTAGATCCATTCATTGTGTACTCTAAACCGCCTGCTTCGATGCATCACTCTTCAGCATTGTAATGAAAATAGCTGCAATGTTTGTCCACCCAGCTAAAAAAGCAAGATTCCTGAGGGGAGGGAACGTGTCAGCCTTAACTATGACCGCTGTATTCCCCAGGCCCAGCACAGTACTACTTGGCATCCTGTTAGCTGTCTGGAGTAGTTGCCGAATACCGAATGAAAGGTACTGTCATAATTAACTGCTGTCATTGAACTCAAACGCAGGGCCTCCAGGTTGGTTAATCTATGGGCTCTTTGAGGACCCTCCTCGCTTTCTCAGAATAGAATGACGAGGACTTACTGAAAGGAAAAGTTCAGGCCGGGCCCGTGGGGAGCAGGTTCGCCCTCCTCTTTCCCGGAGCTAGAGCGGCACGAAAAGACCCAGAGGCGCCAGCCCGACCCGCGGCACAGACACGTGGGGAGGTGAAGGGCCGCATTCTCACTCCGTCTGACCCGGCTGCTGAGTCCGCCCTACGTGCCTCCCCCTACTCCCTCTTCCCTCCACGCCGCCGCCGCCGCTTCTTACCTGGCGTTCACCGTGAGCGTTGTATTTGTTCCCTTTACTCAGCCCCAGGGACTTCTCCAGCAACGTCAACTCTGCGACTGCCGCCATCTTCCGGCCTCACCTCCCCAGCAGGGGCGGAACCGAGACAGCAAAGGTCTCCTGCATTGGCGGAGAGAGAAGTCCCACTCCCACAAACGTCTCCGCCTATTGGCTGAACAGACAGGGGAGGGAGGTGCGCCGCGCGCAGGAGGCGGGGCCAGGAGAAGGGAGGGGAAGGGGCGCGTTGTGAGGCTGGAGGAACCGCGATGCGGAATTTTAGTCCTCTTGGCGCTCTTGATGACAAATTGGCTGGGCTGGCTGTGGTTGGCACAGTAGCAGAGTTCTGCCAGAGTTAACTGATTAACTGATTTGGCATGCTGAGACTTTTTATACGTATTTGGAACCGAAATTGACCTCAGTTTGGCTCAGGAATCTGTCAATTTGAATGATCGAATTGAACCACAAAGAGTTCACAATCTATTAGGAGTTTCCAACATATAGTGTTATTCATGGAGAGTTTAACTGTGTTTTAGTGGTGAAATGGGAAAACCAATTTTTCTTCTATAAACCTACAGCTCAATAGTAGCAGTAGAACATAAATTGAAAGATTATTAAAAGAGCACTGGGTATGTTGGTTAGTATTAAGTAATTCTTATAGTCCAAGAAAAGCAGCCATTAATAGTTTTAAGGATCTTTATTAGCAATACAAGAAAGATAAAGTAGTGATATGGTTTATGTACCTTTTGCTATAAAAGTAAGAAGTAAGCAGTGCACATAACATTTCCCCCTTAAGTTGCTATATTCTTATATCTTCAAAGTAGAAAATGGGTAGTATATGTTGAAGCCTTCAATATATCCAAAAGATTTCTGAAAAAAATTTCCACGTTGAAGAATGAATAAACAAAATGTGTATTTAGTCTGAGAGAAATGGAAAAGAAATACTACAAAGTAGTTTATCACTAAATCAGAAATATGGAAATTTAGTGGGCAATGTTTTCACTGTGTGACATCTTCCCTCCCCCAAAATACTTAATGAATTAACACTGGCAGCAGAAGTAAAGGTAAGGAAAAGAGAATTTGGCCAAGTCAACATAAACAAAATACAAAGGAAATCCTAGTAAACGTGGATTGTGCATTAATTATTTGTTTACTTTCCATATATGGAGAATTGAATAACTATTACATTACTTCTAAAAAGGCCAGTCCTCTTGAGAGAATTTACATGTCTATTTTCAGTGTGTAGGTACACTTTTTGCTTGTAATACAACATTTTTAAAAAAATTCACAGTTAACTAATTCCAGTGGGTGGTATATTTAAAATTAAGGCTTGACCTAAATGACCCAAACTGGGATTTGAGTTTCAGTATCAAATATCTGAATGGATAGTCACCCAAATGATAAAAGTGATAACTGTTGGGGAGTATGATTGGATAAATAGGTGGAATATCACTTTTTAATTTATGTTCTTTGATTTGACTTATTGCAGATAGATTTTGTAATTAAAAAAAAAGTTTGTGTGTTTTAATGTAGTTTTAAACTTCTTTCTTCCCTTCAAGTCCTTAAGGTTTTTAACCCTGGATTTCTTTTTCTTCTCTTGTATTCTTACTTACGTTCATGACGGGAAGAAGTTTGACCACTGCAGCACTTGCTGAGATGACAAGGAAAGGAGGTGGTATCACATAAGAAGAGGCAAATTTAAACTGGATTCTAGGAGCCCGAGGTTCTAGTATCTATTAAACCATAACTAGTTGTGTCACTGCAGTTAACCCTATTGGGATTCAGTTTCTCCAAGTATAATGCAATGGGTTTGGATTAGATATTCTCCTTTGGCATTGACAGTCTCTTTCAGTATTTAAGAACCTGTATTGCACCTTTTGTCTTAACGTGAACATGCATTTTTGTATACTTTTGCCTTAAAGTGGACATATACAGAGGCTACCAAAAATTTGTATCCATGTTTTAAGAAAGGAAAAAATTGTATTAAAATTATAATACTCAATATATATCGATAACAAAAGATGAATACAACTCATGTGTATACATTTTTTTGGCACCCCCGGTATTTTTTTGTATAACTGATGTAATTTTGTAATTGTAATTTTGTAATGTAACTGCAGTACTAATGCAGTTTCATATTGGTGACTGGAAGGGCCTTTTGTTGTGGCCAACTGTTGTGTATAACATAATGGCTTATTTATAGGAAGGGGGGTCTAGGTGTCCCTATCATACTCCCTTCTCTTAATACCAACAGAAGAGAAAGAGGATCAGAAGTGCTTCATGTAGAAATGCTTGGAAGGACCCTATACTTGGTTTAATGCTGTTGCCATCGTACAACTCTTGACAATTTTTTTTAGAAAGGGGTACTACATTTTCGTTTTGCACTGGGTCACTTATAGTCAATCCTGCACATAAACCTTATTACTTTTGCTTTCTGAGTCTAGTAGGCTAAAAAGATTCCAAGAAGCATTTGGGGTTTTGACATTCAGTGACCAAAGGAAAATGAATATATCTTTAATGAGTGCAGATGTAGTTCAGAAACTTCAACATGATCTAGCGTGGCTGCCTGTGTACCCATTATTTGCCTCCTTGGGGACCCGAGAAGGAAGCTAAGACTTGCTAAGCACTACTGTGTGTCAAGTACTTCAGCATAAGTTATATCATTCAGTCCTCACAACAAAAATGGGAGATGTGTGGCCTCCGTGTATCACTCAGGGCTTTTGGATACACTCAGAGTATCTACTCTGATTAATTTAAGCAGATTTAGGAATAGATTAGAGGATATTAGGAAGGTCACAATAATGTTAGGAAGGCTGCAGAAATGATCTCAAAGCTAGGGTTCCAAAACCAAGCTGGAGAATTGACTTGATTAGGAAACTCCTACCACTGACATCATGGCTATAAAACACAAACACCAGAAATTAGATTTTACTACAGCTACTAATGCTACCAGCACCAATATCACTTCTGCATCAGGAACATGACCTTAAAATCATTGGGACACTGCTTCTCTCACTGTTGCCTTTGGAAACTGGATGCTCTGGGCTCCTAGCTACTCCAGCACAATGGCAGCTCCATGCACAGCGTGTTTACTAATATTGCTCACTTCTGAATCAAAATGTGTGATCGGCCAAAGTTTTAGTCACTTAACTTCAGTCTTCGCTGTTAAGGTAACCCAGGAAATTGAGTTTTAACTTCCAAATTTGAGGGGCCTTAATTATATATTTATCTGGAGTACCATGACTAAATGATTGCCATAAAAGAGGTATACATTATGCAATGCTTATCTGCTGTGCATTGTAGAAACAATATAACTATAAAAGATGTATGACTATAAAAAACTATAAGAATTTATACAACTATCAAAAAACGTGGAGATAAGATGAAGAGCATATGGAAATGAAAACAGCTTGCTGATGGCCTTATTTGTATTAGTTAGAAGAAAAAAGCTATTATTTCAAATTAGATGCCAAAGGAGCAGGAGGGAAGAAGAAAGAAGATTACTAGCTAATTCCAGTATTGTTTATAATAGTTTACTGATGGGCAATATTAAAAAAAAGAGGGGATTAAGGTTTATATAAAAGCATTATTCTAAAGGTAAACTTAGAACAAAAATATGAACGTTCCTAAATGCCAAAAGAGAAAATGCAAGCAGATAAAATAAAGTAGACCACATAAGTGGATAACTATATGTTTGTCTGAGTCTATAAAACTTATATAGCATAGGGCCAGCCGAGTGGCGCAATGGTTAAGAACTGGCTTGGGACGCCAGAGGGCCCCGGTTTGGATCCTACATATGAGGGCCAGTGACACTGCCCTCCACAGCTAAGATGCTGAACAACAGCTCAACCTGGAGCTGGGCTGCTGTGAGACACCGGTGACGGCGTAGGCTGCAGCCCCTGTGGCAGTGGGTTGCCATGAGCTACCGTATGTAGCCAGCAGCCAGTGTGAGCAGCCAGCAGCCGCAGTGAGTGGCCGTCCAGAAGCCGGTGACTGATCTGCCTCTCCCGGGAAGAGCGCAATGATGGTGCCAACTTGGGCCAGTGAAGCAACGTCCTCCACAACAAGACTGAAGAACAAAACAACAGCAACTTGTCTGTTCCCCTTCCCCCAATTCCCCAGCACTGTTCCCATCCCCCCAATTCCCCAATAAAAAATCTTAAAAAACCCCAAAAAACCCCAAACTTATATAGCATAAATCAGTATGAAAGAACTGAGGCTATGCATATAGATCATGTTTATAATACATATATATAAAGTTTCAGAAAATGCATTTTAAAAATAAATACATTCTAAAGAACAAAAATAACAAAAACACGATTCTTTGACAACACTGGAATAAAATCAGAAACTATTAATAAAGTAAAAATTTGAAAAGGCTTTTTTATAGAAACCTAAAATCATTCTAATAAACAACTCTTGAGTCAAAGAGGAAACATGGTGAAATTGTAGAATAACTTGAATCTATGAGAGACAGTTATGAGAAGGAAATTTATACTATGACATATTTATATTAACAAAAATGAAAAATAACTTAAAATAACATTGATATATATATATACATAATATATGTATATATATGTGTATATATATATATATATATATATATATATATATATATGTTTAACTCACCTACAAAAGGAAAAGGATTTTCTGTTGTAGAAAGAAAATTCACATTATGTTGTTTACAGTAGCACACCCAAAACAGTACAAAGGGCACTTATTAATGCTAATGGCTACAATATAGAGTGAAAGTAAAATAGTGATTAATGTTATGTACCCAGTAACATGACAAAATTTTCACTAAAGCAGATATAAGAGGAGTTGCTAGTAGAAATAGAAACCCAGTAATAATAGGGTCTTTAATATATCTCTCTCAATCTAAGAGCAAGTGGCCAAAAAAATCAGGAGGAATATAGAAAATCTAGATAGAATAATCAATAGTCTAGAACATATACACATATATGCATCTCTGAAACCTAATAACTAGAGAAAGTACCTTATGTATTAGTTTCCTAGGATTGCTGTGACAAATTTTCACAATCTTGGTTACTTAAATAACAGAAATTTATTCTCTCATGTTTTGGAGGCTAGAAGTCCAAAATTGGCTTCACTGGGCCAAAATCAAGGTGTTAGCTTTGTATCTTTCAAATACTCAAGGCCAGTATCTTTTAATCTCTTTCTGTTTCATCTTTGCACAATTTTCTCCTGTATGTGTCAAATCTCCCTCAGACTCTTTATAAAAACACTTGTGATTGCATTTAGAACCCAATTGGATAATCTCCCCATCTATAAATCCTAAACTTAATCATATCCGAGAAGAACCTTTTTCCTTATAAAGTAATATTTCCAGGCTCTGGAGTTTAAGAGCTGATATATTTGGGTACCATTGTCAGCCTACCATACCTTTATTTTGAGTGCACATGACCATTCATGAAAATTGATTATATCTTCAGCCACAAAGAAAATACATTTAAAAGTAAATATTGTACATTCTAAAGAATAAAAATGACAAAAACATGATTCAATGACCACAATGCAATGAAGTAACAATTAATAATAAAGTAAAAATTTGAAAAGCCTTTTTTATAGAACTATAAAATCATTCTAACAAACAACTCTTGCGTCAAAGAGGAAACACGGTGAAATTGCAGAATAACCTGAATCTATGAGACAATTATGAGAAGGAAATGTATACTATGAAATATTTATATTAACAAAAATGAAAAATAATATAAAATCAAAATCTGAATAAAGAATTTAAAAATAAGCCAAAGGAGAGCAGAGGAAAGAAGTAATAAAGATAAGCAAAATGTGTAAAGAAACAACAATAGCAACAAAAGAGTAGAACTGTATATAAATTCAAATTACAAAAGTTCAATAACAAGGAAAATTAACAAACCACTAGCCACTCTACATAGTGAAATAATAAAAAAGGGAGAAAGCGTAAATACATAAAATTAGAAGTGACAAGTGGGAAAAAAACATCATAACAGAGAGGATTTTAAAGTTCATAGGAGATCTATTTTGTACAAGGCTTTGAAAATAAATGTGTAAACTTAGATGAAGTTTTCCAGGAAAAATTTTATGAATTATTTTCTAGAAAAATGCAACTTTGTGAAATAATGTGAAAATGAATACAGGAAACCTTATTTAAAATGGAGTTGGGAAGCCCCTAAAGGGGGAGCTGTCATGCACTACTACTCCTCACTGTTCACAACTCCCCCCCACACACACAACAGGAAGAAGCTCGCTTTCCTACCCCAGCAGGAGGAACGAGACTTTTCTCTTTGTCCAGCAACAACCTAATCAACGAGAAGCCACATCAACCCCAAACTCTCCCTCTCCTCTCATGGACTTTCATTCAAAACCACCCCTCCCAACTCCTTCCTTTCCTCTATAAAAGCAAGCCCCTCTCCTTTGTTCTCCAGACTTGCCTATGGTTTTGTCATAGTTTGCAAGTCCTGACTTGCGATTTCTGTGTTATTTCCAAGTAAACTCATTTTGCTAGTAAACAACTGGCTATTTCATTTTAAAAAAAAATTAGTTTCAGGTGTACAAAACAGTGCAATAGTTATACATTTCACCCCTCACAAAGTGACAACCCCCCTCCCTCAATCCACCACCTCCCCCCCACACATCATACATATCTATTACAATTCCATTGACTCCACTCCCCACACTACACTATACTCCACATCCCATGACTATATATATAAATTATAATTGACATACAATATTATTCAACATCAGCTTCAGGTGTACAGTGCAGTGGTTATGGCTATTTCATTTTTAAGGATGACAATAAAACTGACAGCAGTGGGACAGAAATTCTTAAATAGACTAATAATTACTATGGAAAAAATAGAGGAAGCAATAAAGGAACTTTTCCACAAAAAAGTACCAACTCCAGATGTGTTCACAGAGGGAGTGTACCAAACTTAAAGATCAAATCATCTCAATACTGGTAAAATTATTCCAGAGCATAGAAAAAGAAAAACTTGGCAATTTATTTTACAAGGAAGTAAAATATTGATCCTCAAACTGTCAAAGATTTCTCCAAACAAGAAACTACAGAACAATGTCAGCTATAAATATAAATGTAAAAATCATACACAAAATATTAGCAAATAGAATCCAATAGCACATTAAAAAATAATACATCATGAGTAAGTGGAATTTATTCCAAGAATGCTAGGGTGGTTCAACATTAGGAAATCTATTAGTATAATCCATCATATTAATACAGCTGATGAGAAAAATTATATAATCATCTCTACATGCTCAGAAAAGTCATTTGACATTATTTAATACTCATTCATATTAAGAATACTCAATAAAATAGCAATTAATGTGTGTGTGTGTGTGTGTGTGTGTGTGTGTGTGTGTGTGTTGCAGACTCAAAGGTAGCAGTTTAATTTAGTGGGAAAACATTAGAGGTTTTCTTGTTAAGGTCAGGAAAAGATAAGAATGCTCACCATCTCTACTATTTTGTAACATTCTGTTAGAGCAGGAGTTGGCAAACTGCGGCTTACGAGCCACATGCGGCTCTTTGAGTACGCTCCATCTCAACAGTTTGCTGACCCCTGGAAGAGCCAATCCTGTCCCTCACAACTGTGGCAGTGGGCCCTAGACAAAGGCCTTCCCAGACCATGTGGTCACTAAGGATTTTGTGCAGGCTTCAGACAAAGACATTCCTGGACTGTATGGTCAGCAAGACTTCCGCGTTTAATATTTCCAAATTCCTACCTCACCCGGGAACCAGTCAGGAACTGGCACAATGGCCACATGTCCAAATAATAAATCTTAGCTGCCAACCTGGAAACTTCAGGGTATATAGCCCCGAGTCCCACCCGGGTCGGGGCTCAGTCTCTGGATGTAAATCCGCTGAGCCGGTGCTGGCATTAATAAAAGTTGCTTCCCATGCCTTCGTGTCCTGTCTCTCTGTCTGGGTTCCCCGCAACATAACTGGGGGCTCGCCCAGGATACGGAGATGGCAATATTTTCACCTCCCTTGTCTCCGAGGCCCAGCTCCCCTGGATGAGAGGGGATGCGCACTCTACTCAGCACCAGCGGACCACTGTCCGTCAGTGGGGACATCTCCCCTGCTGGCCACAGGGACCGACCTGGGAGCACAAAGGAACCCTGAGGGCTATGGGAACCAACTTCGGAGCGCCGCCTGACCAGACAGGTGAGGACCCAGTGCCTTGAGACAGCCTGTCCATCAGTGGACAGAAGGGGAGACTGATCACCTCCCAGAGTTACCCAAATATCTGTTTCTGAGAAAACCCCTGACTCTCAGGAACAGGATGGCGGGTGGAGAATAAATGTGTTTGAGTCTGTGTGAATGAGATGCAGCCTGCCTGCAAAGCGAGTGTGGAGTCCCAATCCACGGGTCCGTGGTGCACCTCATATGGCTTAGGGTGGTATTGCTAAATTGTCTTGTATCGTTTAGTAATCCGAGTTGGGGGCTTGTACCAACCCACCAATTGCTAAGAGACACCTAAAATATCCCCGTGAGGGGAGCTGCCAGAGACGGACAAAGCGAATCTCTGAGTGTGTGTTGCGCCGATTTTGGGTGGTTGCCATGGGTGGGTGACAGAGTACTCAGACTCCATTAGGATGTATGTTAAAAAATTTTAAAAGGGGTTCTCGGGGGATTATGGCATTGAGATGACCCCCCAAAAGCTCCGTACCTTCTGTGAGATTGATTGGCCGTCATTTGGTGTTAAATGGCCAGCAGAGGGAAGCTTAGACAGAAACCTCATTAGGAAAGTCTAACTCATTGTTACCAGCAGTCCCGGTCACCCCAATCAGTTCCCTTACATTGACTCATGCACGTACCTGACCCTCTTGGTTAAAGTCCTGTTTAAAACCCCAGAGCAGATTTCTTTTGGCATGAGCTATAATCCCTCACAGAAGCCGCCCAAGAAAAAAAAGGACAAAAGTCTGTCCTGTCTTCAGACCTGGAGCAAATCCCACCTCCCTATTCGCCTATTTACCCACCCCTTCCACGAGCCTCTGAGCTGCTAGTTCAGCCTCCAGCACCGCCCTCGCGGGCTCCACTTTCTCCACCCACCACACCAGCCCTGCCTCCAGCACCGCCCTTGCCAGCTCCACTTTCTCCGCCCACTACCCCCTTCCCGGAGTTTCAGGCCTCGCCTCTGCCTCCAGTCCCGACCCCTTAAGGGTCCACAGATAAGCAGCTGCAGACGAGGGGCCCTGAGACTGGCGCTCTCCAGCTCCCCCTACGGGAAACCAGAGGCCCTGTCTATTATGATCAGGAAGGCCAGATTCAGGGAGGCCAACGTATGTTTGTGTACCAGCCCTTCTCAAAGACTGATCTCTTAAATTTAAAAAATCATACCCCATCATATACTGAAAAGCCGCAGGCTTTGACTGACCTCCTTCAGTTAATCATTCAAACACATCGGCCCACCTGGGCTGATTGTCGCCAGCTCCTTCTAACTCTCTTCAACACTGAGGAATGCCGGCGAGTCACCCAAGGAGCTATAAAAAGGCTGGAGAAACATGCCCCACCCGGGACCTTAAACATTCAAGTATATGCCCAGAACCATTTCCCTGAGGAGGACCCCCAGTGGGAACCCAATGATGACCGGGACTTCCAGATGCTGGAACAGTATCAAAAAGCCCTTATAGGAGGCCTAAAGGATGGTAGCAAAAGAAGCATCAACATGAATAAGATCTCTAAAGCCCCCCAGGGGCCAGAGGAGACACCAAGCTAATTTTATAAAAGACTGTGAGACATTTCGTCTCTACACTCCCTTTGACCCTGAGACTATCGAGAATCAGCGGATGGTCAATGCTTCTTTTGTCGGGCAGCCTCAGGGCGACATCTGGCGAAAAGTTCAGAAACTGGACGGATTTGCTGGCATGAATATCAGCCAGCTCCTCGAAGCGGCGACAAAAGTCTATGTCAACCGTGACCAGTAGGCTCGTTGAGAGGCAGATTGGAAGATAAAGAAAAAGGTGGACTTGATGGTTGCTGCGCTTGTCGAAAGGGCTGGGGCTCTGGAACAAAACACTATCCCAAACCTGGGACTACCCCAGGGAGGACGATGTCAAGGGGCGCCACATTCTGGGAGGCCAAGGCTGGGACACGATCAATGTGCTTACTGCCACCAATGTGGCCACTAAAAAAATAAATGTCCTCAGCTGTTGGGGAGGATGCCAACAGGTCCAAATCCCCAAAGGCGGGGTCGAGTCACTCACGGCCGTTACCAGCCGCCCCAACAGATACAAGACCCTTTTGGAGACGACTTCATCGGACTTGCTGGTATGGAAGAATATGGGGAAGAGTAGGCCAGACCAGGCTCCATCCAGCTAGGCCCCCAGGAGCCTATGGTCCGAATGTTAATTGGGGGCCAACCCATTGACTTTATGGTTGACACAGGTGCTGAACATTCTGTTGTAATACAGCCCACAGGCCCTTTCTCCCAAAAGCAGGTCACCATCACGGGTGCCATGGGAGGACGAGTCCGTCGGCCCTTTTTACAACCTTGACAATGCACCCTGGGAGGCCGAGAAATTACTCATCAGTTCCTCTACCTGCCAGACTGCCCTGTAGCATTATTGGGGAGTGATCTACTAAAAAAGCTGCAGGCTCAAATCACCTTTATCCACAGTGACAATACTGAGCTAACATTAGGGAAATCAGGGGCTAAGATTATGTCCCTCGCCATACCTCGGGAGGAAGAATGGTGACTATTTGGTCTTGTAGAAGAGATCCAAGAGGGACCCAAACTCCCCTTCTCAATACCAGGAGTTTGGGCAAAAGACAACCCACCAGGCCAGGCACGACATGCAGCCCCAGTAGTTGTGAAACTAAAACCTGGGGCAGAACCAGTGCGCCACAAACAATATTACATTCCCCACAACGCACGAGTTGGCATTTGGACATTTGGACAGACTCCTAAAATATGGGATTCTTCATCCCTGTCAGTCACCTTAAAACACACCTCTACTTCCAGTCCAAAAGCCGGGGACTGAAGACTACCATCTAGAATAGGACCTGAGAGCAGTAAACCAAACAAATGTTACTTTACACCCAGTTGTTCCCAATCAATATACTCTTCTGGGCCTCATCCCAGCTGAAGCAACCCACTTCACCTGCCTGGACCTCAAGGATGCCTTCTTCTGTATTTGCCTGGCCCTACAGAGCCAGTCACTCTTTGCCTTCCAATGGAAAAACCCTAAAAACGGGGACAAAGGCCAGCTAACATGGACAAGGCTACCACAGGGCTTCAAGAATTCCCCAACCATTTTCAGGGCCGCCTTGGCTTCGTATCTAAAGCCCTTTCCAGCCAGCCAAACCAGTTGTGTACTGCTCCAATATGTAGATCACCTCTAACTAGCCGGAAAGAGCTACGATGACTGCATACAGGGTACATATCACATCCTTAAGCTTTTGTGGGAAGCAGGCTACAATGTCTCCAAAAAAAAGGCTCAGATATGCCAAGACAGGGTCAAATACCTTGGTTTCCACCTGTCACAAGGGCACCAGCTTGGCCCAGAAAGAAAACAGGCGGTATGTACCATCCCTGTCCCCACTACTCGGAAACAGGTTCGCGAATTCTTAGGGGCGGCAGGCTTCTATAGGATCTGGATCCCTGACTTCTCTACTATAGCCAAACCCCTTTATGAAGCCACAAAGGGGGGTGAACGTAAATCTTTTCTCTGGGAGTCTCCACAACAGAAAGCTTTTAATGAGCTTAAGCGGGCTCTCATTCACGCCTCTGGCCTAGGACTCCCAGACATTTCTTCCTCTACATACATAAACACATGGAAACGACAGTAGGGGTCCTTACCCAATTGCTAGGGGATTGGCACCGGCCAGTAGCCTACCTGTCAAAACAGCTTGACTCAGTGATATTAGGATGGCCACCTTGCCTAAGGACACTCGCAGCAACGGTCCTCCTCATGTCTAAAGCTGACAAGCTGACCCTGGGTCAGAAATTAACTGTCCAGGCTCCACACTCAGTTCGAGCCCTGTTAGATCATAAGGGACATTATTGGCTTACCAGCTCCTGGATTGCCAAGTACCAAGGGCTATTGTGTAAAAACCCACGAGTCCACCTTGAGGTGGTACAGACCTTGAACCCAGCCACTTTACTGCCTGTAGGGCCTGGGCCCCAGATCATGACTGCATCAAAGTCATGGACGAAGTGTTCTCCAGTAGTCCTGACTGATCAACCTCTTATGGACCCCAATGTAAAATACTACACCGATGGTAGCAGCTACGTCCAGGGAAATAGATGGTTGGCTGGATATGCTGTCGTAACTCTACACACCATCATTAAAGCAAACCCCTCCCACAGGGGACCTCGACACAAAAGGTGGAACTCGTCGCCCTGACTTGGGCCCTTCAGCTGGCAGCTGGGGTAAGAGCCAATATTTACACCGACTCTAAGTATGCCTTCACTACCCTCCATGTTCATGGGGCTTTATACAAAGAAAAGGGATTAATTCATGAGGGAAGGAAATTAAATATGGATGAGAGATTCTAGATCTCCTAGAAGCAGTTTGGGCACCCAAAAGGGTGGCAGTCATACACTGCAGGGGCCACCAAAAGGGCGACACCATTGCAGCCTGGGAAAATCATAAGGTGGACCAAGCAGCCAAGTTAGCTGCAGCTGAAGAAACCCTCAAACCTGCAATGTTAACAGCCTCCCTCTTTCCCAGCCCTTTAGCTGAATGGGATCCCAAATATTCCCACCAAGAAGAGGCCTGGTTCAAGACTGAAGGAGGAAGCCGTCTCCGTAACGGAGGGTGGAAATTTCGAGATGGCTGCATTGTCATACCAAAAACCCTAGCCCCAGCTTTTGTCAAATAGTTTCACCAAAGGACCCGCTTTGGTCGAAATGCCCTAAAATCGACCCTCAATAGGTATTTCTATGTGCCCCAATTCTCCAGTATCTCATGAATAGTCTGTGAACAATGCCTTGTTTGTGCTCGCAGCAACCCACGTCAAGGACCGGTTCTACCCCCAGGAGTCCAGCATAATGACGGTGCCCCATTTGAAGATCTCACAATAGATTTCACTGAGATGCCACGCTCCAAGGGTCTTAGATATCTCTTAGTATTTGTATACACCTACTCGGGGTGGGTGGAAGCCTTCCCTGCCTGGACAAAAAAGGCACGGGAAGTCGCCCAGCTATTGCTACAGGAAATAGTCCCTCGCTTTGGACTGCCACTCTCAATAGGCTCTGACAATGGTCCCGCTTTTGTAGCTGAAGTAATCCAGCTCCTAGCCAAGCTCCTCTGCATCACTTGGAAGCTGCATATTGCTTACCATCCACAGACCTCAGGACAAGTAGAATGCATGAATCGAACCCTCAAATCCCACCTGAAAAATTTGTGCCAAGAGACACACCTCCATTGGGACAAGGCCCTTCCAATAACGCTCCTAAGGATACGCTCAGCTCCTACCAAAAAGATGGGCCTTTCCCCTTGTGAGGTCATATATGGAAGGCCACCTCCACTCATTAGAGGGCTCTGAGGGGACCTTAAAAAAAAAAAGACCTAACCCTAAGACAACAGCTTGAAACGTTAGGGTTTACCTTACAAATCCTCAGCCAATGGGTACAGGAGAGGCTCCCTATTAGCTTAACAACTGAAGTTCATCCCTTTAAGCCTGGGGATTCAGTTTGGGTAAAGGAATGGAAACTCCAGCCCTTAAAATCCCTGTGAAGGGGCCCCTTTACTGTCATTTTGTCTACCCCCACGGCAGTCAAGGTTGCAGAGATCACTCCATGGATACACCACAGCAGATTGAAACCTGCAGCCGCTAGCTGGGACTGCACCTCTGACCCCTCCAAGCCCCTCAAGATCACTCTCCAGAGGAAGATGGCCAGCGATGTTACCGGTCCTTAGGAGGAGATCACCAGCCCTGCTTTGGTCACACCAGAAGCTGACCAATCTACACACGGCTAAAGTTTGAGAAATTCTTCCTTGCAAGATGCTTATCCCAAGGACTCTAATCCTTACCCTCACCCTTTTCTTCCCATTTGGAAACAGTATCTCTACCTCATGCCCTAAATCATGCTTCCAGTCCTTTCAGCTGGAAACAACATCTCAGGTAACCTTTGTCTCCTACACATACATGCCGGCCCAGTGCTATCAGGGTAGAACTCCTCAGGCCTGTACCTATACAGACAAAGCCTATTGGTCTTGCCTCATTCCTCTATGATCAATAGCCGGCTACAATTGCCCAGGAGTTAAAAGGGCTAATCAGGTCATCTGTTGGACCCGCCAAAACCACGTCAGATACTCTGATAGGGGAGGCGTCCAAGATCAGGCCCAAAAGGAGACAGTACAGGAGAAGGTTAAATGGCTTATTTAGACCGCCACAAAACCACCCTCCCATCGGCAGGTCCCAGGGCCCCAACTATACGGACAACTTAAGGCTAAATTGGGTAAAACCTTGAATTTTCCAACTCTGGGAAAAAACCTCTTTGTTGACCTCGCTGAACACATAGCCCAGGAACTTAATGTCATGGGGTGCTGGGTATGTGGAGGAGCGCTCATGAGTGAAGGCTGGCCATGGAAGGGAACTAGTCTATCTGTCCTTGACCTCCTCCAATGGAACAGCACCACAATCCGGCCCTCACAGAAACGGCCCCTAGGATGGGTTCTCTCTTCCGAAGTAATCGGAAAAAAATGTCTCAGCCGGACAGTCACGCCCTACACCCAATGGATGGGAGACACCCCATACAGGAGAGTCCAGAACCTAACTGGCTCGTCTCTCAGCTGGTGGGCAAAGGCCCCGACCTGGTATTAGAGCCCTATCGTCAATTCTACCTCATGTTCCCTCTTAGATACTAGCTCCTCCATTGCTAACTGCACCTTTCCTAATGGCACCAGTAACCCCTTCCATGTACTCCCGGCCCTTAGTATTATATGGGATAACTTAAACTCTACCCTGAGCACCCACTGGGCAGCACCCGATGGCTTATTCTGGATCTGCAGCAAACCAGCATACTCCCATCTCCTCTCCAACTGGACCGGGAGCTGTGCACTTGGTATAATCCAGCCTGGTTTCTTCCTCCTTCCTAACCAAACTGGCCAAGAGCTAGGTGTCCCCTTATACCAGGATTTACATATAAAGCCCAAAAGTTCCCTCGATATGGGGGGATATCAAATCTAGAAAAAAGATAAATGGCCTCCCCAGCAGATCATCCAATATTATGGCCCAGCTACTTGGGCTCAAGATGAAAGTTGGGGATACCGTACCCCCATTTACATGCTCAACCATATTATCAGGTTACAGGCTGTTCTAGAAATAATTACCAATGAAACTGCAACAGCTTTAGAGCTCCTCGCTACCCAACTCGCAGACCCAGATGCGGGCCGCTATTTATCAAAACTGCCTAGCACTGGACTACTTACTAACTAAAAAGGGCGGCGTCTGTGGCAAATTTAATCAGTCGGACTGTTGTCCACAGATTGACGACACTGACAAAGCTGTCTCCGCTATCGCCACAAATATTAAAAATCTTGCCCATGTCCCAGTTCAAAAATGGTCAGGATGGGACCCCAAGAGCCTATTTGGAGGATGGTTCTCCACCCACGGGGGATTTAAAGTGTTAATTGGAATCGTCCTCCTGCTCCTTGGGGCATGCCTCCTTTTACCCTGCATTCTCCCCCTTGTCATTCGCTCCACCTCTTCCCTCATAGAGACCATTGTAGAACGTAAGACTGCCGCTAAGGTCCTCATGTTATGGAAGTACCAACCCCTAGGCCAGCAGCCTGTCTAAGGAGATGATGCTCTCTAACCCACATATGGGTTCAAGCATCAAAGGGGGAAATGTGGCAGTGGGCCCAGACAAAGGCCTTCCCAGACCATGTGGTCACTATGGATTTTGCGCGGGCTTCAGACAAAGACATTCCTGGACTGTATGGTCAGCAAGACTTCCGCGTTTAATATTTCCAAATTCCTACCTCACCCGGGAGCCAGTCAGGGACTGGCACAAGGCCGCATGTCCTAATGAGGAACCTTAACTGCTAACCCGGAAACCTCAGGGTATATAGCCCCGAGTCCCACCCGGGTCGGGGCTCAGCGGATTCACATCCAGAGGCTGAGCCAGTGCTGGCATTAGTAAAAGTTGCTTCCCATGCCTTGGTGTCCTGTTGCTCTGTCTGGGTTTCCCGCAACACAACAATTTAAAAATTAATCGAGAGCCATGAAACAAATGAAATTACCATTATGTGAATAATATCCTTTAAAAATTTTATAAATGAAACTATGATAGTTTTATTTTCATTTTCAATTTTACTTCAGAGCCACATGTATGTACCCAAAGAGTCGCTTGTGGCTCGCAAACTGCAGTTTGCTGACCCCTGGCAGCTCTTCCGTCTCAAAAGTTTGCCGACCCCTGTGTTAGAGTGTTTTGGCCAATGTGCTTAGATAAGAGAAAGTAATTAGAGACATCCGAATGGAAATAAGAGGTCAATTATCTCTGTTATGATTTTATATCTTGAAAACTCAAAAGAATCAATAGAAAAATAATAAACAATAAGATAATTTATCCAAGTAGCATGTTATAAAATCAACATTCAAAAATCAACAAGTATAATTAGAAAGAACACCCCATTTATATTAAATATTTTAATCTAGATATAAACATAATAAGAAGTGTTAGTTATATCAATAACAATATAAAAACACAAATATATTTGTGTTATGCTGCAAAAGTATATTTAAACCAATGTAAGCATACCACATGGATGTCAATCCTTTCTAAGTTAATTTATAAATCATCAAATTGCTGTAAAAAGCAACAGAGGGGTGTATGTGTGTGTGTGTGTGTGTGTGTGTGTGTGTGTGTGTGTGTGTGTGTGTGTGTGATGTGTTTTAATCTGGAACTTGAGACAATAATTTGGAAGAACAGATGAGCAAGAAAAGCCAAAAAATTCTGTGGGCTAAAAAAGAGCGATGGGAGGTGGGGTCTGGGAGGGCATTTTAAGATATTAAAACATTATTATAAATCATTTATAGTTAAAACAGGGTAGTATTGACATATGACTAGATGGATCAGTGGAACAGAATAGAAAATTCAGATATAGACCCAGTTGCATTTGTAAACATGCAATAAAGTCAGCATTTCACATCAACGGGGGAAAAGATGAACTTTTAAAAAAATAAATGGGTTCAAACGCCTCTACCATACACACCAATAAATTCCAAATGTAGTAGAGATTAAATGTAAAAAACAAAATCTTACCAGAAGAAAACACTGATAAATTTCTCTATACCCTGGGGATGGCAAAAACATTTCTAATCATTACTTCAAATCCAAATTCAGTAAGGGAAATGGTCCATATATTTGACTACATTACAATAAAGAAACTTTTGAATGGGGGAAAAGAACAGTCATACACAAAGTAAAAAAGAGCATATGAAAAACTGGGAAACATTTGCAACTTATGTGACTGTAAAAAATTTAAATCCATATAAAAAAACTCCTAAAAAGAGAGAAGAAAAAGACCAGACTAACTATATAGAAAAATGAGTAGAATTATGGGTATACATTTCACAAAAGATTATATAAATGTCCACTAAAGCTATAAAAACATGCTCAAATGTACTCATAATAAGAGGAATGCAAATTATAACTCCACTGATACCATTTCTCATCTAACAGATTGGCAACAATCCAAAAGTGTGACAATACACTCTATGGTAGGTTACTGTGAAGAAATAGGTACTCTCACGCATTTCAGGTGACAGCACAATGGTACAATCCCTCTGAGAGGAAATAGGTGATGCCCAGCACAATTAAACAAACACGTTTTCCCTTTGGCCCAGAAATCCAGTGTTCCACGAAGCCTAGTGACAAAAAAACCCCCAAATAAAATGTGTATATAATGCTATAGAATGCTATCTTGTTTATGATAGGAAAAATTGTAAACACCCAAATGTCCTTTAAAGGGGGACTGGTTGAAGAAATCTTGTTACATCCACGTGGAGTACTATGCAGCTCAAAGTGGAACGAGGAATGTATTTATATAGTGGTATAGAATGATCTCCAGGGTACATTGTTAAGTGATAAAAACAAGATGGATAAAGCGTTTATGGTGTGCTACCATTTATCTAATAAAAGTTGGCAATGGTACAAATACGCACACTTTTTTTTTTTAAGATTTTTTTTGGAGGAATTGGGGGAGGAGAACAGCGTTGGGGAATCGGGGAAGGAGAACAGACAAGTTGCTATCTTTTTGTTCTTCAGTCTAGTTGTGGAGAACATCGCTTCCCTGGCCCATGTTGGTGTTATCATTGTGCTCTTCCTGGGTGAGGCAGTCGCTCGGGCCATTGGACGGCTGCTCTCGGTGGCTCACGGCAGCTCACGGGGGCTCACAAAAGCTCATGCACACTGCTGGCCAGCCCCACTGCAGCCTACGCTGTTGTCAGCCACTCATGGCAGCCCAGCTCCAGGTCAAGCTGTTGTTCACCATCTCAGCTGTAGAGGGCGCAGCATCACTGGCCCTCATGTGGGACCCAAATGGGGCCCTGCTGCTCAGAGCTGGCGTCCCAAGCCAACTCCTAACCAATGCACCACTCAGCCGGCCCTGCACACAAAATTTTATTTTATTTAAAAAATGGAATTATAAACCAAAATCTTTAAAAGACTTAGGATGGAGATGATAGTATGGAGGGGACAGAAATAGAAACTAGACTTTTGTGGTTCTACACTTTCTTATAGATTTGACTTTGGAACCAGGTATATTTTTACATCATTATAAGTGTATTAAATTAAGAGAAGAAATCTCTAAAGAACTGAAAGCAAAATAAAACAAACTGTGCATCAAGCTGGTGACATGACCACATAGTGTGGACCTCTTTTAAGTGACTTTATAACACTAATTTAATTATACATTCTAAGTGAGATATACTCTAAAGACAAAAATTTATGAAAAATGTCTTTGTTTTGGTTCAGTTTGCACATTAGCAGTGATGGTGTTGGTATTGTTTTTCTTGTTCTAAGAAAACTAGAAAACTTGTACTGTGTACTAGGGCATGTGAACTGTGGCACAGAACAAAGGGGTAATTACGTGATGTTGCTGGAAACTAGGGGTTTGGATATGGCAGAAAGGACAAGCATACAGAAGATAGAAGTTAAATAAAAATTTCTCAGTTCTGAATTTGAATTAAAATACCAATATAAGCTCATGATGATTTTATCTTAAAGAAAACGAAAAGTATTTCCTATCTAGTTCTATTTACTTAAAAGTCTTAGGAACAAGGACAACTCCATGATACTGAGAGCCCCCAGTACCCAGATTCTGGTTTCAAATACTATTAATATTTCCCACAAAAAGGAGTAAGTGTTCTTTGGAGAATTGGTTGATTCCTGTGGTACATACAGGCCATGTATAACGTGAGCTGGATCACCTTCTCATGGCAGAAAGCAAAGAAGTTATCAAAGAGTAATGAGAATAATTAAAAGATAGGATAGAATATTTGAGGATCATTAAGATTAATTGCAATGGATTAAAACGGTTTAAATCTGTTTAAATCTATGAGTTCATAATGATACTAAAAGACAAAAACAAGAAAAAAACATCAAAATAACCCTCATTGGTAACCTTTGGAGGATTCTAGAGTGCTCGCTTCAGCAGCACATATACTAAAAATTGGAGGATTCTAGAGATACAATTCATTACTTGAAAAGTGATAAAGGAACTTTTTTTCCTTGATTACCCTATAGGTACTATATCTCAGGGAAACCAAATATTGATGAAGGGAAAGTTTCTCTTTATAGAAGTGCCCCAGCTGATAATTAAAGATAAAACAATAAAATACAATGACTGCGTTCCCCAATGAAAATAATGGTCTTGGCAATAATTATGAATACTTGTTCACATCACAAAAATAAGGACTAATAGACATAGTGTGTTTCTGAGAGAGGTAACATCCTCACCTCTGAAGTAGTCTTGCTAATTGAATCTGAATCTCATCAAGCCTTTTGATCTAACAACGAACTTAGAGGAAATAATAGCGGGAAAGAGGAACATGTTAGTGGCACTGTGGAAAGGCAACCAGTACATTCTAGACAACAGTAAATTCTATAGAACAAATGATCTGTTTCAATAAATAAATTGCAAAGAAAAAAGAAAAGGTAAAGGGAAGGTGGAAACTATAAATTTAAAGAGCTATAAGGACATAGCAACCAAATGCAATGTATGGATCTTTTTTCAAGCATAATTCTAATTAAAATTTAAAAGGTTGATGGTCAGCCATGACAGTGGCAGATGTCTACTACACTCTATTTTGTATATCAGAGATATTAAATTACTTGCCCAAATTCACATAGCTAATAGATATATGCATGAATCACCTGGAGGTTTTAAAAAATGCAGATGTCATGCCATTCTGATTTATTTTTTTGTGGGGTAAGACCAGACATCAGTATTTAAAAAAAAACAAACCCAAGTGATTTTAATGTGCCAGGGTTGAGACCCCCCTTTTTTTTTTTAGCTGAGCCATCCTGCTACCTGTTGGCAGCTCAGCGACTGCTCAGCTCGGGCTGGACTCGAACCGCTGTTGCTCAGAGCTCAAACTCTTGAGCGAGCTCTTAACCAACTGAGCCACTCGGCCGAGACCCCCTTTAATAGATGGAGAATCTGAAATTTCAGCTCAGCTTTCTGGTTCTCAAGTCCATACAGTTGTAATGGTCTACTCTCTCTTTTTCTCTGTTATATATGGTCAGCTGATGCATACTCTTCTTCACTCAACATTAGGCATATGAAAGAGGAAAGGTATTTTATTTAAGATAATCAATACATGTATTTTTAAATGACCTGGATATTTGATTTGGAGATACCCTTATCAAGACAGCCTTACTCATAAGAGTAAGCAATGTAACACATCTCTAATCTGCTGTTATCATAGTCAAATTTTAAATCCACAGTACCTTAGGATACAAGTTAAATGTCAAATGAAATTAATTTTGCAAGTGGAACATGAACTGGCTGACTTCCCCTTTTGGAGCAGGCCTGACAGCTTTCTGTATGTCATATGGGCATCTGCTAAAATGAGGGGCATATGCCAGAAACTTCTACTGTATCAGGTTACTCTTAGCAGGGCCTATCTGAAATTTTTCCATTTTAGGAGAGTTTAATTTTCTATTTCAATACGTTGGGCCTCTAAGCCCATGTTTAAGTGACATTAACTGTGTGGTAAATAAGGTGATGTAGGTGCTACGCCTACTTTTGTTGTCACAAGTACCTCTCACATCTATGTGTGTCCTGCATTTATGCCATATGTTCATCAAGCCATTACTATGTACCAGGCACTGAACTGAACACTAGGAACCACTGATGAGCAACTCCAGCTTACAGGGCCTTGAGGGAAGAGACTTGAAAACAGGCAACTAGTATCGTGTGATAGGCAATGACCAGGAAGTAGAGAGCACAACAAAAACAGACAGAAGGGCACTTAATCTGTAACGGGAGGTGAGGGAAGGTTGCTGGGAGGCCCTGGTGTCCAAGCTGAAACTTGAAGGATGGAAAGGAGAGGTAAAATGGAGTGGTGTTGCGGGGGGTGAGGGGGGGGGGTTCTGAGTTGTGGGAATTGCATGGGCAAAGGCTATAAAGTGAGGAGAACACAATTCTTGGCAGGAACTGCAAAGAGGTGAAAGATGAGGTCAGACAGGTAAGGAGATGCTAGATCAGAAGGGGCCTTGTAAACTGTATTAAGAAGTCTTTACTCCACAGTCTCTTAGCACCTCAAACTCAACATGTCTGAGCTGAACTCACTATATTTTCTCCTAGGCCTTCTCCCCAGATCTGTCCTTTCTCCCCTAGTTTCCATCTTGCTGAATGACATTCAAACATTTGCCCAAGTCATGAGTCTCAATGCCATTGACTCTTCCCTCTCTTTCATATCCCATGTGCAGGCAACAGAAAGTGGATTCAAGTCCTATGACAAAGCAATCTTCCCTCTCCTGCCACGCCAGCACCGGAAGACTGGGAAAGAGTCCTTACACTAGATTTGAATTGGGCCCAGACTTCCTTCCCCTGGAAAGCTGCTCTTTACATGCACTTCTCTCCATGCAATGAGCGTGTGTCATTGTTCATGTCTGAGCACAAGCACCATCATCAGTCATCTGAAATTCTTCAGTGGTCTCCTACCTGGCATTTCAGTATCTATTCTGCTCCCTTTGCATCTGTCCTCTATCCTGAAGCTCTAGAGATCTCTCTGAACTGCCAATCTATTTTGTCACTCCCTTGCTGAAAACATACCCATGGTTTCTCATAGACTTAGAATTTAGTCCAGACTCCTACGCCGGGAAACTACAGTCCTTTATAACCTGACCTCTGCTGACTTCTTCAGATTCCTCTTTGACATTTCCTGCTTGGTGTTCTGTGCTCCACCCTTGCCTATATCCGCAAAGCTCCTCAAAGCCCCATCAGCTCCCTGACCTTTGAGCCTTTGCATCTGTAGTTCTCTCCATCAGGGATGCCTCTACCCTTGCACCCCAGCCCTGTCTTAGGGCCAAGAATCTGTGCACTTAAGGAAGCCATGGAAATGCTCCCCACACAAGAAGTACCCCATGTATTGCAAGTGTCTTTTTGTCCTTCTGCCCCTCCCTGGCAGTCTCACTAAGGAAACAAACTCCATCCTGTTTATTACTGAGTCACCAGCACCCACTACAAGTGTCAGCACAGAGGGTCAGCACAGCACTTGATAAACTAATTTATTGAATGAATAAATGAACATGCAAAGATACAGACTGAGGTTGAAAGCTAGACCAGTGGGTCAAAACAACTAACAGGCAAATTGTGAGGATATTGTAGGGTTCTGCCTTTAAGTAAAATCAATCAATCAATCAATCAATCATCAATCACAGATCTGGTGGGTAGGTCAATGAAAATGAAAATGACTCAGAGTTGGCAACCAGTTTACTAAAAAAAATAATAATTTCCTTTCACCAGTCACTCATTCACTGATCTCCTAAACCATGTTCTTTGGGCCCAGAAGTGCCTATTTATCATCTCATTTCATACTATCATCATCTTCATCCTCATCCTCATCACTGGACTATCAAACATTTATTGATCATTACTGTGTGCCAGATTCTGTTTGAAGCTCTTTACTTATATGAACTCATGGATCCTCAAAATCTTTGAAGCAAATACTATTCTTATGCCCATTTTAAAGATGAGGAAACTGAAATTCAAAGAAGGATAAGAAAATGAATTTTCAGAGCATTTCAAACAATGAAGTACCTTAGAAGAATGAAATAACTCAATTTCCCCCAGGTACTGAGGCCTTCCCCTGCCTGATGTGTTCTCTGCAGGCTCGTAACTCTCAGATTCAGTGCCAACTCAGTTGGAAGCTCCAGGCTCTTCCTGGGGACACCAGTTCATCAGAGCTTAGGTAGAGTCTGGCTTGAGAGCCTTCTAGGGATCACTGCTGCATGGTGATGGTTCACTCACCAGCAGCCCCTGCTCACTCCAAGATTGCTGCTGAGCTGAGGACAAGTTTAGGAAGAGCTAGCTGCTTTAACTGTGCCCTTGGGGCAACGATGACAGATAATCACAGGATTTTCCACAGCAGGTACCTTCTCAACCTCTGTGGAGGAAGGCCCAAAGCAAAGAGCGTCCTCCGTGCTCCCTTAAAGTGAAGAGCCAGCCTGGGGTTAACAGGAGGATGCATCCGTCCAGAGAGGTTATTTCTTTCTGTTCGAGGGGAGTACAGGCTGTTGGAAAGACATGTGTCCATATAGCTGCTTCCTTTCAGACCCTTTCTCTCTGAAGACTTTCCAAATCCATCTCTACCCCTGCCAGGAGAGCTGGCCACTTTCCTTTTTGGGTCCCGCTGAATCCCATTCATACTTCTAACAAAGCACTTTCCACACTTCATTGCACTTATTTCTTCACATTTGGGACTCTTCCCAGTAGACTCTAAGTCACTTGAGTGGTGACTGGCATGGGGTAGTCATTCAATAACTGTTTCGAGCATGAGTGACTGAAGATTAAATGAACAGTAATTATAGGAGTAAAATCTTAGGGAGACGAATAGCATTGCAAAAAGAGGATGGGCTTTATAGCAGTACAAACTACATACACACAGGGACTGGCAACCCTCTGCTGCTGAAGGGCTGTACCCCTCTCCGTCTGTTGCAGATCCCGTTGGATTCCTACCCCAAAGCTATTTTCCTCCCCTTTCTTCCATCCAACAGAGCACACCTTCCATAACACAGCCAGAAAATACAGGGGCAAACCATGAGAAACAAAGATTTGATGACTTTGGTTCCAAGTAGGTTACCTATTACTTCATGGTTCTTCTCTGTGAATACTTTTTTTACTGGCTTTTCAAAAATTATTCTTAGAATCTTTGGCTAACTTCAGCTCATTTTAGACTTTTTCTCTGTCACAGTATCATGTGTATGTTGGTTACAGTTGTTTACATACCAAGCAATTCTACAACCTCAGAAGTTTAGCACATAAAGATTGACTTCTCACTCATGTCCCTGTTCAGTGTGGGTCTGTGATTGACACCATCATTCAGGAACCCAGGCTATATAGTTTAGTGGCTCCATCATCCTCTACGGCCTCAAAGTCTTCCTCTGGACCCTTTTCATCTGATCTGCAGATGAAGGAAGAGGAGAGCATTGAGGGCCCTGCCAAGTGTTATGGGATATGTCTAAAAATGTCGCACTTCTATCCACATGCTATTAGCTAGAACTCAGTCAGGAAGCCACACCTGACTGAATGGGAGGTTGAGTCATGGAATCCATCTGTCTGCTGATTATTCTGCGTTTGTCCCTCCAGTTTAGTTCTCCACTCTCTTTGGCCCTACTGGGCCCTAGAAGACCGACATCACTGCATGGATGATATTGCCTGGGATCTCTTACTTCCAGATAGGTTTAGTGTGGTGGGAGGCATGGTCAAGAGATTGCAGGGCTAGAGTCTGGAGTTTTTATACCCCTCCCTTCCTTCATTTTACTGCGGAAGTCTGACTCTGTTTTTGACATTTGATAGCATTTAGGCTTCCACCATCCTCCTCCCAACCACATCACATCTACTAATTCACATAAGGAAATACCACATACCTTCCAAGTTCTTCACACCAACGGGAAGTTTGAACCTTGCAGCCTTAGCCTGGGCATGGGATCCCTTCTTCAGTCTGACCCCCTCTCCCCGCCCCCCGCCCCCCCACACTATGAAGGCCAAACCCACTCTCTGCTCTGTGCTCTTGTCACTCCAGACAGCCTTGCATCTACCCTTTTCTCCCCCAAAGTTCCTTGTGTGTGAGTAAATAGACTTTCTTTCAAACGCTCTTGATGCATGAAGAAGTGTCACCAGTTGAGACATCCAAACTATTAATTGAGAGGAGTCCATGCTTGGGATGACCAGGAGACAGGCAGTGTTATCTGGAAGTAGTTGGAAACCTAGAGGTGATAATGGCTTTCTCTTCCTGCTGTACCCTGGGCACCTCAGTATCCCTTAATATTTTTGTAATCCTTTTCATGCCTCTGTAAATAATCCTTTCAATTAGTTTCTTGAATAATCAGTGTTGGATTCTATTTTCTTCAAGACTTTTGATTGATACCAGGAGAGGAAGAAACAGGTTTGGTGAGCATTTAGTCAGTTGCTGTTGTAACTATGGTCAATGCCAACCGTTAGATTTTATCCTTGGCTTTCAATAGATATGGATATATATGCATACTGATCTATATAGATGGGATTTGAGTAGGAAACTTAATAGAAGAGAGTCTTCCTTCATGTAGTTGACACTAGCGTGTCATTTTGCTTTAAACCATTTTTGAAAGTAGGATAGCATTTGGACATGTATTGGAATGAAGAACACTCACCTGAAACTGGGCTTTGGCTAATTTGGGACAAGTGTGTTTTAAATAATTCTTCAGCATACAGCCAAATGTAATTCTCAGTGAGGGAGCATTATTGTAAAAATTAGTCTACAAAGGAGAAAATTTTTTTTCAAACTCATTTCGCTTAGGTCACATAAATGTCTTTGTCTTAGAATCAACTGATGCCAGAAATGGATCTGTGTAATTAACAAAGATGCTGCTTGGAATTCCATAGATGACCTGGCTGCCCATAATTTATTCTTGGTTTCTGTATTTAAATCAGGCAACTGAAACTGGTGTTTCTATACTTTATTTGATTTCATATCTAGCATCCTCCAAAGTGAGGGGCATTTTTCAAATTCCCTGAAAGTTTGGGGACAAGAATCTCTGAGGAGGTTTTGCTGTCTTTGCTCCTGATTTGTGTGCTCTCACTAGCTTGCAGCTCTTTCCAGTCTCTCTGGTGTTAAATTAATAACAAATGATGTGGAGCTGACAGGTAGGTGAAAATGGAGAATATCATGATATTAAAAAAATCTCAATCTATTATGTAGCACAATGTGAAACATTTTGTCAGGTTTTGCCTGTAGGTATCTTAATTTAACTTAAATATTTTGCTCACATCTTTTTAACTCAGAGGATGGAAACATAGCCCTTAAGCATCTCTCTAGCAGACTTTGTAGGATATATTAGTGTGATACAGAATACCAAACTTTGGGATTATTTGAAAATGTACTGAATAAAATAAAGAGGATAAATATACTTTCTTGGTGGTGGAATTGTCTGATTCTCACTTGAAGTTAGAAGGGGGTCATACTTTGGATGAATATCAACATTATTTTCTTGAAAGCAGAGCCGTCCAACTCTGACTGCCTCAAAATTAGTGTGCTCCTTTTCGTTATAAGTATTTAAGCAATGCTGGATTATCTGCCAAGAATTCCTTGGAAATGATGCTTAGCAAGTATGCAGAATACTGGAAGAAGAATTTGTTTAAACTGCATGCATTTAATCTGTTTCATATACTATAATAAATTTCAATGCATATTTCTTTTAGAATATTTATTATGGAAAATTTCAAACATAACAAACTAAAAAGAATAGTATAATGAATTCCTATTGCTGATCTCCCAGTTTCAGCAATTATAAAATTCTTTTGAAGATAGGAGCTACTGCTAAAAATGAATTTAGAAACTGCTTGTTTGGCTGATGTCTAAGTTCTCTTGATTCCATTAGATAGGCAGTGTAAGCTTTCCTGCCTTGAAGGATCATTTTCTTGGTACAAATTGAAAGAGAAAATTTTGATTTGTGCCCTTCCTGAGCTGTTCTCTTGGTCCCTGGTCCTCCTCATCTCTGCTCTCAGCTCTGCTGTGGACAACTACTTGTTTCTCTGCTGGATACAACTCTGAGTCTGTGGAAGGGTGAAGATAGGCAGGTCCCACATCTGTTTTTTTTTTTTTCTCTTACATAGTAGCACCCGATTTTACTGAAGGGTCAAGGCAACTACAGGGGATTACAACAAAAGGAAGAAGCCTAAAATTGTGTTCCAAATTTGACTGCCCCTTTAATTCAAGAACTGGTCCCTATCCCGAAAAGTTACACCCCTCTGAGGAGGATACCCAGGGTGTCCTCCTGGATATTCCCAGATCCTAATCACATTTCTCTCATCCACAGGTTTACACAATTTCAGAATGATGTCCCCCATTTTTTAACCTCCATGATGTGGCTGTCCATTTATTTTCCAGAAAACTCCACCCTATACTCACTGATATTGGTACCTCTCTTCCAACCATTACATTTCCCCAGGTCTGAGTTCCTCAGTTGAGAACACCTCTCCAGAGGGAAGAGCTCCAGAAGGACAGTAAAGTTTGGCCATTGCTAATTCCATGAGCAGTTCGAGGAAGACATGAACATTGCAAGTCCAATACTCACCAGTGCGGCCACTGTATCTCTTTATTCTCCATTTTGTTCAGTGAGTCATTGTTAAGGCAAATATGTTCATGCATTTCTTAAGGCAAAGCTTTAATTCTTAGTTTACGCTGTATAGTTGACACTAAAGGGTCACAAACTTGCAGCCAGTGAATCTGCGTCAGTCTACAGATGTGTCTTGTTTATCCAGAATGATATTGACCTATATAGTTTTAAAAATTTGAATTAGTTGTCAACACTAAAAATCAGGAATTTTATGTAAAAATCCAGATTTCTGGCTTTCCTTGAGGACTAGGAAAACCTGGCAACACAGCATTTTTTCTTGTTTAGGGACAAGTGTATGGAGTTGAGAAGCTCCTGCTCTCTTTGAAGGAAGGGCACTTTGTCTCTGAGTTGATATAGACCTCATCCTCTCTAGAGCATCTGCTAAAACTAAGGCAGTGAAGTGGTCATTATTATTTATCCAAGCCAGCTCTTAACCAACGTGCGACTCGGCCGGCCCTGTTTGTTGATTTATTGATGATAGCCATTCTGGCAGGGGTGAGATGATATCTCATTGTGTTTTTTATTTGCATTTCTCTGATCATTAGTGACGTTGAGCATCTTTTCACATGTTTATTGGCCATCTGTATGTCCTCTTTGGAGAAATGTCTATTGAGGCCCTCTGCACATTTTTTAATGAAATTGTTTGGTTTTTTGGTGCTGAATTATGTGAGTTTTTAAAAAATAAATTTTGAATATTAACCCCTTATCAGATGTATCATTGGCAAATATCTTCTCCCATTTAGTAGGATGTCTTTTTGTTTTGTTGATAAGTTTCCTTTGTTGTGAAAAAACTTTTCAGTTTGATGTAATCCCATTTGTTTATTTTTTCTTTTGATTTCCCTTGTCCAAGGAGAGCTATCAGTAATAATATTGCTAATGGTAATGTCTGAGAGTTTACTTTCTACATTTTCTTCTAGGAATGTTATGGTTTTGGGTCTTACATTTAAGTTTTTAATCCATTTTGAGTTTATTCTTGCATATGGTGTAAGGTGATCTAGTTTCATCTTTTTTTTTTATCTATCTGTCCAGTTTTTCCAGCACCATTTATTGAATAGACTGTCTTTACCCCAAAGTAAATTCTTGCTTCCTTTGTCATAGATTAAATGACCCTATAGGCATGGATTTATTTCAGGGTTCTCTATTCTGTTCCATTGATCTATGTGCCTGGTTTTATGCCAATACCATTCTGTTTTAATTACTATGGCCTTGTAGTATAATTTGATATAAGGCAGCATGATACATCCAGCTTTGCTCTTCTTTTTCAGGATTTCTGTGGCTATTTGGGGTCTTTTATGGTTCCATATAAATTTTAGGATTATTTGTTCTAGTTCTGTGAAAAATGCCACTGGTTATGACAGGGATTGCATTGAATCTATGTATTGCTTTAGGCAGTATGGACATTTTAACTATAGTAATTTTTCCTATCCATGAGCATGACATATGTTTCCATTTATTTGTATCTTCTTTAATTTGTCTCTTCAATGTCTTATTATTGTATGAGTACTGGCCTTTTACTTCCTTGGTAAATTTATTCCTAAATATTTTAATTTTTGATGCAATTGTAAATGGGATTGTTTTCCTAATTTCTCCTTCTGGTAGTTTGTTATTGGTGTATAAAAATGCAACAGATTTCTAAATATTAATTTCAAATCCTGTTACTTTATTAAATTCACTTATTAGTTCTCATAGTTTTTTTGGTGGTATCTTTAGGGGTATCTCTCTATATTATAGGATTTTGTCATCTGCAAATAATAACAGTGTTATATCTTCCTTTCTCATTTAAATGCCTTTTATTTCTTTTTCTTGTCTGATGCTGTGGCTAGGATTTCCAGTACTATGTTGAATAAACGTGGTGAAAGTGGGCATCTTTGTCTTCTTCCTGATCTTAAGGAGAATGTTTCTAGCTTTTCCCCACTGGATATATTAGATGTGGGTTTGTCATGTATGGTCTTTATTATTTTGAGCTATGTTCCCTTTACTCCCACTTTGCTGAGAGTTTTTATCATAAATGGATGCTGGATTTTGTCAAATGCTTTCTCTGCATCTATTGATATGACCATATGATTTTTACTTTTCATTTTGTTTATGTGCGATATCATGTTACCTTATTTTGCTGTGTATAATGTGCACTTTTTTGCTCAAATTTGTGAGGGAAAAATAAGGATGCACATTAAGATGCTCACATGTATAAGACGCACCTTAATTTGGGGGCCCGAAATTTGAAAAAAAATGTATTACATAAAGTTATTGAACTCAAGTTTTATTCATCATAAAATTCATACGACTCCCCATCACTGTCAAAACTCCCAACTATTAGGTTGTCCTCATCTGTGTCTGATGACAAATCACTGTCTTCATATATTGCCTCATCCTCAGTAACCTACCGTAATATACCAGTAACGAGTGCGAAACAATGAGTGCAAAGACAAGCGTGAAAAAGTGGGAAATGCAAGTAAAAAAATCTGCAACCACTATACAAGATGCACGCAGTTTTTAGATCCCAAATTTTTCGAAAAAAGGTGCGTCTTATACATGAGGAAATACGGTCTACATGGGTAGTACTAATTCCATACCTATATAAATGTTTTTAATTCTTTTATTTATGCTTATGAGCTAAAAGTGTAACTCTAGAAATCAATAACTATATCCGTATGCAAAATAATACCCTGGAATACGATACTCGGTTTTGTCGAACTTATGATGAACTTGCAACAATGAAGTTTATGGCCTACTGTGATGTGTAAATATCATACATTTGTTTCTGGTACATAAAATTTCTTGTACCTTGTGTCTGTTCTTGTGTTTTGTAATTATTTGTTACATAAAATTTCTTGTACCATAATATGTTAAAAAATAAATGCTAAGGGCTGGCCAGTGGTGCATTGATTAAGAGCTGGCTTGGGATGCTAGAGGGCCCCGGTTCAGATCCCACATATGAGGGCCAGTGACACTGCCCTCTACAGCTAAGATGCTGAACAACAGCTCAACCTGGAGCTGGGCTGCCATGAGTCGCCAGCGACGGCGTAGGCTGCAGCCCCTGCTGCAGTGTGTTGCCATGGCCTACCGTGTATAGCCAGCAGCCAGTGTGAGCGGCCAGCAGCTGCCGTGATCAGCTGTCCAGAAGCTGGCGACTGATCTGCCTCGCCCGGGAAGAGCACAATGATGGTGCCAAATTGGGCCAGTGAAGCAACGTCCTCCACAACTAGACTAAAGAACAAAACAACAGCAACTTGTCTGTTCCCCTTCCCCCAATTCCCCAATAAAAAATCTTTAAAAAAAGCTAAAATTCCTTTATAATACATAAAACAAATACCTGAATGTAAACAAATAAAAAGTTGAATGAAAAAATTAAAATGAAAGATTTTTTTTTTCCTGAAAGTTTGCTACAAAAACGTGGGTGTGCATTATACACGGGGGCACATTATGCATGGCAAAATGCGGTAATTTTCAGATATTGAACCAACCTTGTGTATCAGGAATGACTCCCACTTCATCGTGAAGGATGATCTTTTTAATGTATTGCTGAATTTGGTTTGCTAACATTTTATTAAAGATTTTTGCATCTTTGTTCATTAGAGACACTAACCTATAGGTTTCTTTCTTTTTTAAATTTTATTAAAGTTTATTGGGGTGACAATTGTTAGCAAAGTTACATAGATTTCAGGTGTACAATTCTGTAATCCATCATCTATATGTCACACTATGTGTTCACCACCCAGAGTCAGTTCTCTTTCCATCACCATATATTTGGTCCCCTTTACCCTCATCTACCACCCCCCTCCCCATTTTCTTTTTTAAAATGTCTTTGTCTGGTTTTGGAATCAGAGTAATGGTGGCCTTGTAAAGTGAGCTAGGGTGCCTTCCCTCTTCTTGGATTTTTGGTAATAGTTCGAGGAGAACAAGTGTTAATTCTTTTTTGAATGTTTGGTAAAATTCACCCATGAAGCCAACTGGTCCAGGACTTTTGTTTTTGTAGCTTGTTGATTACTGGTTCGATTTTGTTGGTAGTAATGGATCTCTTCAGATTTTCTGTTTCTTCTTGAGTCAGCTTGGAAGAATTTTAGGAATTTATCCATTTCTTCCAGATTGCCCAATTTGTTGGTGTACCATTGTTCATAGTATTTTCTTAAATTTTTTGTTTGTTTGTTTCTGTGGTGTCCACTGTCACTTCTCCTCTTTCATTTATGATTTTATTTAGTTGGGTCCTCTCTCTTTTTTTCTTGATGAGTCTGGTTAAGGGTTTGTCAATTTTGTTTGACCAGCTCTTGGTTTCATTTATCTTTTGCATTGTTTTTTTAGCCTCTATTTTATTTATTTCCACTCTGATATTTATTAATTCCTTCCTTGTACTCACTTTGGGCTTTGTTTGCTGTTCTTTTTCCAGTTCACTTAGGTGTAAAGTTAGACAGTTTATTTGGGATTGTTCTTGTTTCTTGAGGTAGGCCTGTATTGCTATGAATTTCTCTGTTAGGACTGCTTTTCCTGTGTTCCATAGATTTTAAGTCATTGTGTTTCATTTTCATTTGTCTCAGAGTATCTTTTGGTTTCTTCCTTGATCTCATTGTTAACCCATTTATTACCTAGTCTCCATGTGTTTGTGTGTTTTTCAGGGGTTTTTTTTTGTAATTAATTTCTACTCTCATATTATTGTGGTCAGAGAAAACACTTGATATGATTTCAATCTTCTTAAATTTATTGAGACTTGTTTTGTGGCCTAACCTGTGGTCTGGTCTACCTTGGAAAATGTTCCATGTGCACTTGAAAAGAATGCATATTTTGCTTCTTTGGGGTGAAATGCTCTAAAAGTATCAATTAAATCCATCTAGTCTAGTGTGTCATTTAAGGCTGCTGTTTTCTTGATTTTCTGTCTGGAAAACCTGTCCATTGGTGTCAGTGGGGTGTTAAAGTTCCCTACTATGATTGTGTTACCATCAGTCTCGGCCTTTGCATCAGTCAATATTTGTTATATATATTTAGGTGCTCCTATGTTGGGTGCATAAATATTTACTAGGGAGATCTCCTCTTGTTGGATTGATCCCTTTATTATTATGTAATGTCTTTCTTTGTCTCTTATTATAGTCTTCAATTTAAAGTCCATTTTGTCTGATATAACTATTGCTAACCCAGCTTTTTTCTCATTCCTATTTGTGTGAAATATCTTTTTCTATCCTGTTACTTTCAGTCTATCTGTGTCTTTCGATCTGAGATGGGTCTCTTATAGACAGCACATGTATGGGTCTTGTTTTCTTATCCATTCATCTACCCTATGTCCTTTGATTGGAGCATTTAATCCATTTACATTTAAAATTATTATTGATAGGTACATAGTTATTGCCATTTTATTATGCATATTTTTTATTTTTGTTTGCTTTCTCCTTTCTTCTGCATAAAGAAATGTTTTTAACATTTCTTATTGTACTGGCTTGGTGGTGATGAATTCCTTTAGCTTTTTCTTGCCTGGGAAACTCTTTATCTGTCCTTTGATTTTAAATGATAGCATTTCTGGGTAGAGTAGTCTTAGTTGTAGGTCCCTATTCTTCATCACTTTGAATATTTTATACCAATCCCTTATGGCCTGCAAGTTTCTGTTGAGAAATCAGCTGGCAATCTTATGGGAGCTCCCATATGAGTAACTAGTTGTCTTTCTCTTGTTGCTTTTGGGATTCTCTCTGTGTCTTTAACCTTTGCCATTTTAATTATGATGTGTCTTATTGTGAGCCTGTTTCAGTTTATCTTGTTTGGGACTCTCTGCTCTTCCTGGGCTTGTATGTCTGTTTCCTTTGCCAGGTTAGAAAAATTTTCAGTTTTTATTTCTTCAAATAGGTTATCGATGCCTTGCTCCCACTCTTCTCCTTCTGGTACTCCTGTGATGTTAATATTGTTACACTTGATGTTGTTCAAAAGGTCCCTTAAACTATCTTTGTTCTTTTTAATTCTTTTTTCTTTTTGTTATTCTGATTGGGTGTTTTCTGCTACCTTGTCTTCTACAATACATTGCTGATTTGATCCTCTGCTTTATCTAATCTGCTGTTGATTACTTCTAGTGTATTTCTCACTTCAATTATTGTGTTATTTACTTCTGACTTGTTCTCTTTACTGGCTTCCATGTCCTTCTTTATACTTACTATCTGTTGTTGAAATTCTTATTAAGTTCCTTAAGCATTTTTATAACCAGTGTTTTAAACTCTGTTTCTGGTAGGTTGGTTGCCTCCATTTCATTTAGTTATATTTCTGGGGTTTCTCCTGTTCTTTTATTTGGGACACGTTTCTTTATTTCCTCATTGTAGTTGCCTCTCTATGCTTGCTTCTATGTATTGGGTAGATCTCCTACTCTCAGACTTTTCTGGGTGGCCCTGATCGCCTGTGTGGGTTTTCCAGGAGTGTCCCTTGAGTGCGTTGTGTGCGTTCTGTTGTTGTAGTTGAGCCTAATTGCTTTTGGTGTGTAAGTGGGTGGGATTTCCTCCAGGCTCAGTGACTGTGAGGATTGGCTATGCCCACAGTGTATGAAGTGCTGTATAGGGGCTAACTCCTCAAAGGGGGATTTGCCCCCACAGGCTCTTGTGCCTGCTGAAACCACCCTTTGGGTGTGCCACTTTCAGGGCTAACCAGGTAGTGCTCTGGTGTGGTCTGAGACTGGCCTCTGGGTGTATTGTTTCCGCTGTTTTTTAGGAACAGCTCTCATGTAGGCCAATTTTAGCCTTGCCTGTGACAATCTCTGGGTTACCTTGTAGGAACTACAAAGCTATATGTGGCTGGACCTGGAGGCATGTGAGAATGTCCTCTCTGTGAACCAAGTTTGGCTGCACCAGAATTGGGCCTGAGGCAGTTTAACAAAAGGCCCAGGGCTCCCTAGGCCTATTGCCCCTGCCAGCTGCCCATAAGGCTCAGCTGCTGAAAGAGCCTCCTTAGTTGCGCAGGCCAGGCTGGTTGGCCTGGTGTTGAGAGTGCCTCTGGCAATATAGTACTAGCTGGGCAGGACAGGGTTTCAGGGAGGCACAAGGCATGGCTGGTATTTTTTACAAGGTTAATGCAGATGCAGTTCTTGTGCCAGTGCTTGACCTGTGATCACTTTGCAAAATGCCCTGAGAACTCTGTGGCCAGCCACTACTTGCTTTGGACCCTTAATCCTCCAAGAGCCACCCAAGAGAGGTTGTGGCACAGGTTGTGACTCACTGCCCACCAACAAAAGTTCATGGGGCTGCAGTGGGCCATCCACTTCTGTAAAAGGCTTCTGCAGCTTGTGGGGTTGGGCCAGTCACCCAGGAGCTGAGAGTGCCCCTAGCGATGCAGTGCTAGCTCTGTGGGGTGGAGACCCAGGGCATCACCAAGGTGGTGTGCACTGACACATTTTACCAGACCAAGGCAGCCTCAGATTTGGCCCTTTGGGCCAGGAGTGAACATAAAAAGATGGCACCTTCAAGGAGCCTACATGTGAGGCAGGCTCCACACAGAACAATGACAGCTGTCCCTCCAGCTTTTGCCCTGAAGCCACACATCTCAGTCTTTCCCTGTATGTCTCCGGCACCTCTTAAGTTGCTGACACTCCACCAGAGACCAGGTGAGTGTTTGCAAGCCAGTGAGTCTGTGTGTGGCCCCTTTAAGAGGGTGTTTGTTGCGCTTGATGTTGTCCCACAGGTCTCTTAAACTATTTCATTGTTTTTTATTCTTTTATCTTTTTGTTGTTCCAACTGGGTGATTTCCGCTATTTTGTCTTCTAAATCACTGATCCGATCCTCTGCTTCATCAAGAGGGTGTTTGGATTTCCAGCTGCCTTCCATCTCACTGGGACGGACAGACAGAGTCCTCACTGACTCTCACTGCCAGATGTTGTGAGGATTCCTCTTCTCAGCACAGGACCCCTGGGCTGGGGAGCTTGGTGTGGGGTTTGGACACCTCCATATTTTGGGGGCACCTCCACCACTGAGGAATCCCTCCCAGTGTTCAAACACTATCTGTGGGTTTGGGGTCAGCCTGTTTTGTGTCTCTGTCCCTCCCACCAGTCTTGATGTGGCCTCTTTTTACATCCTTAGTTATAGGGGTTCTGTTTAGCTAGTCTTCATACAATTCTTGAGGTTGATGGTTCTATAATATTTTGTAATTTTGGTGTGATTCTGGGAGGCAGTAAGCATAGCATTTACTTAGTCCACTATCTTGGACCTTAAGCTATGACTTGTGTTTCTTAGCTAAGGTATATTCTCAGTCCTACAATCTGGGGGAAAGTAGCAATGAAAAGGAAGTGATTTCATTCTTTAGCAACATATGACTCTTTACCTTGATTTCCCATTATATTACTTCTTTTCATGAACTGGGTCTCTGAAATCAAGCAAATTCATTTAATTTCACTCTTGAAAGAATGAGTTGATCTGTATGGGGCATCTGGTGGATAGAGGCAAAAACAAGCAAACAATAAATAATTTAAATGATTTCAATAGTGATAAGTACTGTTAAGAAAATAAAACAGAAATTTATGTTAGAAAGTGGGCTCAGGAAAGGTCTCTCTAAGGGGGTGACATTCATAATAAGACCTGAATGGTATGAAAGAGCCAGCTCTGAGATGGTTTCTAGGGCACAGCAAGTGCAACATCTAAAGTACAATAGACCTTGATTGAATAGAGGTTGAGTTGAACTTACTGAACAGAGAGAAGAGAGATAGGAGATGAGGTCAGAGTGTTATATAAAGACCAGGGTGCTATAGGCTGTGGTAGGGCCTTTGTGTTTTATTTTAAATCCACTGTGGAGGTTCAGAACTTTAAGCGGAGTCATGTGATTTGGTCTACACTTTTAAAGATCACTCTGGCAGTTATGTGCAGAAAGGATAATAGTGCAGAATAATCATCAGTAGGGAACTAAATTTAACAGCTGCCCTCATGGTTTAGGTGTGGATTTTGACAGCTGAGCTATCATTTAGAATTGTGTTTATATTACATCAGATATACACCCACACTGGCTTCACAAAAAAGGTTTTCGTTTCTCACATAAGAAGTCTGTTGGTGGGCAGTGCATGGGAGCCCACAGCCACTCTACCTACCATGCTTCAGGCCTCTTTCTGTTTCTCTGTGCTGTCATTCCAACATATTGCTCTTATCTTTATGGTTGAAAGATGGCTGATGTATCTTCATTGTCTCTACATTCCAGGTAGGAAGAAGGGCAAAAGAAAAAAGGCACTTGCCCGCTGAGTCTGTCCCTTTTATCAGGAAACGATTATATTGGTCAGGTTATCTGTCAGAAGCAGAATTAACTTTAGCAATGTCACTGCATGCCACTTGGACTCTCTGATGCTCAGGATCAGATGTCGAAGCTCCATCACCTCTCCCGGAAGATCCAGACCCTCTTCCACTGCATTTGCCAGAAGACTGAGTGCCCAGAACAGCCTTCACCTCATGTTGCTTGCTTCTGAATCCAAGTCTTACGTAGCTGATAAGTGGAATCCAGGTCACATAGCTCCGCAGGAGTCTGGGGTTGAGAGTTTCCAGCTTCCACCTTGAGAAGGTAGAACTCATCACTAGTGAAATTCTGAAAATGTACAGAGGTTGATCAGAGATACTATTTGGCCATATGTGATGAACATATCCTATAGCTGGACTACCTGTATTCTTTCACTTTAAGAGCCAGCAACACACTGCTGCCAGAGTCATCTTCTTAAAACAATGCTCTAATGGTGTAATTTATCTGCCTAATTATCTCCACGTGACTCTTTGATGTATAGAGAACCATTCTAAAATTCTCTAGGTTGGCCAGTGGCTCAGCACCTAACTTCCAGCTTCCCTTTTCACTTTCTCACCACTACACTTTCTATGTTGTTAAGATGCCGAATTTCTCCCGGCTCCTTCCATGGGCCACACATTTAATTTCTCTACAAATGTGGCAGAGCCTCCTAGTATCTTCCAATATTTGTTCTTCTCTTTTTCCTTAATCCTTTGATCCTCACATGGACCATGACTGTCTAGAATAAAGACTACATTTCCCAGTCTCTCCTGCATTCTGGTAAGACCACGTTCCGGTTGGTAGGATTTAAGCTAAAATGTCATATGAAGGAGCTCTCCCTTCTCTGACTTCCCTCCTTCTGCTGACTGAAATGCAGATATGATGGTTTGTGTTGGAACAACCATCTTGGACCAAGGGGAGGAAGCCATATATTGAACATGGGAGATAAACCAGATAGAAGAAGTTTGACTCACTGATGATTATAGAATTGCTATACCAGCTTCACAAGTCACTATGTGATAAAGAAAAGTTTGTTTTGTTAAGCCAGTTATTTTTGTTTGTGTGTTTTTCTGTCAGACACATAGCAAAACCTAGTCCTAATGATGTTAGGGCCTTTAGTTGAATGACTTTGTCTGTCTACCTGGAAAATTCCTATTCATTCTTTAACGCTTAATTCATATGTAATCTCTCTGAAACTATTCTTTGTCCTCTCCACAAAATAATTATTTGCTGTACTAGTTCATATCTAAAGCATTGTATGCAGCCATCTTTTATAGCTCTTCTTAAATTGTGTTATATTCATGGCTTACATTCTGTCCCTTCTGACAGTGGACTACATGAAGATAGAGATTGCTTCCTTTTATGTGTGCACACCCAGTCTTATCACAGTGCCACATAAATGGTGGATATCCAGTCAGTCTTGTCACAGTGACAGACAAATGATGGATATCCCATTCTGAATTAGACTTTTAGTTCTTTATTTTTGTCTTTTTCACATGTTAACTGATGGTCTTAGGTTATTATGGGTGTTTTGATGTTTTTCTCTATTGTGGTGGGGATTAATGGGGAATCTTAAACCTTTATGCATGAGAAGAGAGTTGCAGCTTTCATACAGATCAGTGAAGAGGGCAGGGGAAATAGATTTTACCTCTTGAAGAGTAGTTTTAAGGTTCTGGAAGAATATGTGGGACTATACCATTGTTGTAGCCATTTTGGAAAATGCAAATCTGCTGGAGTCTCCCTTCTGGCCAAAATAACACAAGTCCCTCCTATATGGAAACTATACTTGCCCCAAAACCTCATCCTATTATGCCCCCAGGCTCCAACTCAATGTCTAGTACCCCATCATTTAAATCTGGTTCAGGTGAAGATGAGGCTTTTTGAACACTATTCCTCTGGAACAACTTTAGAAAACTGTTCCTTTTGACTGAAAGACCTATGAATTAAAGTGCTAAGTTATATGGACCCCACTTACCCAGCATACAATGATGGGTTAGGCATTTTTCATCTTCTTTTATTAGATGAAGATAACCGTTATAGACATTCCTATTCAAAGAAGATGAAGACATGCAGCAATTATGGTAACAATTCTGAAATCCAGATGGGCACGTGTTGCCAGTTCTATGATTTGGGCTCATTCCTGATGCCTGCGAATGATTCACCATGGTTCTTGGTTCTATCCTCTGAAATAGCCTTCTTTTTCCATAAAATGTGGCCCTTGTTTGAAGCTGAGTAATTTCTCAGTCTTCTCCCTAACCATAGAAATGTTAGCACTCAAAGGCATTGTTTCATTTTCTACTGTCTAACCTTCTCAATTCAAGCTAATATAATTCCTTTTACAAATTCACAGGTTTTATTGTGAAATTGCTTTGTAATGCATTCCAGTAGACAAAAGCAACATTTGAAATCTCTCGAATAAACCCTTTTGAAGCTTAGGTTCCCTGTAAGGCAGCTGAGGAACAATGACTTCAAGATCCTTAGAAAGACTTTTTTTTTCTGTTTGGAAGGGGTACTGCCTTCTGAGGTCTTAACAAAAGGCTTTACAGCCACATCCTTATTTTCATCTTTATACAAGTTTTTCTGTTCATGCTTTGGATTTGATCTTTGTTCAGAAGGTATTTCCTAACGTTAGCATTGTTTGCTAGTGGGAAAGGCTGGGAATGAAACAGAGTTTTGTTTGTGAACCTAGTAAGTCCTGGTTTTTTTATACTAGTTAGCAGTTCTTTAGTTTCTTTAGCTTCTTTCTCTACTCACATTTTCTTATAAACTGCAAACAGAGGTAGACAGCCTTTTCAGTACATGGTTTAGAAATCTCCTTAGCTGGGCTCTCCCTTTCAGAAGTGTATTTTCTTTTCACGTTCCCACAGCAGCAGTGTTACTAAATTTTCTTCTACTACTTGACAAGAATCCTCCTTCCTGTAGTGTCCCATAACATTTTCTTCATTTTCCTTTGGGCTCTCACCAACAGCCTCCTTGGGGCTATCATCAACAACCTGCTAACAGTTGTTCGAAGGCCCTCAGGACTTTGATCACCCCACTTGCAGGTACCAAAATCTGTGTAATCCGTAGCACAGCACCTGGTAAATAGAGGATATTGATGCAAAAATGGATTTTCAGTTTTTTATTCTTGTCTTTTGATGTTTTAAATGATGATCATGCATGATTATGGCTACATTTTTCTTTTATTAGGTGGGGACTTGGGGAGAATCTTAAAGTTTTATACATGAGAAGAGAGTAGTAGTTTTTACAACAGATCAATGACATTTTGACAAGTTTTCTTTTCAAAATTTCTTAAGCACACAATTTGGGACTGTATGTGTATTTACTCTATAGGGGCATTAACAGGGATCAGGTAATAGTTATTTTGTTTTTTGTTTTTTAAACTCATAGATCAAATTTATTGAAAATTCAGACTGATTTTTTAAAAACCTTTTTGAGGGGTGGGGATTGATGAAAGTAATAAACCTTCAATTCATTTTAATTTAAGACCATTCTTGCCAGCAAGGGAAATTTAATTCACTTCAACCATCAAACCAATGACTATACATTATATTTATTCATTAAAGTAATCAATCAGTGGAAATAAGTTTTTTTGTTTTTTTTTAAAGATTTTATTGAGAAATTGAGGGAGGGGAACAGTGTTGGGAAATTGGGGGAGGGGAACAGTGTTGGGGAATTGGAACAGCCAAGTTGTTGTCCTTCAGTCTTAGTTGTGGAGGGCGCAGCAAGCTCAGCTCCAGATGTTGTGTTCAATTAGTTGCGGATGGGCATAGCCACCATCCCATGTGGGAGTTGAAACAGCAGCCTTGTTGTTAAGAGCGCACACTCTGTCCCCTGAGCCACCCAGGCGGCAGCTCAGCTCAAGGTGCCGAGTTCAGTATTAGTTGAGGGCGGGCGTAGCCCACCATAGAACAGGCAGCCTTGTTGTTAGGAGCACGTGCTCTCACTAGCTGAGCCATCCTGCCACCTGTTGGCAGCTCAGCTCAGTCGCAGCATCATTGGGTCATGTGGGAACCCAACCAGCGACACTGTTTCTCAGAGCTCGCACTCTTGGGCAAGCTCTTAACCAACTGAGCCACTTGGCCGGCCCGGAAATAAGATTTTTAAAAATATATGTTAAATGGTAAAGATGATGTGTTCAGAAAAATGTCTAGGAGCTTTCATTTCTTATCTTAGCTCAGCTGTTTGCAATAGCATTATCCCATCTGTGGGAGTTTGACATAGCTTGCTTGCTTTTTGGGTTGTTTTGAGTGCATGTACATCATTTGTGGCTTCCCCTTGTGTGCCTGCATAACAAGAAGGTACAGGTAACAGTAATACAAATTAGGGACACAAAAGAGCAGAAGCACAAGCATTTGCACATTTTTGGGGACTGGTCCTGGCAGCATGCCAACATGTTGATGCATTCCTCTTCTAGTCCCATGACTGCTCACTCCCAGGGTTCACAGACTACAGGGCTCTGTGATCTATCTTCAGTCATGGAGACTCAAAGGAAAAAATCCACTCACAGCCCTGGAATTTCAAAAGTAGGTGATAGATGAGTGCAATCACATAACAATTATTTTCTGTCATAAGTAAATTCTTTATGAGGATGGCTTTCTTTGATATTTCTAGATAGGTGGTATTTGTTTTTTAAAAAAGCAATATGTTTAAAAACTTTATTGCAGCATAACTTGTCTGCAGAAAAGTGCACCAGTCATAAACATATAGCTCAATGAAATTTGACCAATAGAACACATTTGTGTAACTCTAACTTGGATCCAGATCAAGAAGCAACATTTCTTGCACCCCTCTGTAATCCTTCTAGTCATGAACTATCCCAAGTAACCACCATAGAGTAGATTTGTCTGTTGTTGAACATTATCTAAATATGATCATATGGTAAGTACTTTTTAAAAAGCATTTTAAACCTTTATTGAGGCAAAACTGACATACAATAAATTGCATATATTTGGAGTGTAGAATTTGAATGGCTTTGACATATGAATACACCCATGCAACCATCACCACAATCAAGATAATGAACATATCCATCAACCCCAAAGATTCCGTGTGTATTCTGTCTCCCACTTCTTCCTCTCCTCTCCACTTTCTGTTGCCTCATATTAATTTGCATTTTCTAGAATTTTGTATAAATGGAATTATGCAAAATGTATTCTTTTTTTGGTCATCATTCCCTATAATTATTTTGAGACTCATCCATGCTCTTGTGTGTATCAATAGGTCATTCTTTTTTACTGCCAAGCAGTACTCTATTGTGTGGACACACCACAATTTCTTTATCCATTCACCTCTTAGTAAATACTTTTTGGCATCTGACTTCTGCTCGGCATTGTGTTTGTAAGATTCATTCCTAGTAGAACATTTGTGATAGAAAAATGGGAAGTTATGACATAACACTCCAAGGGATAAAACTCTGCACCAGAAAACATGAATCAATCTACATTTACTGTGAGGTCATGTCAACATTAAACCAATCACATTCTAATTCAAAGCACTTATTGAGCATCTGCTTTGTATAAGATATTGTGCTAGACATTGGGCATTTAATGGGTTGGTAGATTGTATCATTGTTCCTAATTGTCTTCTGCCCTCTGTATAAGAACATTATGCATCCTTGTCTGTAGCACGTGGTGTGCAGCGTCTCCCTATGTGAGGTTTATACTTCCCTACTCCACATTTGACTTATTTTGGTCAATGAAATGTGAGCAGAAGCTGAAAGAACCACTGAGTGGTTTGGCCTTAGCTCTTTCTCTGCCACAGATGACTGTGCCCGCTTTTCTTCAGCCTGAATCTGAATGAAGGAGGCACACAGAACCAAACAACTGCTGACCTGTGGCTGGTAGGGATAGTGAATGGGAAATTTTTGTTATTGGGGGCAGTAATTACAAATAAGAGCTTAGCTACTCTATACTTGAGAAAATCAACTCAAATTATTGAATAATTGGTTGTGTTTTTATGATACAGCATTCTGATATCTAAAATTTTAAGGCTTTTTCAATTTTAATCAATCTCTTGATTCTTTTTTTTTGCTTTGTTTAATTTGGTTTGGTTTTTTTGTTTGTTTGTTTGTATTTTTTCTATATTCTTTCTTTACCAATATATTTCCTTTACCTTTAAAATGAGTTTGGCTTTAATGAGAAATAAATCGTTTTTTGAATGACTAGATTATTTTATTAATACTTGGTCATCTGAGGATCCCCCAAATATTTCTTTTTTTTTTTTTTTTTTTTAGCTGAGCCATCCTGCCACCTGTTGGCAGCTCAGCGGCAACTCAGCTCGGGCTGGACTCGAACCGCTGTTGCTCAGAGCTCAAACCCTTGAGCGAGCTCTTAACCAACTGAGCCACTCGGCCGCCCCTCCCAAATATTTCTTAATCTCCCTTCTGTTACTACCCATGAATTACAAACATGGTGTGCTAGATTCTTCTTCCATCTGCCTCTCAACCCTCTACTCCTGCATTCTGTGTTTTTATTAGTTTCAGGTGTACAAAACAATGCAATAGTTATCCTTTTCACCCTTCACAAAGTGACAACCCCCCTCCCTCTATCCACTGCCCCCCACCCCCGATATCATACATATCTATTACAATTCCATTGACTCCATTCCCACACTATACTCCACATCCCATGACTATATATGTATTAAATTATAGTTGACATATAATATTATTCAATGGCAGCTTCAGGTGTACAGTGCAGTGGTCAGGCCTCTACACCATCCATGAAGTGGTCTCCCTAACAAGACATGAGACCATCTGGCCCCCTAAAAAATATTTACAACATTATTGATTATATTCCCCAAACTGTCTTTCATATCCCTGAGGCCATATTGTAGTTACCAATTTATGTTTTCTCGTCTCTTCCCCCTCTCCATCCCATCCTCATCCCATCTAGCAATCATCAGTTTTTCCTCTGTGTCTCTGAGACTATTTGTTTACATTACTCATTTGTTCAGTTCTTTAGATTCCACATATAAGTGAGATCATATGGTATTTATCTTTCTCTAACTGACTTATTTCACTTAGCATAATGTTCTCTAGTTCCACCCATATCGTTGAAAATGGTACGATTTCCTTCTTCTTTATAGCTGAGTAATAAATACTCCATTGTGTAAATGTACCATAGTTTCTTAATCCAGTCACCTGCCGATGGGCATTTTGATTGTTTCCAAGTCTTGGCTATTGTGAATAGCGCTGCAATGAACATAGTGATGAATATATTTTTTTGAATTACTGTCTTAGGCTTTTCTGGATAAATACCTAAGAGTGGAATTGCTGGGTCATAAGGAAATTCTATTTCCAGTTTTTTGAGATATCTCCATGCTGATTTTCATAGTGGCTGCACCAATCTGCAGTCCCACCAACAGTGCACTAGGGTTCCCTTTTCCCCACAACCTCGCCAGCACTTGTTGTTTGTTGGTTTGTTGATGATAGCCATTCTGACCGGAGTGAGGTGGTATCTCATTGTGGTTTTTATTTGCATTTCTCTGATGATTAGTGAGATTGAACATTTTTTTCATATGCCTGTTGGCCATCTGTATGTCTTCTTTAGAGAAATGTCTCTTCATATCCTCTGCCCATTTTTTAATTGAGTTCTTTGTTTTTTTGGTGTTGAGTTGCATGAGTGTTTTATAAATTTTGGATATTAACCCCTTATCAGATATATCATTGACAAATATCTTCTCCCATTCAGTAGGCTTCCTTTTTGCTTTGTTGATGGTTTCCTTTGTTGTGAAAAAACTTTTAAGTTTGATGTAATCCCATATGTTCATTTTTTCTTTTACTTCCCTTGCCCGCAGGGATGTATCATAAAAATATTGCTCAGGGTAATTTCTGCAAATTTACTCCCTGTATTTTCTTCTAGGAGTTTTATGGTTTCAGGTCTTACATTTAAGTCTTTAATCCATTTTGAATTTGTTCTTGTATGTTGTGTAAGGAGGTGGTCCAGTTTCATTTTTTTGCATGTGTCAGTCCAATTTTCCCAGCACCATTTATTAAATAGACTATCTTTACCCCAATGTAAATTCTTACTTCCATTGTCATAGACTAAATGTCTGTACATACATGGATTTATTTCTGGGCTCTCTATTCTATTCCATTGATCTATGTGCCTGTTTTTATGTCAGTACCATACTGTTTTGATCGCTGTAGCCTTGTATTATGTTTTGATGTCTGGTAGCATGATACCCCCAACTTTGTTCTTATTTCTCAAGATTGCCGTGGGTATTCGGGGTCTTTTATGATTCCATATGAATTTTAGGAATATGTTTTCTATTTCTGTGAGAAATGCCCTTGGTAGTTTGATAGGAATTGCATTGAATCTATATATTGCTTTAGGCAATATGGACATTTTAACTATATTAATTCTTCCTATCCATGAGCATAGTAGGTGTTTTCATTTATTTGTATCTTCTTTTATTTCTTTCTTCAGTATCTTATAATTTTCTGAGTACAGGTCTTTTACTTTTTTGGTTAAATTCCTAAGTATTTTACTGTTCTTGAAGCAATTGTAAATGGGACTGTTTTCTTAATTTCTCCTTCCAATAGTTTATTACTGGTATATACAAATGCAACTGATTTCTGAATATTAATTTTGTATTCTGCTACCTTATTGAATTTGTCTATCACAGCGGTTCTCAACTTTCGTAATGCTGCGACCCCTTAATACAGTTCCTCATGTTGTGGTAACCCCCAAAACCATAAAATTATTTTCGTTGCTACTCTATAACTGTAATTTTGCTACTGTTATGAATCGTAATGTAAATATCTTTTTGTTTTCTGATGGTCTTAGGTGACCCCTGTGAAAGGTTCCTTCGACCCCCAAAGGGGTCGCAATCCACAGGTTGAGAACCGCTGGTCTATCAGTTTCAATAGTTTTTTGATGGAGTCTTTGGAGCTCTCTCTATATAGTATCATTTCATCTGCATATAATTACAATTTTACTTACTCCTTACCGAATTGGATGCCTTTTATTTCTTTTTCTTGTCTGATTGCTATGGCTAGCACTTCCAGAACTATGTTGAATAAAAGTGGAGAAAGTGGACAACCTTGTCTTGTTCCTGATCTTAAGGGGAATGGTTTTAGCTTTTCCCCATTGAGTATGATGTTAGCTGTGTGTTTATAATATATGGCCTTTATTATGTTGAGATATGCTCCCTCTATTCCCACTTTGCTAAGAGTTTTTATCATAAATTGGTGCTGAATTTTGTCAAATGCTTTTTCTGCATGTATTGATATGGACATATGATTTTTATTTTTCATTTTGTTGATGTGGTATATTATATTAATTGATTTGCAGATATTGAGCCAACCTTATGTACTAGGGATGAAACCCACTTGATTATGGTGTATGATTTTAATATATTGCTGAATTCTGTTTGCTAATATTCTGTTGAGGATTTTTGCATCTATGTACATGAGGGATTACTCCTGCATTCTTGTTCTGCTTCAATTACAGGATCTCCTATACTCTTAAGAAAAAAAGGTACAAACTACAGGATTAAGAAATTAAAAAACAAAACAAAATGAGAAACTATCAGCGTGGTGCCAAAATTCCTACCAAAAGGCCTTCATCTGGTAACCCAATAAAAGAAGTCTGGCTAAGATAGACTCAACTATATTTCCTTATGCTCACACTCTTGTGTTAATTTTCTTGTGTGTCACATTGGGTCTGGGCTAATTGGCATAGCTGTGTAACCCACCAAAAGGAGTCACTTTATATGTTAACATTATCTGAAAAGCCATCTCACACTACACTTAGTTTCTATCCATATTTTAAAGTTAAAATTCATTCATGATCTATAAAATGTATGTATTTTATTTGAGTTTATCACACTGTTGCCACTGGAAGGTTTTAAATTCCCATTTCTAAATGCTTACTTCTAAGTTTGTACTTACCACCAGATATTAATATTACATATTTGGAAGAATCATTACAAAAGACACTTCGAAAATCTAGCTTACGTTCATGTGCTGAAAAACAAATTTTCCCAGTGATTCCTGGCTATAGTTGACTTTTAAACGTTTTCCTGATGTGTTTGTTGCTTAGCTAGGCTGTTGTTTGGGAACTGACCAGCTGATGTCACTATGGCACCATGAATGCAGGCATATTTCAAGGATCTGGTTCAGAGAAATTTAGGATTGTTGTGCTCGCAGCCCTGAGAAAGGCGCCTCCCTCCTACCCAGCACAGCGTCTGCCCGCTCTCCTCTCTCCCCTGCCTGCATAGTTTATAAAATTGAGAACTAGCTAACGGGTTTAATTTTGATGGAGAATTACCTGTAGGCAAGAGGGCAATCAAACCCATACTGTTAAGGACGGGGGTGGGTGGGGGGAGATAATGAATCTATTATCTATGTTTAACAAACGAAGAGTGTCAGGCTAATAATCCATCAGTTTCTTTTTCCTACGCTGTAAGCTTTCATTTCCATCTTTTTAGGTACAGCTAACTTAGCCCCTATAAAAAGGCTGATTAACTGGGTGATGTATTTTCTGGACTTAAACCCAGTATCCTTTTCTGTGCTTACCCGTGATCTATTTGGGCCATCACAGCATCCCAGCTGGATATGGATTTCAAATCAGTCTCTTGGTCACAAAGTTTTATCAAGTCATGGAGGTCTGGTATGAGGGAATGTTGAGAATAAGAGCTAATAAGAGTTTTGGAATTATCTGTAGGTAGAAGACATTTATACACCATTTCCTCCTACCACTGCAAATTGTATACAGGCTCTCAGAGGCCACAGGGGATCAGACAAGCCTTTATGAGTTTAAAATTGTGTTAAAAGAAGATTCCTGCTGACTCAGGGTTACTCACTGCATACCCCTTGCATTAATTTGCTTGGGTTGCCATAACAAAATATCACAGACTAGGTGGCTTAAGCAACAAAAATTTATTTTCTCACAGTTCTGGAAGATGGGAGTTCAAGATCAAGGTGTGGGAAGTATTGGTTCCTTCTGAGGTTGCTCTTCTCAACTTGTAGATGGCCACCTCTCCCTGTGTCCTCACATGGCCATCCCTCTGTGCAAATGTGCACCCCTGGTGCCTCTTGTGTGTCTGGATTTCCTTTTCTTATGAGGACACTAGTCAGGTTAAATTAGGACTCACCCTGGTCGGGGAGGAGGGAGGGCTCATTTTCATTTAATCACCTCTTCAAAGGCCCTGTCTCCAAATACAGTCACATTCTAAGGCACTGGGGGTTAGGGCTTCAACATATGAATTTGTGGTGGGATGACCACAGTTCAGCCCATACACCCCTTACACTCCCCTCGCTGATCTAGACTGAAGTTGACCAGTCTGGGATGCTGATTATTTGACTAAAATATGTTCCTCAGATTTTTTTAGCTTCTTTATGTCTCTTTAAGTAGTATGGTATAGACTCGCCAATAGCCTGCAAGTCTCTTCAGAACCATGAGATTACAGAGAACTTTTGAGTGTCCGTGGAGCCTTCCTGAAGACCACAGAACCTGGGAGGACAGAGGGATCTGCTTAAGCCTATAAGAGCCAGGCCCAAGCCTGGGATTCATCAAAGGGTTTTGATTGACCCCGAAGTACCTTGGCTTGGTATCCTTCCATTTGTACGCAGCAGTTTAAAGAAACCTATCCCAAGATGTTCTAAAAGTTAAATTATTGAAAATGGAGTTAATGCAAAAGTAATTGAGTTGAGGTTGTGCTTTTGCTATGCAGTATGAATAGCTTTAGACTTTTACTACATAGAAAGCAACATGAATTAAAATAACATGCAGATATTGCACTTTTATTATCAAATTAAAAACATAATAATGTCATGTTAGAAAATTTAGAAACTATAGATAAATAAATGGAAGAAAACTCAGTGGTATCTCTTAACATAGGGTTATTTATCTTTATTTCTCTCTGAAAAGATCATACTGTAAATACTGCTTTTCAACAAAGACAATACATTTTAACTGAAAAGAAGAAAACCTCTCTAAATTGGTAACTTAATGGAATTTATGAATCAATTAATTTAATCATATCTACAATAAATGTTTATTGAGCACTGAGCACACCAGAACTGTTCTAGAGCTGGAGACACAGCTGTAAACAAATAGGCACAATCCCTGAACTCACATTCTAGTGGAGCAAATAGCAAACCCACAATAAAGCTGCATTTCATTGATTCCAAATGCATATAATTTATTAACATCTCTGATATTGAAATGTACTTTACAGTCACTAGTCTGTAGTGATTAGTTCTTGAAACATGTGACATAAGAGCTTGGAAGAGAATTCTAGAGACAATATGTATTACTGTTTTAACTTCTCTGAACAAATAAATGGGCATGGGCTGGAGTTGGGGCTGTGATAAATAAGAGGAATGTAGCTTCCTCCTGGAGGATGGAGTTCAAATAGGCCAACACCACACGATGCAAAGCTGGAGCCTGGTAGGTTTAATGTCTCTTACGGATTTATTTATTTTATTTTTTTTAAAAAAGATTTTTATTGGGGAATTGGGGGGATGGGAACAGTGCTGGGGAACTGGGGGAAGGGAAACAGACAAGTTGCTGTCGTTTTGTTCTTCAGTCTAGTTGTGGAGGACGTTGCTTCACTGGCCCAAGTTGGCACCATCATTGCGCTCTTCCCAGGTGAGGCAGATCAGTCTCCAGCTTCTGGACGGCCGCTCACTGCGGCTGCTGGCCGCTCACGCTGGCTGCTGGCTACATACGGTAGCCCATGGCAACCCACTGCCACAGGGACTGCAGCCTATGCCGTCGCCAGCGACTCACGGCAGCCCAGCTCCAGGTTGAGCTGTTGTTCAGCATCTTAGCTGTAGAGGGCAGTGTCACTGGCCCTCATATGTGGGATCCGAACCGGGGCCCTCTGGCATCCCAAACCAGCTCTTATCCATTGCGCCACTCGGCCGGCCCACGGATTTATTTTAAGAAACGCTACATGATCAATGATCTTAAGGCACAGGAGATGATATTTTATGGCAAAACATAAGCATAAGATTGCTCTGGGTCAAAAAGTTATTCAAAAAATTTAGACTCTGAGAAAAAGTTTTAGAATTATTTTAACTAACTAATTTCATTTTTAAAAAAATGATGTGCTGTGGATACATGTTAAAAATCTATGCCTACTTAGATCTAAAGAAGGTCTCTTAATGAGCATAAAATAATGTGCTATGTGATAAGGAAGAATTATGTCCTGTTGGAACTGGACGTAATTTTTCTCTTAGTGGTACACATAAAAATCTAGCATGTGTTGCAATAGATAGTGTTCTAGATTCTGTGAAATACGGTGCTATAGCTAGTGGTGATAACTGATTCAAAATAAATTCAAGGTAAATTTGGAGGCTGTATGAGTTAGCTCAAGCTGCTAAAACAAAATACCATAGATGGCAGCTTAAACAACAGACAATTATTTCTCACAGTTCTGGATGGAGACTGGGAAGCCCAGATAAAGATGCCTGCAGATTTGGTTCCTGGTAAGAAGAACCCTATTCCTGGTTTGCAAAAGGCAGCCTACTTGCTGTATCAGAGAGAGAGAGAGAGAGAGAGAGAGAGAGAGAGAGAGAGATCTCGTTATTAATTCCATTATGGGAGCTCTACTCTGATGACCTCATCTAAACTTAATTATCATCACCCAAAGAGTCCACTTCCAAATACCATCACATTGGGGTTAGAGCTTCAACATAAGAATTTTGGGAGGACACAAACATTCAGTCCCTTAGGAGAGGCATGTGGTTAGATAGAACTGGTTTTCAGGAGGAACCAGTAACACCTGTATTTTTGTCCTGTGTGACTTGGGGAAAAGCCTTAACTCCCCTAGCTTCAGTTTCCTCATTGGCCAAATGATACATGACCTGCATATTTCATAGGAGTTTAATGATGATCATGTGATATTTATTCATTTGGTCAGTTATGTAACTGAGGACAATGCACAGGTTTAGGGTTAGTGCTAGGAGTATGACATTGAAGAAGGCAGTGATGGCATCCTCCTTCACAGGATAATGTTTGATGGATTACTGATCCAGTTTTTCTCACCTATCTAGGGGGACCTTTGCCGGTTTCTTCTGTTTCCTCTGCCTAACTAATAAAAAGTAACGTGCTATGTGTCAAAAAAAGGTGTGACCATTTGTTTAAGTCATATTTGAAAGAACAAAATGGACACTATTAAATGGATTTTATATATCTTTCACTAAAGTTTCTTGGGAATCATTTAGTTCTTTCAACATTTGGATTGGACCTTGGCAAAAAATGTAAAACAAGAGAAGATGGCTTTCAGGAGGTCAGACATCATTTTGGGTAAATTTCCTATTTTGTTATTGTTCTAGACATTACCTTCTAAGAACTTAATGCCTCTGAGTCCCCACTCCATCTTTCTGCCTGCCCTGTTTCTCCTACACATTTGTGCTTTCAAAATTTGGGCTGGGCGAGTGGCTCAGTTGATTAAGAGTGCAAGCTCTGAACAATAGGGTCACCGGTTCAATTCCAACATGGGCTAGTGAGCTCTCCCGAGCTGAGCTGCTGCTGAGCTACCAGCAGGTGGCAGGACGGCTCAGCTGGTGAGAGCAAGTGTTCCTAACAACGAGGTTGCCGGTTCAACTCCCGCATCAGATGGCGGGCTAACGCCCACCCGCAACTAAAGTTGAACACGGCACCTTGAGCTTAGCGGCCACAAGCTGCCAATAGGCAGCCGGATGGCAGCTGGACTTGGAACTGAGCTAACCGCACCCTCTATAACTAAGATTGAAGGACAACAACTTGGCTGTTCCCCTTCCCCAATTCCCCAACACTGTTCCCCTTCCCCAATTTCCCAATAAAATCTTTAAAAAATATTGCTTTTAGGATATAACGTAGTAAGTGGTAGATGACTGATAAAAAACTTTATAACCCTTCCTGAATGATTTGAGTTTTAAGTGTGATCAATGTTTTGAGGTAAATAAGTGACTTTTTTTACAATGGATTTTAGGTCATAACTATTATATAAAGAACTTTGTCTCCAGCACCCCTCCTCATCTTCCCACTTAGAGGCCATGTAGGAAAACTTAGATCATCACAGTTACAATCACCTGTTTTGCTTTCCAGGGAGGTTGTTCTACTTACGAGGAAATTTCTCATTGTTATTCTTTTTATTTCTTATTAAAAATAAATGAATTATTTATCAAACATCCCTCAAATTCAAGTACATTTTCAGGGAAAATCTGCTCCTTGATTCTTACTAACAAAGGCTTTGATTCTAACTCTAGGGAGTCATATTTTATACTTCATTTCTTTGAATTGTTTCTAATTTTTATTTTAAAACATGTATTAGATGGTAAGGCCATATCTATGTGTTGGACTATGACTTGCATTAAAATAATCCCTGAAAATAGTATATACAAAATAACACATTTCACTTATACTCCCTGTTCCCATGTCTGATGATTCATTTTATTTAAAGAAAACCTTTTGATTTCTTGATTTAAACATGAGTGACTTGGGGCCAGCCGAGTGGCTCAGTTGGTTAAGAGTTAGCTTAAAAGCATGAGCTCTGAGTAACAGGGCCGCTGCTTTGATTCCCACATGGGCCAGTATGCTGCGCTCGAGTTGAGCTGCTCCTGAGCTGCCAACAGGTGGCAGCATGGCTCAGCTGGTGAGAGCATGTGTTCCTAACAACAAGACTGCCTGTTTGATGTTGGGCCATGCTTGTCCTCAAATAAGACTGAACTCGGCACCTTGAGCTGAGCTGCCACCCGGATGGCTCAGTGGATAGAGCATGCGCTCTTAACAACAAAGCTGCTGGTTCGACTCCTGCATGGGATGGTGGCTATGCCCACCCACAACTAAGACTAAACACAGCACCTTGAGCTTAGAGGCCACGAGCTGCCGATGGGCAGCCAGATGGCGACTGGTGCCCTCCACAACTAAGATTGAAGAACAACAACTTGGCTGGTCTCTCTCCTCAATTCCCCAACACTGTTCCCCTCCCCCAATTCCCCAATTAAAAAAACCAAACAAGAAACAAAAAAAATGAGTGACTGTTCTTTCTTAAGTTTAAAAGAATTTCTTTCTCTTTCTTTGCTATTAACTAAGAAAGGATTCCAGGAAACAGGCAGTGCCTGTCATCCTGAAGAACCACGATGTGTATTTGTTATCACCCAGACTTGGTTAATATCATCTGGTCAACCACATAGGAGGTCTGCAAATTAAGTTGGTGAACTTGTTGCAACAATGTTGCTAACCTTTTTTGATATCAGAGGGATTATTCGTATGAATTTGTACTATCTGGACAAACAGTTCACCAAGTTTACTATTTGGAAGTGCTGAAAAGGCTGCCTGAATAAGTTAGATGACCTGAACTTTTCACCAACAATTCATGGCTCTTGCATCATGACAATGCACCAGCTCACATGGCACTGTCTGTGAGGGAGCTTTTAGCCGGTAAACAAATAACTGTATTGGAACATACTCTGTACTCATCTGATGTGGTCCTCAATGCCTTTTTTCTTTCCCTGAAGATAAAGGAAATATTGAGAGGAAGACAAGTTGATGACATTCAGGACATCAAGGGTAATACAGCGACAGCTCTGATGGCCATTCCAGAAAAAGAGTTCCAAAATTGCTTTGAAGGGTGGACTAGGTGCTGGCGTTTGTGCATAGCTTCCCAAGGGGAGTACTTCAAAGATGACTGTAGTGATATTCAGCAATGAGGTATGTAACACTTTTTCTAGGATGAATTCACAAACTTAATTGTCCAACCTTGTATTTATCACCAGGTCAGCCTCATTTAATGTGAAGTGTTGGGAAACTATGTTCTCCACAATTAACAATGAGCAAATAAAATCACTTTACTGTTAACCAAAGTTTAATCAATCAAGATATCAGTGTTAAATTGACTGCACTCTCCTGTGTCGCAATGTGGCTGTCTGTTACTCATGGGATGGAAGTCTGCTGTGAACAGCAGCAGTTTCTGCTCTGGAAGACTTAGAGACTTAGGTACAATGGCTTCTTTTGTTGTTCTAATTCCAGGGACATGAAGCCAGGTTCTGCCCTTGCTCAATGGGCTTCAGTGAAGATTAGTGGTGGGGAGAAATAGCCCATCTTTGTTGACCCAGCAGCTGGAGACGGATGAGAGACAGATGGGCATGAAGAACTGCCCTTCCTAGGCCGGCTGAGTGGTGCGTTGGTTAAGAGCTGGCTTGGGATGCCAGCTCTGAGCAGCAGGGCCCCGGTTCGGATTCCACATGAGGGCAAGTGACACCAGTGACCCCTCTACAGCTAAGATGTTGAACAATGGCTCGACCTGGAGCTGGGCTGCCATGAGTCGCGGGCGACGGTGTAGGCTGCGGTGAAGCTGCAGTGGGCTGCCATAAGCTACCGTGTGTGGCCGGCAGCCAGCGTGAGCAACCAGCAGCCAATGTGAGCTGCCAAGAGCCACCATGAGCAGCCGTCCAGAGGCCAGCGACCCATCTGCCTCACCCGGGAAGAGCACAATGATGATACCGATATGGGCCAGTGAAGTGACGTCCTCCACAACTAGGCTGAAGAACAAAACGACAGCAACTTGTCTGTTCCCCTTCCCCCCGATTCCCCAGCGCTCTTCCCCTTCCCCAATTCTCCAATAAAATCTTAAAAAAAAAAGAACTGCCCTTCTTGTGGAAACACCAACCATTTTCAACAACCTGAACAATGCCCTGCAATTCGATGGAAGAAGCCATGAACAGACTGTGATCCAATGCCATCCTCTTCAAAGAAATGTCTTTGTCCTCTTGACTTCCAAATGGAAAGGAAGAATTAAATGGAAGGTTTATTTATGTTTATTACACCTCAAGCACTTCCTTTGATGTCAGTATTAGTCTTCTCACCGAGGAAACACTGAACTAAAAATGGTTAAATCACTTATTCCAGGTATTGTGTACAAATCAGTAGAAGAGCTAAGCTTTTGATTCCTAGAATCAAATTTTTATTTATTTTTAAAAAAACATGCTATTTATTTACAGATGACACTCCATATTTATATAACTTTAAATCTTGTATTAAAGGTTTAAACAAGTTTTTTTTTTAACTACATGCCTTAAAGACAGAAAGTCTTTTCAAAAGTTACAAAGTTTTGAAAAAAGTAGAGTATGCATAGGCTTTGTAGTTGAACATAACTGGGTTGAAAGTCCACATGCTATTGTGTGACCTTGTGTGATGTATACTTCTTCCCGCCCCCAATCTCAAGTTCTCCATTTGTAACATGAGAGTGCTCGTACTGAGAAATAGTGGGCACTAGGTAAATGCTATCTTTCATATAATTCTAAGCATATCACATAAATTGATCACATAAAGGAATTATCTGTTAAGGATGATGAACACTTCTTAAAAGTGTTATTTAATTGATTTTCACACATCTGTAATGATCACACACAATAATTTGGTCACAGGTGTGTTGATAATTACCCATTGATTAAGCAGGGTCAAATTCAATACACTATAATGCACATGTATAAAACAAAACAATAGTTTTCCTTATTGTTTTTAACTTGAACATTTATCACTCTTAAGCCCCATTCTCAGTGATGCCGGAAAACCCTTAGATAGCTAGAGATAATCTTCCTCTTTAATATAGTCCTTTCAGATAAATTGGTTCAAGTCAAAAATTTCAAATTCCCTATCAGGCCCTTTCTCTCCTCCCACTCACTCTTTTCAAGATGGCAACTCAATGAAGGGAGAAGCTCATGAATCCTCCTGGAGCTGATATGTCCACTTTTCTGGTCACTTTGTAACTTGACAGGGATCTGCTGAAGTATCAGTATGGTAGGTCCTGTGTGGGCCTTGCCATCCTCCATGGGGAGTTCCATGGTCCCTGAACTCAGAGATCTCTTTAAACTGACCCGGACTTCCATGGGTCATTGGTTCTCTCTGTACTTTCATTTTTAAGAGTCTGTGAAAGAGCCAAACAATTAAACAAGCAATTAGCACAAAACTTAATAAGTGCTGTGATAGAGGAAGTGCCGAGTATGCGGGTAGCGTAGTGTAAATCAGAGGTGCTGAATCCAGTCTCTGGTTGTCAGAAAAGGCTTCCTGGGAAAGGTTGCTCTTAAACTGTAACCTGAAGGATAAGTAGGAAGAACTTGGCCAGGCCAAATGCAGAGAAGGTTTTGAGAACTGGGATGGAAAGAAGGGGCGCATGTTCCAGGCAGAGAGAATAGCATGTGAGGTGTCCCAATGGTAGGCTTTTTGAGAATCAGAAAAGTAGGGCTAAAATGTGCTTAGGTGGAGCTGGGAGCAGCAAAATCTGGGGAAGGAAGCTGAGGCCACATCAGAAGGGCTATAGTGACCATAGTAACCATGGTAACCATAGCCTGTCACTGCTAAGAGCAATGGGAGGCCACTGAAGGTTTGTAAGCAGAGGAATGACATGGTTAGATTGCCTTGGTGGGAAGATGACTGGGCTGAACCACAGAGAATGGATCAGAGGTATCCATTGCAGTAGCCTAGGTATTTGTTAGAAGAAAGACATGACAAGCTCAGCAATCCTCCTCTTATGCCATGGGTTGCCATCTATGATCATTATACAGAATGGCTTTTTTAAAAAATAGAAATCGCTAAGATATACAAACATTTTATCAGAAAAGTATTTTGACTTACAGGAATTCCGTGTATTCCATGGTTTCTTTCCTATCCACACTCCATTGAAAAATAAATTATAATACAAAAAACTTTAATGAGTGATGGCTCAAAGAGTAAAACACATACATTTAAACTCTTGTCAACTTGTTTGTCACTGCAGTGGATCTAAATATTGTTCACAAATATGCACTGCCCTTCTGGGGGTGGGATCACAATCTCTCCATGTTCATGTGACATGTTTCTGACTATTAAAATGATCAGAAGTGAAATGTGATACTTTAAGACACTGAGATTTGAGAGATAATTTGTTACCCTAGTATAACCTGGTCTGATGAATATAATCTACTACATCATAGAATAATATTATACGAAACATGGGTTTTCTTTGGAAATAGGAAATCTGAAAACAATAATTAATTTGGTTTTGCTGGCACCCAAGTAACCTCTGGGTGAAAGCTGATGCTTCCCAGGCTTTCAGGGACACTATGATAAAAAAAACCTGAGGATGATGAGGCAGCAAGGAGAGAAAGGAGCAAAGGCTTTCTCCAGCCCAAGATCCAGCCCAGGGACATTCTCTTTCATATCTCTTCTTGTATTTGGCCCCTGTTTCCCCCATCCATCTCTCTTTCCAGCTTCCTATCTCAATCCTCATTAAGCTACGTGGGAGATATGTTGGAAGAATTCCTCATAAATATGCATTAATTTGTTATTTTTCAATAAAAGGATTGACTTGAATTTAGCACCTGGACAGTTTTCTGTCAGATGTTTGTCAGCTTGAGCTGACCTGTTACAAATTTTGTGCAATATGTGGAGGGAGATCTGAATCCAGTTTACAAGGTGACACAATGGTGAAGAGAAAGTTCAGTGAAAGTGTGCAAAACTGTTCTGCAAAGCTCATTTTTTATAGTAATTATGTCAGTATTTTTTTTTGTCCTATTTTGGGAGTTGTAACATTTATTTTCTGGTGTTTAATTGTATCAGTGCGCTTTGGATGGCTGTTTGGTAAAATTCACTGCATGCTATTTATTACTATCTTATGTGAGTTGGTCCTTAGTAGCGATTATAAAATGCTTTGTCCTAAATTTTGTGCTTTTTCATTTCTCCCCATGCATCCATGTGCTGTGTTGTTTTATCTCTGCAAGGCTAATAGGATCGCTACTGAAGGAAGCAGCAACTAGAGAAATGGGCTCTGATCCTGTGGTGTAGGTCTAGTTCCTATGACAGCAGTGATTATAAGTTTATGAAGCAAGGTCTGCTTCAGCAAGGTCTGGCACTTTGATCAGAAAAATAGTAAAGGTAGGCATAAAATAGGCCAAAACATTTGCTGCTGAAACAATCAGAAAAAGAATATTTAGGATCATGAATATTTAAGCTTAGGAGGAAGGTTTAGCTATCTTTTCAGCAAGTAAGTAAAAATAAGTAAAGTAGAAATTAGAGGAATGAAGTTTACTGCCACATGTTACATATAATTACATTGATTTATAAGGGAGATTGGATGGCTTCTTTAAGTTCTTTTTAAAGAGATTTTTATTAAAAATATAGTTAGCATACAATATTATATTAGTTTCAGGTGTACACAAAGAGTTGTTCACCATTTATATACCTAAAGAAGTGATCACCACGATAAGTCCAGCAACCATCTGACACTATGCTATGTTATCACAATATTATTGACTATATTCAACATGCTGTACATTACATTCTCATGACATATTTGTTTGATACCTGGAAATTTGGACCACTTATTGCCCTTTACCTTCTCCCCCCCTTTTAAGTTGACATTCAATATTATTTTATATTAATTTCACATGTACAGCATATGGTTAAACATTTATATAATTTAAGAAGTGATCCCCTGACTAGTCTAGTACCCACCTGGCATTATACATAGTCATTACCATATTATTGCCTATATTTCCTATGCTTTACTTTACGTCCTCATGACTATTTTGTAACTACCAATTTGTACTTCTTAATCCCTTCACTTTTTTCACCTGCTGTCCAACACCCCCTTATCTATCACCCCGATAATCTAGTACCCATCTGAAAACATACATGGTTATTATAATAATATTAACTGTATTACTTGTGCTATACCCTACATCCACATGACTACATTGTAACAACCAATTTGTACTTCTTATTCCCTCCCCCCTTTTCACTCATCATCCCAACTCCCCTCCCATCTAGCATCCATGAAAATGTTCTCTGTATCTATGAGTCTTTCTGTTTTGTTTGTTTATTTTGTTCTTTAGATTCCACATATAAGTGAAATCACAAAGCATCTGTGTTTCACTGTCTGACATACTCCACTCAGCACAACACCTTCCAGGTCCATCTATGCCGCTGTGGAGTGGGAGAACCGATTCCATTTCCTGACTGAACAATATTCCATTGTATATGTGTACCACCTCCTCTTTATGCATTTTTCTATTGATGAATAACCAGGCTGCCTCCACATCTTGGTCATTGTAAACAATGCCGCAGTGAACGTATGGACGCACATGTCTCCTCAAAGTAGTGTTTTGGGTTTCTTTGGATAAATACCCAGAAGTGGAATTACTGGGTCCTTCTTTGTCTCTTGTTGTAGGCTTTGTTTTAAAGTCTATTTTTTCTGGTATAAGTATTTGTACCCCACCTTTTTTTCTTTTTCATTTTCATGGAATAACTTTTTCCATCCCTTTACTTTCAGTCTGTGTGTCTTTCAATCTGAAGTGACTCTTTTGTAGGCAGCATATATATGGGTTTTGTTTTCTTATCCATTCAGCCACCCCATGTTTTTGATTGGAGCATTTAATCCACTTACATTGAGAGCAATTGTTGATAGATATGTAGTTATTGCCATTTTATTATTAATACTTTTGATTTTTTTCTTCCATCTTAAAGAAGTCCCTCTAACATTCCTTGTAATACTGGTTTGGTGGTGATGAACTCCTTTAGCTTTTTCTTGACTGGGAAGTTCTTTATTTGTCCTTTGATTTTAAATGATAGCCTTGCTGGGTAGAGTAGTCTCGGTTGTAGGTACTTGCTTTTTATCACATTGAATATTTTGTGCCAATCCCTTCTGGCCTGCAAAGTTTCTGTTGAAAAATCAGCTGACAGTCTTATGGGAGCTTCCTTGTAAGTAAACTAACTGTTTTTTTCTTGCTGCTTTTAGGATTCTCTCTTTGTCTTTAACCTTTGTATTTTAATTATGTGTGTTGGTGTGAGTCTGTTTGGGTTCATCTTGTTTGGGACTCTGCAATTCCTGGGCTGGTATGTCTATTTCCTTCTCCAGGTTAAGAAAGTTTTCAGTCATTATTTCTTCAAATAGATTCTCAATCCCTTGCTTTCTCTCTTCTCTTTCTGTTACCCCTATGATGTGAATATTGTTACACTTGATGTTGTCCACAGGTCTCTTATACTCTCCTCATTTTTTTAGATTCTCCTTTCTTTTTGCTGTTCTGATTGGGTGTTTTTTGCTACCTTGTTTTCTAAGTCACTGATTCAACCCTCTGTTTTATCTAGTCTGCTGGTGATTCCTTCTAGTGTATTCTTCATTTCAGTTATTGTATTCCTCACTTCTGACTGGTTCTTTTTATGGTTTCCATGTCTTTTTTTATACTTAGTATCTCTTTGTTGAAGTTCTCACTAAGTTCCTTCAGTGTCCTTGTAACTATTGTTTTGAACTCTGTATCTGGTAGGTTGCTTACCTTTGTTTTGTTTATTTCTTTTTCTGGAGTATTCTTTTGTTCTTTCATTTGGGACACCTTTCTTTGTTTCCTCATTTTGGCTGCTTCCCTATGTTTGTTTCTATGTATTAGGTAGGGCTGCAAGTCACTCAGTCTTGCGGGTGGCCTTATGTAGTAGGAGTCCTTTGGGGCCCAGTGGTACAGTCTCACTCATCACCTGAGCCAGGTGGTCCAGGATAGTCCCTTGTGTGGGTCCTGTGAGCCCTTCTGTTATATTTGAGTCTTGATTGCTGTTGGCATGTCAGGAATGGTATTGACCCTCAGGCTAACTGGCTGTGGGGTTTGGCCATGTCCACAGCTTATGGGCTGCTATGCAAGGGACTTACCCCACATAGCAAGATTTGTCCCAGTGGGCTCTGGTACCTGTTCAGACTGTCTTTTGTGTTTGCTGCTTGTGGGGCTAATTGGCTGGTGCTCTGCTGTGGTCTGAAGCCAACCTCCAGGTATGTTGGTTTTGGGGCATCTTGCAAGGGGCTCTGGTGCAGTCTGAGGTCAGCCACTGCCTGTGACTGGCTGGGGAGTATCTTGTAGGAGCTACAGAGTGATCTATGTTTGGTCACTACCTGTGTTGTATCTGGAGGTGTGTTGGAGAGGCTACACTGCAAACTGAGGATGATGCCCACCTCTACTGGGTCTCAGGTAGCTTCACAAAGGCCACAACACTTTGAGGCCTGCTGCCACCTGCTGGCTGCCTTAAGGTTCAGCTGTTGATAAAGCCTCCTGAAGTATGCAAGTTGAGGCAGGGTCTCAATGAGTCAGCAGGGTGGAGCAGCAGAGCTCACCAGGCTAATCAGATTTAGAGTTGACCTGTGGGAGCAGGCTCAACACAGGAAAGATGGTGCCTGCCTTCCAGCTGCATGAATCAAGGACCCCACACAGGGAAAATAGGGACTGTCCCTCCAGTCCTTGCCCCTAAGTCACACAACTCAGTCTTTCCCCATATGTTTCTGATGCCTCCAGAGTGACCGACCCTCTGCAGGAGCCTAGGGTGAGTTTCTGTGTGGGTCCTTTAAGAGGATGTCTGAGTTTCCTGCAGCCTTCCATCCCACCGGGTTGGTCTGAATCCCCACTGTTTTTCACAGCCAGAAGTAGTGGGGCCTCCTCCTCCTGGCACCAGTACTCCCAGCTGGGGAGCCTGTTGTGAGGCTGGGGTCCCGCTCTCCTTCATGGGGAGCCTCTGTGACTGAGATACCTCTCCCAATATTCAACTGCGGGTCCAGCTTGATTTGCATCTCCTCCCCTCTTACCAGTCTTGAAGTGTTTCTTTCTTCATATCCTTAATTATAAGACTTTTGTTCAGCTAGACTTCAGATGTGTCTCCAGGTTGATTGTTCTATAATTGAGTTGTAAATTTGATGTGTTCATGGGATGAGGCAAGCACAGCATTTATATACTGCGCCATCTTGGATCGTCTCCTGAAGTTCTTTAAAGGGAAGTCTATAGTAAATTTATGAAATGGAAACATGGCCAGCAATGAATCATCTTTCCCACATTACAGAGAAGCATTTTTTTCTCCTAGAGAGTTTGCTTTACGTTTTCCAAATTTTTAGAAATTTTATTTATTTATTCAGCATCACCAAACTATTTGACACAGTTTATGAATATTTGTTCTATAAATTAAGAAAAAACATGGCCACGCATGAGAATTATGAGTGAAGGTCCTAACTTTCCAGATTCTTGCCTAACCAGCCTAGATTTGGCCATTCAATATATGTACAGAAGTTACATCATTACCTTTTAAGATATTAGTGAATTTTGTCTAGGGTTATCACCTACAGATGAATAAAGTCAATCGCTACCTTCAAAAGGCAGAATATCTTGCAATCAATTCATCAGCATTCTGGTTGAAGTAGGTTCCAACTTTGTGCCTTCTCTTTGTGACACAGTATCATAGTTGAAGAGCTGGACACTGATTGGAGTAAAATCCCTATGAAAAGATTTTTGTTTGCATGAGCACAGAGTTGTGTTTCTATTGTGTTTTCTGGCTATAGGAGACCTCTAGGCAATCTTTCTGCGCTGATGAGAAAATGCAGCTACTTTACTAAAGTTTATGTTTGTTGATGTCCTTTTCCTGAAATAACTGTTAGATTGTTGAACAAATGCTCCCGTGGGCTTTGAGGCCTGGCTGTATTCAACTGGGAAGCAGCATTGTCATGCTGGCCTCAGTGAGTACATGGTCCTTTGTGCAAACTCATGTGGCATTAGAACCCACCCAAGTCTTGGGCTGAAGCTTTGAAAGTACCATCATGCTTCCTTTGGAAAATGACTTCTTTTTCTTCATTACTGAAACTGTATCCCTTTTTCTACTGTGTGTTACACTTGCAAAAGCAGCTTTAACAAAATTTTAGGATTATGCTCTAATATATTTATTAATTTAATTGTAATTCCTACAATTAAAAGTGCTATGTTAACTAGTTTGCACCCCTTCCTTCATTTTCCCCTTCTTTCCTCTATAAAAGGAAACAGACTTTGTATGTTTTCTGGAATGAAGGGCAGAGGTGCTGTGTAGGTATGTGTATATTTTCCAAAACATTCTTTTATGTAGCAGCCTCTTCCAGCTTTCACATTTACATAGTCAACAAGGCTTAAGGCAGATATGAAGAGCTTTGGTTGGTTCAAAATTTAGTTTCCTTAGAAGAGAGGTACAGAAAATTTGGCTGGTCCTATTACTTGAATAATAAAGGAATCCACTGGAACTCTGGGTAATTTTTAGAATATGTTCTATCTTACTTCAGTTAGCAACTTTCCTATTTTTTTCCCTGCAGTTTGACACAGGGAAAAGTCTGCAATTTGGAGTTAGAATAGTCATGGGGCAAATTCCCTACTTTTATGAGCTCCAGTTCCTCAGTTGAGATATTAGCTGCCTCTCTGTATGTTTGTGAGAGTTTAATGAGATAATGTATAAAAAATTAGCATCCTAGCAAATATATATCAATCATTCAGTAAATATCCATTTAGTTTCACTTTCTTCTGTGACATACTCTTTCCTTAAAGAAAATCTTACATTAACCTCACAATGAATGGTATAGAATGAATTAAGGAAGGAAAAAAGGAAGGGAGAAAGAGATGAAAAAACAGAAGGAAAAGAAAATAGTAAAGGAATAGTATCAACATAACATGAAAATTAGTTCAGAAACACAACTTTAGGTAAAATGATTATTTGTTATTGTACTAACTGAAGAAATTATTTAGGCTTTAAAGAAAAATTGGTTATGCAGCATTTATCCAGCACCTACTAATTGCCAAGTACTGGGATAGGTACTAGAAATTTAAAAAGTGAGAGACTCTTTTCAGCTTTCTGGAAGCTCAGGCTCATGTGGAGAATCAGGTACAAAAATAATTATCTCTAGTAAGATATGCTAAGTTCTATAATAAAGAAAAGTCTGCATGTTGGTGAATGGACGGGTGATGTTACACTAAAAGGATTAGCTAGATTAAGCTACATGAGCTCCTACAGTATCTAGCACATTACAGAAATTTTTATGCAATGCTTTTCCCCCATGAAAATTACTTGCAATTGGATGGACAGTTAGGGTAATTGGTTGCTCAGACTCAGAGTGAGTTATTTAGCCTTCTGTAAAAATTCTGAGTCATGAGACAAAAATGCTTGAGCATTAAGGAAAGCCATAGAAATTCAATTTCTTCAAGGGTTAAGAAGTTTTATCATTTGTATTTTATTTTATTGTATTAGCAAAACAAACAAGTGCACAAAAGACAAGACTCACATAAAACATCTCACCTCTTAGCCCTCTAAAGTGAGTTCACATCTCCAATGAGTAGATAAAGGCTGGAAAGAAGGCCCTGTCACTCATAGCTTTAAGCAGATCTGACAGTTTCTTATTTAGAGAGAGTGTGTTCTATAGTTGATATGAAAAGTTTTGATGACACACAGCTCTAATTATCCCTACTCTTTGGAAGGGCTGAATCCACAACCCAATTCTGGGTGACATATTTTTGCCTTTCCTGCTATTATCAGCCTCCACTAACTGGTCATCATATCAAGTTAACCTGCAAATGCAAACTCCTGAGCCATTTAATGAGGTCCTTATCTATGGCCAACTTTGACGTCTCTATTGAACTCGTCTCATCTCTTCTTCCAATGAACAACAATGGAAATAATGCTTCCATTAAAATAAATGCATTTTTCTTACAGATGTCAGGTTTACGGGGGGTCTGGCCTCTGAAGCAGGCTATGGCATCACTCCTTTGCTGGGACAAGGTAAAGGGCTCCCTGAAGTGATTAGAGCAATTATTCAGTCACCTGTCATGTCTAATCAGCTCTGGCCCGCCTGATGGAAAGAGGTGGCCTAGTCCTGCAGTCTCAGACCAACCATTGTTATCCAATGGCATCTGATAACATCAGCATCCAGCCTCCAGCATCTCCTTAGATATATGCTCAAGTTTTGAAATTTATTGACAAAACTTATCTTTCTTGTGTTTATTTTTCTGTTCTGTTTTAATAGTCCTCCTATTCAAGTTGGTCACCTGAATCTTATTATGATTTTTTTTCTGTGATTTCTCCTTTATTCCACTTGACATGTTTTATTGCTGAGTTACCTTGTGATACAGCAAGAGTTCTGAGTTATGGAAAGCTTCTTACTTTCTTTCATCCTACCAAATCAACCTGAAGAGCAGGTGAAAGCCTTTTGGTGAAAGTTGGTGTCGTTGAGGAGGAAAGAAATTTGAAATCCGTAGAAAAATGGCTTATATCTGATGTGGAAGTCATTGAAGAGGAAGAATTTATCAGTCATCACTGTTGTCCTTGTCATCATTGTTGTCGTCATCGTCATTATCTTAATCAGAATCATCTTCAGTGGCATTATCCTTGGAATTAGATATACATTGTCATTCCCCTTTAAGTCATGCAATTTATGCCAATTAAGGTTCAAACATACATTAACAATTAAATATTAAATTTTGAGTAAAGAATAAACAAGAGTTAGATTGCAAAAATAATTGAAATGTTGCCTTTACATATAATGGGTTTTTTTTAGATTTTATTGGGGAATTGGGGGAGAGGAACAGTGTTGGGGAATTGGGAGAGGGGAACAGCCAAGTTGTTGTCCATCAATCTTAGTTATGGAGGGCGCAGCAACTCAACTCCAAGTCCAGTTGTGCCACTCAGCTCAAGGTGCTGTGTTCAATTAGTTGCAGGTGGGCATAGCCACTATCCCAAGCGGGAGTTGAACTGGCAGCTGTGTTGTTAAGAGTGTGCTATATCCCCTGAGCCACCCGGGCAGCAGCTCAGTTAAAGGTGCCAAGTTCAGTCTTAGTTGCAGGTGGGCATAGCCACCATCCCATGTGGGAGTTGAACCAGCAGCCTTGTTGTTAAGAGTGCGTGGTCTATCCCCTGAGCCACCCAGGAGGTAGCTCAGCTCAAGGTGCCGAGTTCAGTCTTTTGTTGCAGGCGGGCATAGCCCACCATCTCAAACAGGCAACCTTGTTGTTAGGAACATGTGCTCTCACCAGCTGAGCCATCCTGCCACCTATTGGCAGCTCAGCGGCACCTAAGCTCAGGTGAAGCTCACTGAATCAAACCAGCGACCCTGTTGCTCAGAGCTCGCGCTCTTAAGCTAAGTCTTAACCAACTGAGCCACTCAGCTGGTTCAATGGTGTTTTGTTTTGTGGTTTTTTTTTAAGTATGAGATGTAAAAGAAAACTATCTGTGTATTTCATCTAAAGCAGAATCAAGAGGATGTTTTTACCCCTCTTCTAATTTGTCAGAGAGAGAATTAGGGAAGATGTGAGATGTTATTTTAAGAATTTTTTTTAGAAAAGGAAACAGGTGTCTTGCTTGATAGACTATTTCAGGTGCACTAACAATTTATTAAATAAGTTTTGTAATTTTAATGACAATAGGATTATTTTCTTTGACCGGTCCTGGACAACAGTAAAGATAAGATTGGGATAGTCATTTCCTTGGTGATCAAGAACAGCCCTTGATACATGACAAGGTATTTGGCTTGATCTTCTCCTGATTTGTATTTATCATATGTACCCTCTCACTTATAACTCAGTGGGCAGTTCTCTTATTTATGATTAAGAAATAGCATTTAGCAGCTATTCTTACTTTTCAGGAATCAAGTTGTTTCCCAGTAGAATTGAAAGGAAGATCCTACACCAAGTATAGATCTAGGAAAGTGAATAACTACTGGCCTGACCTTTGCTCATGCTGTTCTCCTTGCCACAAATGCCTCTTTGGATCACCATCATTTACTGAAATCTGCTTTTTCATTCTGGGCTGGCCCAAGTTGTTCCTCCAACAAGAGGTATTTTTCCCAAATAGAGTTGTCCCAAGTGATATCTGGGGATTGGGAGTGTGGCATGGTCCTTCTGCCTTACAAAACAGATGTTATCTTTTCCTCCTCTTCTCCTCCTCCGTTTTTTTTTTTGCATGCATTCTATCTAACCACATATTAAGTCTTTTCAGACAAACATGATCTGATGGAAGTAATTTATCTCACTGAGCCTTAGAGTCCCAATCTCTAACACAGAGGTAGTAGTAATATCTTCCCAATTCACCCCACAGGCTGTTTTTAAGCTAAGGATGAAATAATATGATAATATATATTGAATGAATGAATGAATGAATGAAAATGTTGAAAATATAAAATGCTGTGCAAATTGAAATCTACAGGTGCATAAAATGACAGCTCTCTTAGATATCACCTAGTCCAGTGCCATTGTTTTAGATGTGAGGGAACTGAAGTCCTTGAAGGGAAAGTCACAGAGCTGGTTGGTGTGCCTGAGCCTGTGCTCAGGTTTCTGGACTCTGGGCCAGGTGCTGTCTGTTCTCCACCCTGCTGCTTCTTCCATTAGGCAGAATCAGGCACTTACTGGACACTGAATAATTTTTTGGTTCTTAGAGGCCACACAGCTAGGGTGCAGAAACAATAGCACATCCTTTCTTGAAAATGGAAGTTGATAGAAAATTGAAGGATCAGCAGAAAGACAATGAGAGTCTTGGTGCCTGCAAGAGGGATGGGGAGAGGCATGGCTTTGGGGGACGAGTAGAAGCACAGAAGAGGGAGGTAGGGCCTGGGGAGATGAACTTTGCCAGCATTGCACATTTTCCAGGTTGTATGACTAGCTTAAATGTGTGGGGAAACCTTGTGTGGGTTTATACTTGGATGGGAAGCTCACTTTCCTCCTTTCAGTAGTGTACTACCTTCCACTGTGTGACCACACATGCCTACTGTCCAAAGGGTGACTCATTGCTAAAAGGAGCTACCTGTAAGCCAGTGCTCAAGTAGGGGAGTTGATTCTAAATGGTGAAGTCTATCAGTCTTAGGGGAGACAGGAGATTGGAATTCAAAGGGCTTAGTTGGGGGTGATGGGTGGCCATTTTGAAGACTAAGTTTGGGGCAGACAGATGGGCACCAGAGGGGCGATTGACAAATGAGTGAAGATCTATAACAGTCAAGATATGGAATAGAATGGCCCTGAGTAAATGTCACAGTTCTGAACCAATTTGCGTAAACACTGAAAGACTGCAGGCATTCCTTTTACATAAGGCTTGTTCGTTGCTGAATAGGGTTAGATAAGGGGTCAATCTAAACATCCCCCATAACACTTTTCTTGGCTCTCAAAATTCCTAGGAGGAGAGAAGGGAAATGCAGTATGTCTCCTTAGGTTATTGTTTTAGGAGGCTAAAGCTGTATCTCATTTCTGGTGAGGGTATTATCTATATTATCCCTACCTCCATCAGAATACAGCTGCTCTTTCTTTACCACTCATGATAAAAAGGAAAATATTTGTTTGAACAAGCAGAGGATTCAATTTCCTTCTGTACACTAAAAGTAACTGAAACAATACTATTATTCTCACAGAAGAAAAAAGAGACTGCCATGAGATTTCTTAAAGGTGTGATGTAAGACCTCATCATATGCATTTGCATGCTGTACCCAATGGTAGACTTGCATGGTAAAATATTTGCAAACAAACACTATGGTAGGAGAGTTGTTCACTCCTATCCTGGGTCCAACTGTTTGCTAAGTCTTGAAGAGACAGATTTATTCTTTTAATGTTTGACACATTGCATTCAAAAATCTATTTGAATGAGCAGATTAAGTTTCAGCTTTTGAAAAATGACATGTTTGCACCTGTGGTTTAAAAAAATCTTTGTGAATGATAATCTTACTTCAACCTGATCACTTTGGGATGCTTGTACACCCCTCATTCCCCCTCATTGCCGATGAGCAGTCCAAGTCCTCACAGGCACACAGCTTTATTCAATGCCATCACTTGTAACAGAAGCAGAGTAATAACATTTGTAAATGGTGGCATTGTACAAGCCTGGAGCACATGAATTAAAGCTCTTACTGGCTGACCTCACTGCTGCACCAAGTAGCAAGGCGATCCTATGCTACCACTCAAATGTAGGAGAACTTTGGGGCAATTGTATCTCTCCAGTTTTTTCTCAATATATTATGCCTGGAAACATCCCCTTTCACAGCTTGGTGGGGGAGAAAGACATTTTGTTCATTAAAAGAGAGAAAATCCAAATCAAATGTGAGTGACCAAAGCAGTGTCCGTAATCTTGAAAGTGGTGTGACCACTCTGTGTGATATTTCATAACTTCCTCTGTTGGGAAAAGAAGGCAATTGGGTTGGTCAGTTTAACACTAAGCTGAGACCTGGAGAATGACAGCCTTTTCATTGTAACAGAATTTTTCCGTGTATCAATTTTAGCAATCCAACAGCTCTGAAATTCAGGCTTCTGTATTTCTTCAAACTCTTTTGGGCTTTGGGTTTCTACAATGTTTGCCTGAGCTAAAGTTTCTTATGAATGGAGAGCCGAAAATTTAAAAAAGCAATTATAACTGATGTGAAATTTAAATACACCTGGGACATTGTATTAGGGGTCTTCAGAGAAACAGAACCAATAAGATGTATATATAGAGAAAAATATATTCATCATAAGGAATTGGCTTACATGATTATAGAGGCTAATATGTCCTAAGATCTGTAGTTGACAACCTGGAGACTCAAGAGGCCGGAGACTGAATGAAGAGCTGATGTTTCAGTTTGAGTCTGAAGGCAGAAAAAAAGCCAATGTCCTAGTGATAAGACAGCCAGACAGGAGGAATTCCCGATAACTCAGGAGGGGGTCGGCCATTTTGTTCTATTCAGGCCTTCAACTGATTGGGGGAGGCCCACCCATTAGGGAGAGCAATCTGCTTTACTTAGTCTATTGATTTAAATGTTAATTTCATCCAGAAACACCCTCACAGGCCCACCCTGAATAATATTTGAACAAATATCTGTGCATCCTGTGGCCTAGTCGAAGTGACACATAAAATTATCCATCACAGACATCAACTAACAAAGTACTAAACGGAGTGTCAGGAGGTCTGTAAGATTAGATATTTTTCACAAACCCGAAGAGGCAAATTACTCTAATGCCTTGTTATCACCTAACCCTTCTTATCCCTGCCCAGGTGGACAGGCGAGCCATGGGTCGTTCAGTTGGTGCCAATTGTTCAGCTGCATACTGGCCCTATGGTTGTAGAGTTTAATATCCTCATATGCAAAGTGAGGCTTACACTCCCTGGCTGTGTGGCTTTCAGGAATTTTTGTGGATCATGTGTTGACCAGGAATTGGGTACTTGGATTTTCGTTAGGGTTTGGCCACTAACTTTTTGTGTCCATGCAAATTACTTGAGCCTCACTTTTATTATTTGTAAAATAACCAAACTAGGTGGTGTAACACACATGACCTCAAAGGTCCTTTCCAAATTTCAAATCTTATAATTAGTAGATAACTTGGAAACTAATTAGCAGATGCACTGGAAATTATTGTTTTAATTTTATTGGTGTCTTTTTTTTTTTTTAGCTGAGCCATCCTGCCACCTGTTGGCAGCTCAGCAGCAGCTCAGCGGCAGCTCAGCTTGGGCTGGGACTTGAACCACTGTTGCTCAGAGCTCATACCCTTAAGCAAGCTCTTAACCAACTGAGCCACTCAGCTGGCCCTGGTGTCTTTTTTTTTATTGTGAAATAAACATTTAAAAAAATTAGTTTCAGCTATATAACACAGTGCAATAGTTATACTTTTTACCCCTCAAAGTGACAACTCCCCTCTCCCAATCGGCTGCCCTACTCCTCCCCGCCATATCATATATATCTATTACAATTCCCTTGACTCCAATCCCACACTATACTCCACGTCCCATGCATATATATTCACTCATAGTTGACATACAATATTATACAACATCAGCTTCAGGTGTACAGTGCAGTGATCAAGCCTCTACCCCATCCATGAAGTGGTCTCCCTAACAAGACCTGTGACTATTTGACACCCTACAAAATAGTTACAACATTATTAATTATATTCCCTGAACTGTCTTTCATGTCCCTGTGGCAATATTGTAGTTATGTATTTAAGCTGTCTAATCCCTTCCGCTTTGCCCCCATCCTCACCCCCCTCCCAAATAGCAACCATCAGTTTTTCCTCTATATCTCTGAGACTATTTCTGTTTACTTTGCTCGTTCATTCAGTTTTTCAGATTCCACATATAAGTGAAATCACATGGTATTGGTCTTTCTCCAACTGACTTATTTTACTTAACATAATAGTCTCTAGGTCTATCCATATCATTGCAAATGGTACGATTTCATTCTTCCTTATAGGGGAGTAATACTCCATTGTATAAATGTACCACAGTTTCTTAATCCAGTCGTTTATCGATGGGCATTTCGGTTGTTTCCAAGTCTTGGCTATTGTAAATAGTGCTGCAAAAATAATAGGGGTGCATATATTTTTTGAATTAGCGTTTTGGGTTTCTCTGAATAGATACCCAAGAGTGAAATTGCTGGGTCATATGGTAGTTCTATTTCCAGATTTTTGAGATACCTCCATACTGATTTCCATAATGGCTGCACCAATCTGTGCACCAGGGTTCCCTTTTCCCCACAACCTCGCCAGCACTTGTTGTTTATTGATTTATTGATGATAGCCATTCTGACCGGAGTGAGGTGGTATCTTATTGTGGTTTTTATTTGCATTTCTCTAATGATTAGTGAGGTTGAACATT
>NW_017731824.1:1453060-1478979 GCF_001890085.2 Hipposideros armiger
AGCCTTGTCTTGTTCCTGATCTTAAGGGGAAAGCTTTTAGCCTTTCCCCATTGAGTATGATGTTTGCTGTGGGCTTATCATATATGGCCTTTTTTATGTTGAGATATGATCCCACCATTCCCACTTTGCTAAGGGTTTTTATCATAAATGGCTGCTGGATTTTGTCAAATGCTTTTTCTGCATCTATTGATACGATCATATGATTTTTATTTTTCATTTTGTTCATGTGATGTATTACGTTAACTGATTTGTGGATATTGAACCAACCTTGCATACCAGGAATGAATCCCATTTGATTGTGGTGTTTGATTTTTTTTCTTTCTTTCTGTTTTGGTTGTTTTTGTTTTTCTATTTTATTATTATCATTTCTCATTTTTTATATATGTATATATATATATGTGTGTGTGTGTGTGTGTGTGTGTGTCCATATATAGGGGTATAAACACATATATTTATTTTTCTCTCCCCCTTTTTCTCTTCTTTGTTTTTTTCTTTTCTCTGCTCTACTATTCCTCCTTCTTTCTATTTTTTTGCTTTTTTTTCCTTCAGGTGTAACCATTTTGCTTGTCGTGTTCCTTTTGTTATTTGTATTTTTTATAATTCAGTGCATGTTGAGTTTGGCTTGTTGGTTGTTTTTACATGTGAGAGTATCTGGTTTTGTTTGGTGGCTGTTGTTGTTGTGCTTGTTGATCCGTTTTGTTCTAAAATTGCTCAGCACCACGGCCCCGCCAAAGAGGCACAAGGATCATCACACCCAGAAGCCAACTTTAGACCAAACCAGAGCACTACCAGGTTTGACCTACAAGAGTCACACCTAAAGGGAACTCTCTATAGGCACAAGAGTCCATATGGGCCAAGCATCACCTGAGAGGTCAGCCCTCACACAGCTGCTCATACAATGTGGACATAGCTAATCCTCAAATCCTCACAGCTAGTCAGCCTGGGAATCAATCCCACCTACTGACAAGTCAAAAACAATCAAAGCTCATCTTTAACAGGAGAACACACACAACCCAAGGGACACATGCACAAGGAGAACAGGGAGACTGAGCAATTCAAATATAAAGGACACATACCACATAAGTACACCCAACAAAGACTGAAACACCTAGGGGATTTACCTAATCCATCAAAGCAAGCACAAAAGTCAGCCAGAATGGGGAAACAAAGAAACACATCCCAAATAAAAGAACAAAAGAAAACTGTATGATCTTTTTAATATGATGCTAATTTTGGTTTGCTAGTATTTTGTTGAGGATTTTTGCATCTATGTTCATTAGGGATATCAGCCTGTAGTTTTCTTTATTTGTAATGTCTTTGTCTGATTTTGGGATCAGAGTAATAGTGGCTTCATATAATGTACTTGGGAGCCTTCCCTCCTTCTGTCTTGTTTGGAATAGTTTGAGGAGAATAGGTATTAATTCTTTTTTGAATGTTTTGTAGAATTCACCTTTGAAGACATCTGGTCCAGGATTTTTGTTTGTTGGAAGTTTGTTGATTACTGATTCAATTTCTTTGGTAGTAATCAGTCTGTTCAGAGGTTCTGTTTCTTCTTGGTTCAGACTTGGTAGATTGTATGCTTCTAGAAATTTATCCATTTCTTCCAGATTGTCAAATTTGTTGGCATATAGTTGCTCGTAGTAGTTTCTTACAATTTGTTATATTTCTGTGGTATCTGTCATCACTTCTCCTCTTTCATTTCTGATTTTACTAATTTAGGTTGTCTCTCTCTTTTTCTTGGTGAGTCTGGCTAAGGGTTTGTCAATTTTGTTTATCTTTTCAAAAAACCAGCTCTTGGTTTCATTGACCTTTTGTATTTTTTTTTGGTCTCTATTTCATTTATTTCTTCTTTGGTCTTTATCATTTCCTTCCTTGTACTCCCTTTGGGCTTGTTTTGCTGTTCTTTTTACAGTTCCCTTATGTGTAAAGATAGTCTGTTGATTTGAGATTGTTCTTGTTTCTTTAGATAGGCCTGCATTGTTATGAATTTTCCTCTTAGGACTGCTTTTGCTTCATCCCATAAATTTTGGGTTGTTGTGTTTCATTTTCGTTTGTTGTAAAAGCTTTTGATTCCTTCTTTGATCTCATTTTTTAACCACTCACTATTTACTAGCATGTTATTCAGCCTCCATGTACTTGTGTGCTTTCCGTGTTTCTTCTTATAATTTATTTCTAGTTTCATAGCATTGTGGTCAGAGAAGATGCTTGATATGATTTCAATCTTCTTAAGTTTATTGAGACTTGTTCTGTGGCCTAACATGTGGTCTATCTTGGAAAATGTTCCATGTACACTTGAGAAGAATGTATATTCTATACCTTTGGGGTGAAATGCTCTAAAATATCAATTAAATTCAGCTGGTCTAAAGTGTCATTTAAAGTCACTGTTTCTGTGCTGATTTTCTTTCTGGAGGATCTGTCCATTGGTGACAATGGGGTGTTGAAGTCCCCTACTATGATAGTGTTACTGTTGATCTCTGTCTTTATGTCTGTCAATATTTGTTATATATATATTTATGAGCTCCTATGTTGGGTGCATAGATGTTTACTAGGGTTATGTCCTCTTGTTGAATTGATCCCTTTATTATTATGTAGTGTCCTTCTTTGTCTTTCATTGTAGTCTTCATTTTAAAGTCTATTTTGTCTGAAATAAGTATTGCTATTCCAGCTTTTTTCTCATTTTCATTTGCGTGAAATATCTTATTCCATCCCTTTACTCTCAGTCTGTGTGTGTCTTTTTTCTGAGATGAGTCTCTTGTAAACAGCATATGCATGGGTCCTGTTTTCTTATTCACTCAGCCACTATGTCTTTTGATTGGAGCATTTAGCCCATTCACTTTTAAAGTGATTATTGATAGGTGCATATTTATTGCCATTTTGTGATTTGTATTTCTGGTCTTCCTTGGTTAGCTTGTTTTCCCCTTTCTTCTGTTTAAAAAAGCCCTTTTTAACATTTCCTGCAATGCTGGCTTGGTGCTAATGAATTCCTTAAGCTTATTCTTTTCTGAGAAGCCCTTTATCTCTCCTTCAATTTTAAGTGATAGCCGCGCTGGGTAGAGCAATCTTGGTTGTAGGCCTTTATTTTGCATCACTTTGAATACTTCTTGCCACTCCCTTCTGGCCTACAGAGTTTGTGTAGAAAAGTCAGCTGTTAGTCTTATAGGACTTCCTTTGTATGTAACCTATTGTCTTTCTCTTGCTGCTTTTGGGATCCTGTCTTTGTCTTTAACCTTTGCCATTTTTACTATGATGTGTCTTGGTTGTACCTGTTTGGGTTCAGCTTGTTTGGAACTCTCTGCACTTCCTGGGCTTGTATGTCTATTTCCTTCACCAGGGTAGGGAAGTTCTCAGTCATTATTTCTTCAAATACATTCTCAGTCCTTTGCTTCTTCTCTTCTCCTTCTGGTATTCCTATGATGCGAATGTTGTTGCGCTTGATGTTGTCCCACAGGTCTCTTAAACTATTTTCATTGTTTTTTATTCTTTTTTCTTTTTGTTGTTCCAAGTGGGTGATTTCTGCCATTTTATCTTCTAAATTGCTGATCTGATCCTCTGCTTCAGCTAATCTACTGGTGATTCCTTCAAATGTGTTCTTCAGTTATTGTGTTCTTTAGTTCTAACTGGTTGTTTTTTATGATTTCTCTAACCTTCTTTATGTCATCACTAAGTTCCTTAGACATTCTTATCATCAGTGTTCTAAACTCTGTCTCTGAAAGTTTGGATACCTCTGTTTCATTTAGTTCCATTTCTAGAGGTTTCTTCTGATCTTTTACTTGGGACATGTTTCTTGTTTCTTCATTCTGGCTGTCACTCTGTGATTGCTTCAATTTATTAGATAGGTCACCTAGAAAAAAAATAAATAAAAGGGGGCCTCTCCATCCACTTTAATCTGCAGACCACTTGCTCAGCAATAGAGAGTCTCTGGGTGACTCAGCACCAGCTGTTGGGGGAAGGGCTCAACAAATCATGTGCCGACCTCCCTCTCAGGCTTGCAGTGAGCTTCCCACAATTAGATCTGTGTGCTCTGGAACTGTGCTTACCACCAAAAATCCTCACAGGTTGTTGTGGGCTGTCTGGTGCTGCAAAAAAACTTCCATGGCCTGCAGAGGTGGGGGCCAGACACCAGAGGCTCAGGTTGTCCCTGGCAACATAGCTCTAGGTGGGTAGGGAAGGCCCCCAATGCACCACAGGATGTGGTCAGTGGCCCCCACCAAGTCAGAACAGCATGCACTCCTGCACTGGCAACTAGCCCATACAAACTTTCCAGGAAAGCCCTGGCTGGCTCACGAAGACACACAGCTCATGGCTCAACACTCTCAGGGTATCTCTCAGTCTCAGCCTGTCCCAATCAGCTACTCACAGATCAAGCCGAGCAGCCTGATAGCCAATCACCAACCTGGCAGCTCTGCACACGCAGTGCAGAGAGCGGGGACCCAAGGTGGCTTGCACACTTCTGCATCTCAATGAATAGCCTGTTGGAGCCGGAGTGTGCCCACCAGGTGTTTCCCTGGCTACGCAGCACAAGCAGTGCAGAGGGTGAGGATCCAAGGCCGCGTGCACACATGTGCATGCACAAACACACACACACACACACACACACACACACACACACACACACAGAGTCCTGCACCAATTCCACCAGACCAATGTGGTCCCGGTCCTGACCGTCTATGGAGGGCCCAACCCTGAAAAAATGGTGCCCTCCTGTACACTACTCGTGTGCAAGCTCCACTCCAAGAGAACAATGGTCCCAAAACCTCCAGCTCCCTCGCCAAAGGCGCTCAGCTCAGTCCTTCCCTGCAGGCTCCTGGGCCCCGTTCACACAGCCACTCCCTCTACCAGGAACTGGGTGAGTGCTCACCAGTGAGTGATTCCGTGTGCTGGCTCCTCTGGTTCTCTAGCCCCCCTCAGCTTCACCGAGTTGAGCAAAGACAGTCCTCACTAAATTCTACTGCCAGCTATCGTAGACCTCCTCTCCCGATAAAATCAGTCTGGGCGGGTGAGCTCGGTGTGGAGCTAGAGGATCTCTCCCTCAACCGGAGAATCCTCTTCAGCATTGAGGTGTCCCTCACAGCGTTCGCCCTCTCTCATCTCCGCCCCTCCTACCAGACTCGACATGGCCTCCTCTTTAAGTCCTTTGTTTAGAGGTTCTGTTCATCTAGTGTTCAGGGGAATCCCGAGGTTGAATGTTGTATACATTATTTGTAATTTTGGTGTGATCCTGGGAGGCAGTTGGCACAGGGTCTGTCTATTCCGCCACATTACCGGAAGTCCACCTTTTGATGTCTTAAGTGTGGAGGGTATTTGTGTTCTTCTAGCTTTCTGATAATCCGGAAATGACAAGCTTCTAACTTCTACTTTTGGAATGAATTTTTTTCTACATAATTGCCTCAACCCTCTCTTATTTTGCTTTTGTCCTCTGTCTAAATTATTTCATAAAGATTTTTAAAAATAAGCTTATTTCTTTCCACAACAATAAAAGTACATTCTGTGGAAACACTGACATCCTATGAAAATAATTGTTAGCTCATGACTTCTAAGTTCTAGATTTCATAGCTAAAGGGAGCAAAAACGAAGTTTGTTCTCTCATTGGTCAGTTTGAATCTGATGACAACTGATACCAAGAAATGTCAAGTTATATTTTGAGTATTTTCCTATTAAACAAAATTTTAGTGTGTATTATGGTTATATTTACAGTACTCAGGACAGAAGACACACTTCCTATTATTATTTTCTTTTGAAGAGAAAGTAAATAACCTACTGCTTTAGTGAAAAGGCTGCTAACCTCATAACTTCATACTTGAAACAAGGTCTCCATCTTTTTTAGTGCCACAGTGTGTCAATGACAGAGATGAAGGCTATTGATCAAGATCCTTCTGGAATCACCCTCACATTCTTCATTGAATCATGACTGACAAAGTGACATACTATATGTTTTCACAATGACATGGAGATTGGAAATGGAAAAGTTAAATATAAATCTTCATGGAAGTTTCAGTAATTTTTAATAATTTGTTCTTTTGTCGCATGCATATGTGAATGATATATTTGTCCTAGAGCGATACGAATTCATTTCCCCACATCTGTAATATCTGCAGTAAGCTAAATTAAAAATGCATTTGTACTTGTACAGTTAAATGATCATATTTAATGAAATGTCAGAGATGAATCTTAGCAAATAGTCAGGAAATTATTTTAGAGAGTGCAGCATTTCATTACTAGCAGTCAGGGAAAAGCAAAGTGATTAAACAAATGGTTTACTGCTGTAAGGTGGTGGCTGCCCAAGAAGAATGAAAACCCAGTGTGGGAGGTTGATAGACAAATGCTGCATTTCTAAGTCTTAGCTCTCCCTCTTTTTCTGCTTCCCTCAACCCCCATGGAATCTTGAGTGTGATGGTAACTCACATTAGGAGGATTAGAGACGATCCTCATGCAACGAGGGAAAAAAAACATTAGAAAAATAGACATGATGCATATAAGAATCACCTCATATGAGGTCTCCACCAACCAGCTTTAGCAAAGTTTAGGCACATGAGTTGAGTAGGAGACTCAGATCAATTGAAAGAGAACAGGAAGGAACTGGTCAAAGAATGATGGACTATTTAGGCCACAAGCCTTCACTCATGGGGCATTTGGATATGGAGAGGACCTGGGAAAAGATAGGTGATTAGGCAACTGTGATATGGGTAAGAACAGAGTGAAAGAGGATAGGTGGTAGCAGACAGCAAGTAGGAACAGAGAGGAGAGGAGAAATAAATGAGCAGGAGTGGGCAAGATGGGAGGTTAATGGGTGATTGAGATAGCAGAGTGGGGCCATCATGTGGCCAGTGAGACCTCATTTGTCTCCAACACACTGCCACACCCCACATAAGTCCCACCCAAGCAACTTGGTGTGCTGACAGGTCAAGAATTACAATAAGAATTGTCAGCTGTTTTGGATAGTGTTATGGGTTGAATTGTTCCTCCAAGAAAATATATTGAAGTCCCAACTTCAGAGCCTTAGCATGTGACCTTATTTGGAAATAAGGTTGTTATAGATGTAATTAGTTAATTACATCTGGTGTCATATAAGAAGATGATGTAAAGATACACAGGGAGAGGCCATGTGATAATGGAGACAGAAAGTGGAATGGTATAGTTGCAAATCAAGAAATGCGGAAGATTGTCAGCCCCCACTCGAAGCTAGGAAGAGACAAGGAAACATGTTTCCTATAAAGCCTCTAGAGAGAACATGGGCCTGCCGACACCTTGATTTTAGACTTCCAACCTCCAGAACTGTGAGATAGTAAATTTCTATTGTTTTAAGCCACACAGGTTGTGGCACTTTGTAATGGCAGTCCTAGGAAACGAATACAGTTGGTAAAACACAATTCTGAATGGCAGAATCAGTGCTATATTTCTCAGTCTTTTGAATTTTTTCTTAAGGAAATTCCATTACTTTTCATTTACTACTTTTATGCTGTCATTTGGGACCAGGATGAGGTGAGTGAGACATTCTCCTCAGTTTCAAAATTTAAGGAGCTGACAAAAACTCAGTAATGGAGTTAAATAACATTCTAAAGCAATATTAAAAAAATAAAATTAAAGCAAGACACCATGATTAACAAAATATCAAAAATTTAAATACAGGGTCAGTATTATCGATTTTTTCCTTTTGCTTCATATAGTCTGGAGAGGCATTGCTATCAACATCTGTATAACACAAGTTTTAAAATGCATAGAATGAAGGACATAGATGTAAACATATTCACACAAAAAGCAGTGTATTTTAATTTTATTTCAGTTAGACGCCAAAAGACACGAGAGAGTAACAGCAAGATGACTTGAGTTGAATTCCCCTTTCTCTATGTGAGAACTCAGATAGCAGGAAGACCAGATCAACAGCTTTCAGTAACAAGGAGAGCCCAGTTAAGCATCTTTCAAATATGAAATCTGCATAAAAGAAGACAGCTGCTATAATCCCAGTAGTGAAGGGAATTAGATTCTTTGGCCTTTACCACATGACAGTAAATGACAGCATAATAAATAAAGCAAAAATGATTTCTGACTTATACTTTTCACATCATATCCTGGAGGCACTTTGCTATTGTTACAAGTATATTAAATGTAGGTCTGATTATATGCTAGGGAGAGCTGACAAGAGGCATATTCTGGAACAGGGAGATGTTAGATGCTGGCTTATGTCTGCCAGTAAATATTTATTGGGTGCACACTTCTCCTACAGCTAGACAGAGATCAGCAGTGGAACTAGGAGAGACCAAGAGTGGAATGCCATATCACATGCTTAATTTAGATTAACTTGCTTTCATTGCTTAAATACAGAAGGTGCCAAAAAAGTGTATACACATTTTAAGAAAGGAAAAAACTGTATTAAAATTGTAATAATATATACCGATAACAAAAGATGAATATAAGTCATGTGTATATATATATTTTGGCACCCCTGGTGTATTGTGTAGTGTTCATTTAACAGTTGACGATGGTTAGTAGCTGTTGTCTCTCATCCTTTAAAAGTAAAAATATCACTAGTGGTCAATGGAGAGGCCTAGGATGTGGATTCTATGACAGAGAAAATGAGCAAAGACAGAAATAATTAAATGAAACATGGGGATCTGTGCAGCTGAAAATTTTTTTCTGGTGTATAGTTCTATGAATTTAAACACAAGCTTAGGTTCATGTAACCACCACCACAATCACATGAAAAATATTTTCATAACCATTTAAATTCCCACATGCTACCTCTTTATAGTGATGTTCTTTAAAATGATTTTGTCGTTTCTTTGCAGAATGGTCTGTTAATTCTGATTGTTTTAGGGCTCACTTTCCTGAATTCCCATGATTCTACTTAATAAAAATTCTGCAAATTTATTCCGTTTTTAATAACTCAAAGCTATCTAGCTCTTAACTTTTAGAATCTTTTACTCCAGAATAATGGTTTCATAAAAGATGTTTGAGAAAAGGAGGAAAGTGTGAATATATGAAAAAAAGAAGGTATGATCATTGTTTGAACAGAATGAGATGCAGAATCAAAGTCAGCCAGGAACAGTATAAACCATTGTGTGTAAGAGATGGTACATTCATTCTTCTTTTAAGGGGTCTTTGTTTCTAACACAAAATTTATTTCATCAGTACTATTTTACATTCAGTATTTTGGATAATGTGAAAATGAGTCAGATCTTTTTTATTATTTTTCTTTCATAGTTGTTTTTCACTTTAACTATTGTAAAGTGTACAGTTCAGTGGCCTTAAGTACATTCACATTGTTGTACAACCATCACCACCATCCATCCACAGAATGTTTTCTTTTTCCCAAGCTGAAACTCTGTATTTATTTCACAATAACTCCCCATTCCCCCTCCCCCCAGACTCCAACAAGCACTCTTCTACTATCTGCCTCTATGAGGTTGACTAGTCTTGGTTCCTCAAATAAGTGGAATCATACGGTATTTGTCATTTTGTGATTGGCTTGTTTTACTTAGAATAATTTCTTCAAGGTTCATCCATGTTGTAGCATGTGTTATAATTTCCTTATTTTTTAGGACTGAATAATATTCCATTGTGTGTATATATCACATATGATATATCCATTCATCTGTCAATAGGCCCTTGGATTGTGTTAAACTTTTGGCTACTGTGAATAATGCTGCTATGAACATAGTTGTACAAATGTCTGTTCAAGTACTTGCTTTCAGTTCTTTGGGGCATATACCTGGAGGTGGAATTGCTGGATCACATGGTAATTCTATGTTTAATTTTTTGAGGAACTACCATATTATTTTCTACATCAGCTGCATCATTTTATGTTTCCCCCAACAATGTACAAGGGTTCCATTTTCTCCACATCTTCACTAAAACTTGTTATTTTAAGTTTTTTTTAAATAATAACTGTCCTAATGGATGTTAAATGGTATCTCTTTGTGGTTTTGATTTTCATTTCCCAAGTGATTAGTGGTATTGAGCATCTTTTCATGTCTTCATTGCTAATTGTGTATTTTCCTCAGAGAAATGTCCATTCAAGCCCTTTGCCCATTTTTCCATTGAGTAGTTGTAATTGCTGTTGTTGTCTTGTGGGAGTTTGTTATATATTCTGGATATTAACCCCTTATTAGATATATGATTTGCAAATATTTTCTCCTATCCATGGATTGCCTTTTTACTCTGTTGACTATATCTTTTGATATACAAAAGTTTTAAATTTTGACAAAACCCAATTCACCTGTTTTTATTTTTAATAAAAAAAAAAGTAAAACCCTTTTGGTGTCATATCCAAGAAATCCTTGCCATAGTCAATGTCATGAAGGTTTTCCCCTATGATTTATCTTAAGAGTTATATAGTTTTAGCTCCTATGTTTAGGTCTTTGATCCATTTTGAGTTAATTTTTGTATATTGTGTAAGATAACAGTTCAACTACATTCTTTTGCATGTGGATATATCGTTTTCCCAGCACTATTTGTTGAAAGAAAAACTCCTTTTCTCATTGTACGGTCTTGGCTTCCTTGTTAAAAATTATTTAACCACATAAATGAGTATTTATTTCTGGGCTTTCTATTTAATTCCATTAGTCTATATACCTGTCTTTATACTGATACCACACTGTTTTGGTTAGTGTAATTTTGTAGTAAGGTTTGAAATCAGAAAGTGTAAGACCTCCAACTGTGTTCTTTTTCAAGATTGTTTTGGTTATTCGGGTTACCTATACCTATATTGAAAATTTTATGAATTTGAGAAGTAATTTTCTGTTTCTGTAAAAAATATCATTGGGATTTTGATAGAAATTGCATTGAATCTGTAGATCACTTTAGGAAGTAGTATAGACATCATAACAGTATTAAGACTTCCAGTCCATGAACACAGGTTGTTTTTCCATTTATTTGTATCTTGAATTTCTTTCAACAATGTTTTGTAGTTTTCAGTGTATAAGTCTTTGGCCTCTCAGGTTTTTCTTCCTAAACATTTTTTTCTTTTCAGTGCTATTGTGAATGCTATTGTTTTCTTAAACCCCTTTTGGGATTCTTTATTGTTAGTGTATAGAAATGACTGATTTTTGTTTTTGATTTTATACCTTGCAAGTGTGAGGCAATATTGACCTCATGTTTAACTAGACTTATTCTTTGCCTTTTCTTTAGTGGGGAGTTTACTTTTCATACTTAGGACAATACAGTAAGATGGAGGGTGAGTTTGGTTCTAATTACCAAGATGGTTGGATATGCCTTTCTATTGTTAGTAGTTGAAATTAGCTGATGGGCTCAGTTTTTTTTATCTTTGGGTGTCCTAAAGGAAAAGTATTGTTTTCCATTCACAACTTTAAAAAAATCATATTTATAGTAATTTTTAAGTGCTAAAGATTTTTAAAATTTTAAATAAAACAAAATTTAAAGAATTCATAAATATGAATTTTCAGAAAGCTGGATATTTCAGTTGTGTTTGAACTGTTGTTTACATGACCTCAAAACAAATTAAAAGAGAAAAATTCAGTCAGTTCACTAGTTTATACAAAGACAGGTAAAATTTTGACATTTCCACTGTTGAATTAATGAAATAACTGATTGCTTTTATTTCTCTTACACAAAGCCCCAAAGCTGTCAAGTACTAGAAAGTAGCACAATTAAATTAATTTGCTTTGTACAGGAAATGAGAAGTCATACAATGTTTGGAATATTGAAGACAGGCAGTGGGAACCTTCTTAAATTTGCTTATAAACACATGCAAACTCTTTTATTTACACATATAAAGTGACATGGAAGGGAGGATCTTTGCTTTAAGTTCATCTAAATGTATTACTTGTTAATTGAGCATAGATATTTCATATAAACTTTTCTTTAGGTGCACATAATTTGATATTGATTCATTCATTCAATAAATATTTTCCAAGCACTTGAGGTGTGCTGGGTCTGTAAGGAAGAAGCTGCAGATGGAGACGTTGCTCTCGGGAGTTAGTTTTTTTCGGTGATAGACCTTACGGCAATGACTATGAACACATGTTAAGGGTTACAAGAAGGTCAAAGACAGCGGTCCCAGAAACTCAGAGAAGAGGTGATTATTTTGGTGGCACAGAGGCGAGCGTTTGTGGAAAAAATGGTATTTAACTTGAGTTTTGAAGAATGGGCGGGATGTGGATATTTAGGGATGGGGAATGGCACTGCAGGCAGAATGCACTGTGCAGGCAGAGCCAGGAGGAAGTGACTAGGACATTGAAGGAGAGTCTCAGTTTAATGGAGTATGGGTTGGAAGGACAGGAAATGTGGCATAAAGCTGAAAAGGAATGAAAATATTAAAATTTATATAGTGCCTAAATTGTGCCAGGCATTGACAATTCCTTTTGAGGATATTATAATTTTTAATCCCTAAAACAACTGTCCCCAAATAAGTGTTATTTTCTCTCTTGTAAAGTGTTATTATTTCTTTTCTACAGTTGGGGAAACTGAGGCCTAGTGAAATTAAAGAACTTGTTAGAGGTAACCTCTTACTAAATGACAGCACTAAAATTTAATCTCAGGTACTATGGATTCTTAAGGACACATTTTTTCCATGTTGCCATGCTGTCTTGGATGAAATTTTAATGAAATGGTAGATAAGGAGCTTCTGAGGATGTTTCAAGCAGAAGAGAAGCAGCATTAGACCCCTTTGCTCAGGAAGCTGGTGAAAATATGTAGTTTGGGCTAGAGAAAATATGGTTTATCAGTTTTATACTCACTAAAAAAATGTGCTAACTTGTGTCTGATGAAAACTTCCTAATATACCTTTACCTAGATGCTACGAGGCTACAGTGAACCCAGGGTAGCTATGAACAAGATTGCATTTAAAAAATGTGAAACTTTATTGAGTGCAGTGTTAATTACTGTGCTAGGCACATTACAGACATTATGTCAGTGAATAATTATAACAACCTGAAGCTTACTGTTATCTTAAATTCACAGAAAGGATAACTGAGGCTTAGAGAAGTTCATTCATGTGTTCAAGGTTAGAGTGAACTAGGGGCAGGCAATCTTTAAATCCATGACTGTCTGTTTTCATAACTTCACATTATTCTATCTCTTGCTGTTTGCCTGCAAAGCCAAAAGAATAATAATTTAAAAAATGGCTCCACTTGCTTTTGCACCTGGGAAGGTGACCTCATGGACCACAGTGTACACTCACATCCCTCACCAGCTCTGCCAGCTCCTTGGCTGTTTCTAGCCATCCCTCTTCTTCTTTGTCTTAGTTCACTCTTAAGGGCTTCTCATGTCATCTTTTATTGCCATTCTAATATATACAAATCACCTTTACAGACAGTGTTGTGAGATGAAGAGAGCAATTCATCAGTGCCAACATTTCCTTGATGAAGTGTGGTTCATCTTTGCAAAGTCTGAGAGTCTCTAGTGAATCTTAGTTTGCCGTGGCTTGCTGGAGATTGGAGGGATTATGGTTTGTGAGAGGCTTTGAACTTCACCCAGCATATTGTTAGGCAGGTCTATCTATGTCAGTCTGAAAATCTTGTTTGTATGTATGTATGTATTTATTTATTTATATATTTATATATATGGGGGAAAGGGCATACTGATTAGAAATGCGATGAGATTAATGCGTGATTAATCTCATATCCCCTTTTATTTTTCTCCCAACTTGATAATTATCCTTAACATCTAGTTTTTACTACCTTATCAAAATATATAGTTCAATTAGGTTTGATGTATTCATTGAGGGACTACTATGTGTAAAGCATTATACTAGGTGTTCTACGACCAGTGCAAAGAGTCATTAACATTAAGATGGAAAGATGATGATGACTAAGTGAATGAATGAGGTTTAGACTGCCTTGCCTCTTGTGTTTTTCACATAGGTGTTGTTTACTTGAAATGACATGTGCTGCAGTCCTCGTGTAAATCTGGAGAAGAGCCAAAAAAAGGCAATAGCTTAAAACTATGATAGGTACTTGGCAATTCATAGCATTAATTATTGTTGATTCAAATAGTATGGTGGATTAGTTTTAAACCCTTATAGTTCCATTTTATCATGTTCCAATTGAAGTGTATGCCATACAGCTTGGATATCTCACAGTTGCTAACGGCCCATAGATGAGGCAAGCATTGGGTAACATGTCCTATGGTGACTGATATGCGGACATTTCTAGAGACATTTCTTTTGGCCAATCTTGGAAATAATATAGGGAGAAATTAGAATTATATTGCTATTAAGTGAGCCATCTTTCCTCATTCTTACCAAGTTCCTTTTTTGGCTGACTCTAGTGACTAGGGAGAAGTCTAAAATAGTGATTCTCTAATCCATTCTCTAAATTTGAAAAATCATAGCTATTATTATAAATTTATATTAGGAAAATTAAACAAATACATATTGCAGGGAAAACTAAGCTTAATAAAATTTCTTTGTTAGAAAGGAATAGGCTGAAGGTTGTCTTTATTTGGTTTTGGCAACTGTGAGTATCTGAGTTTCTTTTTCCCTCCCTGGGGCTATATCAGATTGTGGGGCCTTGAATATTTATGTTTCCCATAAAAGGCATTTAAAAAATATTGGTGAGCTTTGGGTAACCAAAGAATGAACTTAATTTTTTTAGTTCCTCCCCATGATTCTGTCTCAAATTTCCTCTTACCTTTTTCTTAGAAACACACTTGTCATTGGATTTGGGGTCCACCTGTATAATTCAGAATGATCTCATCATCTTGAGATCCTTACCTTAATTATATCTGCAAAGACTCTTTTTCCAAATAAAGTAAAATTCATAGGTTCTAGGGAGTAGGACATGGAATATCTTTTTTTGGGAGCCTCCATTCAACCTACTACAGTGGCTTTCAAACTTGTTTGAAGAAATACATTTTACTGAGCCCCACTGTATACAGTAAGTCCCCAACTAACAAGTTCTGTTCTGGGAGAACGTTCATAAGTTGGATTCATTTATAAGTCTGACAAAGTGAGTCTTATACACCTTTGACACAAATATACAATGTAAAACATAAAAAACTAAACACACACACAAAATACTGTAAATAAACTATTTTTACTTTTATAGTTACCTTGAAATGGTGGTACAGTACAGTACAACAACTTGCATATAGGGGATTGCATGGAGTGAACTGACAAGAGCAGACACGTGAGCTACTTCTGCGATTTGTTCGCATCTATGAATGTTCATAATGCAAGGTCCAATCGTATCTGTGAAAGTTCGCAACTCGAACGTATGTAAGTCGAGGATTTACTGTATAGGTAAATAAAGAGGTTTACAAAACAATACTTTCTCTTACCATGTGAAAATGCACTTTTTTCCATTTCATTCTACACCATTACATTTTATTTCAACACAGTCCTGTTTGCTGATCTGCTAAATTGATCTCATGACCCATTAATGGTGTTGCCATGACAGTTCTAGATTTCAGGTGATCCTGAGCTGAATCAGAATGGCCAGACTCTCTTTATTGGAGAACACTAACCTGCCTTAGATTCCTCAGGGATGGCTCAACTGAATTGGCTTTGAAGGTGTTGATGGGGAGGTTAAGGGTGTGATCAGAATTGTTTGATGACATAACAAAATTAAATGCAAATATTTATTGACATTATCAATATTTATTGATATCTTTTCATGCATCAGGTGCTTTGTTACTTATGAGAACCACAAAAATGAAATATACAAACCCGCTCTCAGGCATTCCCTAAATTTACTTCTATGTCATACCATACAAATTATTTTAAATATACATTCTTAATCACCAGTTTCTCTGCCAAGGCAAGTAGCTATCGTTAAGTCCACTTAGTAACTTTTCACATGTATTTTTAAACACTCAAAATATAGTGTCCCACTGAAACACCTCAATTCATGCTTTATAAATTGTTTTTCAGAAGATTTGCAAGAGATTAGAGGAAAGCTATTTCAGAGAAGATACAAATCTCAATTTCTCATAATTGTGTGGACATTTTAAGCATTTTGCAAGAGATACTACAAATGTAAAAGCAGTGACAAAAAAATTTTTGCTTTCATTTCAAGCAGGTGACGTAAGAGAACTAAAACCCATGATTAAGAAAAATGAAATTGTATAAATTATAGCAGAAATGCCTGTCATCACCCGTATTAGCTGCTAAAATGCCTCCAGGGGGTTAGATTAGAAAAAGAAAATTACTTATCTGTAATTCTTATTCTCTTTAGGTAGCAATTATAATAGATATACACTCTTGGGTATAAGTCATTGGTGTGAGAACCAGGAGTAGACTAGGAGTCAGCTAAAGAATTATAACCCTCAAGGAAGATACACCCTGGGACATCAAGGGCATAATGTATATGGAATGTCATTGCCCTCGAATATCATTCCTATCTGACCATCAAAAGGAACTGGCAAATTTAGTCCCTTGGAAAAAAAAGAACGACTGAGTGGATCTATTATTATTATTATCATATATTAAATGTATAAAGGTCTAGCCCTAGGCAAAATTTGTGAATTGGGTCTACTCATTTTCTCTCTGTGCCTCCCTGCCTGCTTTAGGAATCCAATACCCACTTACTTGCCATCGCCCTCACTCTGCTCTTAGGAAATATCTCATTAAATTTATTTACACTGAAGCCAAGACATTCACAGTAGAAAGAACCTTGGAGAGGGAATACGGAGCCATAAGCCTGGTGCCGGCTTGTTACCAATTTGTCCTGGAGCAGATGTCAGGTAAACCATGTCACCTTTTTGGGCTCCAACATCCTTATTTACATAATAAAAAGGTTGAACTACGGAGTTTGATTTCTGTATGTGATCGTCATGATGAAAGTGAAAAAATACAGGCTAAACATTAGGCTAATTGTAGGCTGAAATGGTAGGCTAAAATGACACTCTCAGATGTGGCAATTAAACTTGAGCAGAACTGACAAAGCCTTATGCTGTAGAAATCAAGCCTAATTTGGAACATCTGCTAGGACACAGGGAAGCACTTGGGGGTCTTTGTTTGACCAGAATTTCTGAGATCATATCATATGACTGGCTGCTACACAAAAACCCAAGACTGGCCCTACACGTCTCTTAAACTAACATGAGTTGGGGCATAGTTCACATAAGAGCCCCTGGTGAAGGGAGAGCTTTTTGGAAGCTGCATTTTTCCAGGCCACTGGGGCAACATTGCACAGAGAAGCAATTATTCTTGAAGGGTTACTTCAGTGTCTGAAAGAGCTGGGGCCATTTTGCAATGGCTGCTTCATGGCTAGGGAAGGACTTATACCAGGAGTGTTTCCTTTTTAGTGCTTCTTGACACGCTCACGGACTATCTGCATGTGCCCCTTTGAATACACAGACAGAAAAAGGCATTTTTTTCCTCTTCTTTTTCCCTTACACCAAATCCCTGCTTCCCTTTTCCTTTGAGGCCAGTCTAGGCCAGATTGAGAAGAGAAATCCTGGGAGGCCATGCCCAGATTCCACAAAGTTTTAAAGGGGAAAAAAAAGGCTTTTATCACTGGGTGGGTGCATCCAGAGGTGTTCATGGGGAATGTGCTCAGGTGAGACTGACACCTGCTCTTGCCTATACTCTTGACTAGATGACCTACTAGCCAATTTTCCTATTTGGGCCTGTCAGAGGGGCCCTTCCAAAATATAGAGAGGTGCTTCATATGAATACTTGAGGTTCTCTGTATTGCAATGTGAATGCATATGGTATAGCTAGTCTACCCTAAGCTCACATCCTAAGGATTCAAAGGGGCTCTGGGGCCTAAGGCCTAAATCAGAAATTCAGAGCCATCCTTTGACACAGCTACTTGCTGCAATGACCGTGACCCCTCATACTCTACCAGTGATGCCACAGGGGGCAACAAGTAGGGATGAGGGATGGGAGATACGACATTTAGCTGGATCCAGAAAAGATCAGAAGCCCATGTGACACAATTAGGCTGTCCTAGGTGCCCTCTTTTCTACCATTTACCTCACTTCAAATAACCTGGGAGGTGGCTTTGTAGCAACTCTGATCCTGTGTTCCTTTTTATATCTGGAAAGAAAAGGATTAAGCAGCAGGTCTCCAATCCATTCCCCTTCACTATGGGGGGTATGGGGAATGTATAAGGGAATGTCCCCAGGAAAAAGAAAAAGCAGATAACTCAGTGTAATTGTCTTGTATACCTGGTAATGCCAGACCTTCTGGCAAGCAAGCTAATGGTATTTGCTGGCAGGAGAGCCCTATCTCTGGAATATTTTTAGCAGGATTTAGCTAGTTGCCTGGGATTGCCTATCGTAAACTGACATGGAATGTACGCACTTATGGAGCATAGCTCCCTGGAAAATACCAGATAAACTATCTGAGTAAAAATGGATGTGTAGTGCAGGACATGGAACTCCTCTGTTAAGTATGTGAACTCTACGCATTATTTAGAGACATCACATGAATCTAAGCACAGCCATGGCCTATGTGTTTGGTGAGGGGTCACAGGGTGAGCTGAGGCTGGCTCACAGATCTTTTGCAGCTTTAGGAGGACTTGGGGAGCCCTGGGAAGCTTTTGAGCAAAGGCGTGACATGACCCAGCTTGCATTTTAAAGGACTGCTCCTACTAGTGTTCATTTTAACTAGAATTCACCTGAAAAACCTTTGGGGAAGAAAGGTGGTTGTGCAGGGGTCTGGCAGGGGCACATAGCCCTGTCTACTTTTGGATTTATGTAAAACATACTCTGAGGATGGGGTTCAAAAAGGCTTCATGCAAGAGATATCAATTTGTCCTCAGCATCATTTAAAACAACTTTGTAACTTTGAAATCCAGCACCCTTACACAGGAAAGTGCACAAGTCATAAATGTTTTGTTTAGTGAATTATAATAAAGGAAATACTTATATAACTACCCCTCAGGTCAAGGAACTAAACATTATCACAACCTCAGAAGTATGTGTGTGTTCCCTTCCAATCACAACTCACCCTCTATTCCCCACAGGTAACCCCTCTCCAGACTTTCCCGGTGATCACCTCCTGGCTTACTTTATTCTTTTACCATCTATGTGTGGGTACCAGCAAACTGTATTTTTATGTATTTCATTTGATGTCTGGCTTCTTTCCCTCAACACTGTGTTTGTGTGACTTATCCAGGCTGTCATTTATTTACATTGTTATATATTCCATGTCTGAATATCTCTCAGTTTTTTTTAACCCATTCTTCTGTTGATGGGTATTTCGCTTGTTCCCTGCTGTGAATATCCCTGTGCAAATCTGGTGTTCATGTACAGCCATGTCTGTTGGGCATATACGTAGGCCTAGAACCACATGGTATAGGGTGTCTATATGTCCTTCTTTAGTAGATTATGTCAATACATCTTTCAGAATGACTGTATCCATTTCTATCTTTCCAGGTGGGTATGGGAATTACTGTTGGTCTATCTTCTTGGTTATACTTGGTTATGTTACTCTTTTTAATTGTGGCTGCATAACGACATCTCAAAGTGGTTTTAATGTGCATTTCCTTTATGACAAATGAACTGAACACCTTTTCCTATGTTTATTGAACATTTGTACGTAAAGCCTCTTGTGAAGTCTTTGTTCAAGTCTCCTACTCATTTTCTTATTAGATGGTCTGTCTTTTTCTCAGTGAATAGTGGGATTTTAAAAATATAAACGGGATATAAATTGCAAATATCTTGTCTCACTCTCTGGCTTAACTTTTCATTCTGTTATTGATCTCTTTTGAAGATAAGATGTTCTTAATTTTGATGTGATCATATTTATGAATCTTTTCCTTTATGGTTTGTGCTTTTTAGTTCTTAAAAAAAAATCTTTCCCTACCTCCTATATTATCTGATATTTTGCCTTTTATATTTAATCCACAACACTGCTGGATTGTGTATTTTATGAGGCAGAGACAGTGCCTTTCCTTTTCTCCCTCCCCCTCCCCCCTCTTTTATTCTCTTCTGTCTTCCTTTCTCTCTCTCTCTCTCTCTCTCTCTCTCTCTCTCTCTCTTTCTCTCTTTCTCTCCCCCTTTCCTCCCTGCTTTTTAGTATCATCTCTATTATAAATCAAAATCAGAGGGTATCATTCTTCAGATTTCATTCTAAACTTGCTCACTGGGTTCTTCCTTAGAAAGGAAGAGCTTTACCTGGATTTAAAAAAAAATTTTTATTTTTATAAAAGTACACTAGAGCATAAGCTTCTTTTTTTAATTATTATTTTTTATTGTGAAATACACATTTTTAGGATTAATTTCAGCTGTACAACACAGTGCAATAATTATACTTTTTACCCCTTGAGGTGAGAACCTCCCTCCCCCAATCTGTTGCCCCACTTCCCTCCCCAATATCCCTTGACTCCATTATAATTCCCTTGACTCCACTCCCACACTATACTCCACGTCCCATGAATATATTCACTTATAGTTGACATACAATATTATACAACATCAGCTTCAGGTGTACAGTGCAATGATCAGTGATCAAGCCTCTACCCCATCCATGATGCGGTCTCCCTAGCAAGACATGTGACCATCTGAAACCCTACAAAATATTTACAACATTATTAATTATATTCCTCGAACTGTCTTTATGTCCCTGTGGCAATATTGTAGTTACGTATTTATGCTGTCTAATCCCTTCCCCTTCTCCCTCATCCCCTCCCCCTCCCAACTAGCAGTCATCAGTTGTTCCTCTATATCTCTGAGACCACTTCTGTTTACTTTGCTCATTCATTCAGTTTTTTAGATTCCACATATAAGTGAAATCATATGGTATTTGTCTTTCTCCGACTGACTTATTTCACTTAACATAATAATCTCTAGGTCCATGCATATCGTCCCAAACGGTACGATTTCATTCTTCTTTCAGGCTCCATTGGTTCTCCAGCTGCCCTCAGCTTCACCGAGTTGAGTAAAGAGAGTCCTCACTATTTCTACTTCCAGCTATTGTAGAACTCCTCTTCCTGGCAAAGTAACTCTGGGCTGGTGAGCGCGGTGTGGGGCCAGAGGGTCTCGCCCCCAACCAGAGAAGCCTCCCCACCACTGCCTCTCTCGCCTCCTCCCCTCCTACCAGGCTCGACGTGGCCTCCTCTTTAAGTCCTTCGTTTAGAGGTTCTGCTCATCTAGTGTCCAGGGAACTTCCGAAGTAGAATGTCTTATAAATTATTTGTAATTTTGGTGTGACCCTGGGAGGCATTTGGCACAGTGTCTGTCTATTCTGCCATCTTACCAGAAGTCCATCGAGCGTAAGCTTCTTGAGAACAGAAATGTGTTTTATCCATTTCTGCTTCTCCAGTGCCCAGCATAGTGCTCAACTAATGTTTATTTATTGAAGGGTTTGTAGCTCATATTTTCATGGTAAGACAGAGCTAAATGAAAAGTTCAAACTTTATCCCAATTAAAGAAAACTTGAAAAAAACTACTGTCAATGATCTGTCTATGAGTATTCCTCTTACAGTTTCTTTAGCTCAAAATCAAAAGTCTGACAGTGATTCTCAACTCTGGGTGAGGCTTGGAATCACATGGGCAGTTTTAAAAATATAGAAGCCTGGGTCCTGCTCCAAGGATTCTATTTAATTGGCCTGGGATGTGGTCTGGGCATCAAGATTTTTCAAAATTCTCCAGATGGTTGTAATGAACAGCCAAGGCTGAGAATCACCAGGAAAAGAAATAGTGAGAGTACAGTGTTACTATCGTGGTAGCCAGATAAAATACAGGACTCCAGTTAAGCCTGAATTTCAGTTAGCCAGCAAATAATATTTTAGTGTAAAGTCTGTCCCAAATATTGCATGGAGCATACTTATGCTAAATAATTACATGTTTATCTAGAATTCAAATTTAACTGGTTGTCCTCTATTTTATTTGCTGACTCTGGCAACTCTAGTTACTGTAAATTATTCCTCACATGCTAATCTCGTTAGAATCACTGTCTCCAAATGATATTTATCCTTCCCCATGACTTCCTGGTCTTGTGGTGTTGCTGCCCTTGTGGTGTTGATTTCTCTTCGTCCCTCCAGCTGCCTGTGCAGCTATGACTGTTGTATTAAACAACATTCTCAGAACTGGAACACCTGGTACCATTACAAAACGTCCACTCAACATAATAGGATATCAGACTTAAGCGGGCAAATTTAGGAAAAATTGAAACATCCTTTGGAGAGCTACATGAAAAAAGTAATGATTGAGAGCTTAATTTTACAATGTCAACAATTTATACAGGATGCAATTAAAACCAAAATAGAGGAACACGAACACCTCATTTTTCATTTTCCCCAACCAGACTAAGTAAAATAAATTAATTGGGTGTTTCATAGTTAGAAATGTCAAAAGTGACCAATTTGTGAAAACAGGTGACAGAATCCCTCCCTTTCTTCCCATGTCTGTAGGTGAACAGATGCTTCATTTTCCACCAACACTGCATTGTTGGTCCTTTACCTCAGCTTGGCAGGTGTTGCTCTATGCGTCCCTTGGAAGGTTCTAGAAGGGTAGGCCCTCTCATCTACCTGCTTGTGCTGTCTGTGTTCTGTGTTAATGAGATTTAGAACCCGGCACATTAATAGCTTTGCTTTTAAGTTGTCACTCATACCACTGGGAAACCATTCCATTTGCAAGGTTTTGGGAGGACTCCTGATTGTATTGCTAAGCTCTGAATGTCCATTTACTCTCAACTTTGAGAGGCTGCTATCTTGGAGCCAGAAGAAGGAACATTTAGGAAGAAGTCAGATAATTATGGGTCAGGGTTCATTACACTAATGGCACTTTTCCAGCACCTGGTCACTTTCTTATAGCATCACATTTGATCCTAATAACACCCCTGCAAGTTGGCAGGGCAGGTGTTATTTTCCTTCCTTTACAGATAAGGAAATAAACTCAGTAATGGACTGCATAAAGTTATACATCTAACAAATGACAAGTGTCAACACTTGGGTCTTGACTCCTGACTTAGTGTTGTTCTAGTATAGTCATGTACCACTTAGCAATGGGGTTACATTCTAAGAAATGTGACAGTAAGCCATTTTGTCATTGTGTGAACATCAGAGGGCACTTCCACAAACCTAGATGGTACAGACTGTGACACACCTGGACTGTACGGTGTAGCCTGCTTCTCCTGGTCCACAAGCCTGTACAGCATGATACTGTACAAAGCAACACAAGATTAAATCACATGCAAGAGAAAATGATGCAACCAGGAAATTGTATAAATGCGAGACATAGAAGCCTGGCTGCCAGTGCAACACGGCATACTGTTTTATAGCAAGCTTCTTGTTTTAGAAGTAGAAAGGGTACACTATAAAATAACAATAAAAAGGTATAATCTAGTAAATACATAAACCAGTAACATAGTCATTAATATCATTATCAAGTGTTATGTACTGTATACAATTGTATGTGCTATTGTTTCATATGACTAGCCCCTCAGTAGGTGTGTTTACACCCTTATCACCACAAACACATGAGCAATGCATTGCACTATGATGTTACAATGGCTGTGACATCTCTAGGTGATAGGAATTTTTAGCTCCTTTATAATCTTACAGGACCACCGTCATATATGAGGTCTGGCATTGTCCAAAAGGGCCTTATGTGGTGTGTGATTGTACTGCTGTTCTCTGAGACAGCAGTACTTAAACTTTTACAATTCTATTACTCAGAGGTCTTGTGAAAAACATACAGACATTTAAATCCTTCTCTGGTTAATTCTAACACAGTGAAGCTGAGGCAGGACCCAGGGGTCTGTAGTTTAAAGATTGGCCTTGGAGAATGATCAGAGACTACCGTATTTAAAAATTACCACTGGAATTCTTTATTAAAGTTCTAGGAATCTCAGATGCTTTGGGGGCAGCACAAATCAATTTAAGTGAAAATATTTACTACACCTTTTGCAAAAGTTGTCGATAGTTTACTTTTTAAAATTATGTTGGCAGTCCTAAGTACAACAAAAGTTGTAAAGTAGAAATATAAAAGTGGATTAACTATTGACTTCTTCACTATCACTCCTGCTGTCAGTGGGGACTGAATGAGGAAGAAGCTCTATTTTAGAATGTGTTTGATTTAATCCATTTATAAAGGAACATTAACTAAATATAGATAATATATCAGGCCCCGTGCTAAGTACTAGAAGTAAAAAGTTGGATGAGGCATACTCCTTACCTTTGAAAGGTTCACACTCTGTTGAACAGACAGATGTACAGATCTATAGATCATATAAATGTGACCTGTGATACAATCAAGGTATGGATTACGTGGTGTGGGAACACAAAAGAGGGAAAATTCAGCTCTGCTGGGGTCAAGATAGACTTCAGAAGGCGATGCAGGGCCCTGCCTAAGATTTTCTGTATATTAGTGAGTCTTCAGCCTTTCCTCTGTGTTTCCTTGACAACCTCAGGGCCACTCTGCTCTTTTCTGGCTGGGTCTACTCAAAAGACCAGCATCTGTCAGAACTAAAGCCAAACGGCTTGTCGCTCCCCTGCCTGCTGGGCTTCCCACATACGTTGCTTCCTGGGAAACATCTGAAAATGAAGTCAACTTTACAAAAACCAGATCAGCTCTGAGCTTGAGGTTGCCCCCCTTCCTAGATTGGGGCAAAATGGCAATTTTAGGATGGAAACTGAGATTTCACACTGCACTTCCTCATGATTTAAAGAAGTCTGCAGTTCTGCTCAGAGGTGTGCAAATGCCAGATGGACTGATGCCAGCACTCAGTGACCTGTGATCACCCATCTTTACAGCCCTTCGTCTTTCTGCCTCACTGAGCTAATTCTATGGACAATAACCTCAAAAGAAGAGTTTGGATAGGGAACCAGGATGAACCTCACCTGTTCAGACTCACTTCAAGCTACTTTTTAGAGCCCTTTAGATTGTTTCCTAGTAGAATTTCTCCCTCTTATTTAATGCAAATTTAATTCCTTTTCTCTCTACTGCTACTCTTCCTCCCATTCTCCCTGCACCCTCCCCCATCCCCCTCACCCCTCATACTGCCTAAACCATTTTTTACCCTTTCCTTTGAAGGCAGCCACTCTAAATAAAACCAGAGAGGCAGCAGGTATTCCAGGAGAAGGGTGAGTCACTGCCCTTTGAGAGCCGCTGGGCTCTCTTGAAATCACAGGGACAACCTGTTTCATGCCCTGACATCACTTTGCTGTTATCCTCACCTCAGGCAATATTTTTGTTTTTATTGTTGTTCACCTCTCTGGAACGTGGAACTCTTTTGGAGGCTTGTATCTGTTGAACTGTATGCGGGTAGCCGTTCTCCTGACATGGAGAAAGGAGCAGGGGTGAGGAAGGAAGGGAGGATAAATTGAGTCCAGAGGGAGAAATGGGTTTCCAAGACAACAGCACTGAGCATGCTTTCATCTCTGAGATCGGTGACCCCATTTTATCAATGGAGATGGATTTGCTTGAAAACGTAATGTCCTCTTTTGGAGGTGTTGATCAATAATATTAAAGCTTTTAAAATTTGGGCTCCTCTAGAGGAAAAATTGTTAACTTGTCTGATTGGGTGCCGGACGCAATCCAGGACTTAAGCTACCAGGGCTACTGAATTCTGATTTTGGATGCTTGAATAAAAATGAGAAAACCAAAGTAGAAAAAGATTAATATAAATTGACTGGCTTTTATGTGCCAAAATTTTTACCTACTTGTTTCATTTAATTGTACAATAATGGCCCTGTGAGTTGGCATTATTTTTCTCATGTAACAGATGCCAAAGGAAGGGTTCAGGGAGTTTAGGAAGTAGAGAACAGAGCCAGTGAAGGGTGGAGTCTGGGTTCAAACCAAATCCATCTGAGTCCCAATGTACTGAGAAAAAGGGTTGGTGTTTTACTGACTTTGGGGAGGAATCCACTTTGTAATATGAGCGATATATACACACTGTAATGACTGCCATGTTATTCCATATACCTGAACACAAATGGCAGCTGGAGAGAAGAAGGCTTTATATAGAAGCACATGAAAAACTTGGATGTGCTAAGCAATTCGTAAAGTTTGTATGCCTGCTCGCCTTCCTTCCTCCCTTCCTCCCTCCCTCCCTCCCTCCCTCCCTCCCT
>NW_017731824.1:1479004-1508714 GCF_001890085.2 Hipposideros armiger
TTCCTCCCTCCCTCCCTCCCTCCCTTCTTTTCTCTTTCTTCTTTCTCTTCTTCCTTTGTAGATTTTACTCTGTGTAGGAATATGGTGGACAATGACACAGTTCCTGCCCTTGAGCAGTTTCAGTCCACCTGAGGAGATGGCCACATAAGCAATTTGCTGTGATGTCTTGTGTCAAGTTCTGTTACATACAGTCTGCAAATACAGCTGAGGGAGCAGGTAGCTTTGCTGGGGGAAGATAGAAGATAAGAAAGGAAGTGACCCTTCACCTGGCCTTGAATGTTGGGCAAACATTTATTCCCATTCTCAGATTAACGAATGTGCCCTTTGCATTTGGGGCACAGTAGGTTCAGGAAGGCTGAACTTAAAGGGTGTCTGAGGGCTGAGGTTGGGAGGAGAGACCTGGCATTTAACCTCTTTAAGAGTGGCTTGGGGATATTTTCTGGGAGAAATAGAGCTTGTCATGAATCCTGAAGTCTGGTTAGAGCTTTGAATAGCCACACTAGACCAAGAGTCCCTGGGCACCAGTGCTGTAAAATCTATACTTTCATTCTCCTCTCTTGACCCATCCATATTTTCCACAGGACAGTGTAACAAGTCACTCACTTCACATAGACTTCTGGGAAAATCCTAAACAAATTTGGGAGTAATCTGTTTCCACTTGCAGTAAGTACAAGAACGTCTTCCCATAAGCTGAAGTCTATTTCCTTAATAGAATTTCCCTTGAAGAAATGCTTGAAGGCATTGGGAAAGAATTTCTTTTTGTCCTGCAGAAATACATGAAGGCCAAGCAGAACAAGCAAAGGCTATTTATTATTCAGAGCTTGCTCTAGCAAGAGAGTCAGCCACCATGACTGTGTTTGGTCAAGACTGAAAGGCAGGCAGAGGAGTGGGAAAGCTTTATTGTGGGGAGAAGGGAAGTCTTCAGGTGTGCCCTGATTGGAGGATGTTGGCTTAGAGAAGCTGTAGGTGGGCTAACCAGACGCGCGGCATCCTATGCAATTGGTTAGGGGTCCATATTTTGACTTTCCTGGTGGGTCCTAAACTGGAAATGGGGACAAAAATTAGGGAAGCTATGTTATTCATTAAATTTTGATATTTGGGGGTGATTGTTACAGGGGTTATTGTTTGGCTTCCTAGATTATTATTAGAGGTAATGGCCTGACTTCTTATAAGTCTGACTTGTAGATAGCAGGCTGGCTTCTCAGCTGGTTGCTATAGATAAGGGGTTGGTTTCCTGAGCTGGTTGCTTCAGGCTGTGGATCAGAGTTCTATTATTATCTATGGTGGGCCATTGTCTGTATGTACAGGCTCTCAGTCCATATACATGAAATAAGGACTGGCTCCTGGATTTCTGGTTGACACTAAGCGTAGGGTCTGTTTGGTAAACACCCAAGCACATGGGGTACAAAAGGCATAGAAGGAGCTGCATATAGAGTGGAAATGTGCACAAAGTATGTCAGGTGTTCACAAGAGTGCTAGGATGTAGGAGCTTGAGTGCGGCTGAGTTCAGGCTGCTGCTCTGATGGCTGCATCCCCTGGAGGAAGTGGCACCTTTGTAAGGTTCAGGATATGTTTAGGACATCCCTGGAAATGTCCTATATGGATTTTGGTATCTACATTTCTTTTAATAGACAGTAGTTTGGACTCCATTCCAATAAAATATTTAGCTTCTGTCAAATGAAAGCCAGAAGCTGTATCCCTTATAGTTGCTATTAGAAACAGAAACCATGAGAAGAAAAGAGACTTGTTTTTGATGAGTCCTTATAACAGATATAGAAAAGTGACATTACTTTTCTCCACCCTCCCCCGAATTCTGGAAGGCTTGACTGGAAAGGGAAATCTTTTTTCCCCCTTAACTAGTATCATGTGTCTTACTCAGGTCGTTGGGTAAAATAGTCAAAATATTTTTATAGCAGCTATAAAGGGTTTTACTATATACTTACTGTTTATGAGGAAGGCCAGCACGGTGGGAGTTTTCATGGCTGTGACAGGTGCACAGCAGAACCGCCAGCATTTCTTACAGAGTTTTGCTAAAATGTGTTAATCCTAAGCCACAAAGCCAAGTATAAAATTTTAGTGGCTTCTGAAACTGTTGACCTTTTTTACGTTCCTTGTCTGCAGCTCCCTGGAAGCCAATGGAATCTGACACAGCTAAACATGTTTGCTTCTGTGAACCATGTTTATGAGGCCATGTTCACTTGCTGACAAAGAGAAGATGACAAGTGTAAATATCACCTTTTAAATAATTAGTGGAGTGGAATAAAACAATATTACTGAAGTTTTGGAAGCTTTTTCATCTAAATTGAAGTTGTTGGGGTTTTTTTTCAATCAAATGGTGTCTTTTTACACAGAACAACTTAACAATAGAAAAACTGAAAAAAAAATTGAAGATAAGCATGTCTAGTTTTTAAAAAGGCCAGAATGAGGGTATAATGAAATGGGACACAATATCAACTTTTTTTTTTTTTGCAGGATCAGGGAGTAGGTTTAAATTATTAGCATTCTCTTTAATAGCGCATAGCAAATAACATAGTTTAATGACCTTAATGATACAAATTCTTATAAATTAATAATGGGATAGAAAATTATAGAGGTTCTCATTAAATAGGCACCCACAACCAATGCTGAATGATGATTACACTTTGGCAGAAGTTTTTTAAAAAGCAACTGTGAAGTATGGTTACAGCAATTTTTTTTCCTTACTTATTTTAAAGTTAGTGTTGAAGTCCTGGATGATGAGGGTAAAAATGGTGCATTGAAATGTAAAATTCTACTCCTTACTCTATGTTCAGAGGAAAAGTATTCCTGAAAGTTTACCTCTGATCTTTTTTTATGACACCAAATATCAGAGATTATCAGGGAGGAAAAGGTAAATGAGAAAGTTTAAGTGGTCCAAAAGGCAAGCAACGTTTAATTTTGCTCATTTTGCATTATCAAGTCACTTTGTTTCTTAAAACAGGACAACAACATTTCCATCCAATCTGAAATTAGAAAAGGGAAAATATTTTTAAAAAATTCCTCAAATTGGTATGCTACTTGGTTTGCAGTGCAGTCTTAGAATTCACATTCTTCTTGTGACATCATTCTTTTTTTTTTTTTTTTGGTTAAGTGGGATAATCCACCTGTCTCCTTGCTGGTCTATTAGAAGATCCTTTAGAAGTGAAGTCCTTGTCAGTCACAAAATCTATTGAACATCTGTAACCTTATGCCATGAGCTGTGCATATTCTTGGGGAAGAATGTAACACAGCTCATGCCCTCACATTGCTAACAGACTGAGTTTTAGAAGGACGAGCAGGAACAATCACAATTCAGTGTTACAATTCTGTGATGGCAGGAATAGAAAACACAGCAGGAACACAGGAATTTTACCCAAGTGTAGGACCATGATCATTCTCTTTAAAAATTGGATTTGCATTCTTGACTAATTTTAAAATTATACAAATTTAAGAAGTTAAATTAAAAAACTTTAAAATGATAAAAGTGGGATATCACATATATTGTTTTGTGATCTCATCTTATTCTTTTGCCTTTTTGTTTGACTCACAAATCCTTCTCTCTGCATCTTTTTCTCCCTTACCACTCCCAACCTATATTTACAACCGAGACTATATCTTTATTTTTCTGCATAGTCAAATAATTGTATACAAACATATATTTACACATATATAAATATAACATATACAAATGTAGGGGATTTTAATCATTGGGTTATATAGCTATATAGGGACATACGATATAATATCATTTGATCTGATCTTAGAATTTGAAATAGGAAATTTCTCCTCAGGCCACCCAGCATGGAATAATCTCTGGTACTGAGATTATTCAAATGATGCCTGGGCTCATGCTGCCCGCGCCGCTCAGCCAATATACCTACACAAGAGTTGGGCTATAGAATAAGCATTTATTATCAGAGCACCGGTGGTCTGAGAAGGCAGCGGGTTAATATCTCCAAAAACTGCCTTAACATTCTCAGACTAGCCTGGGATATTTAAGGGAAAATCTGGGAATTCCTCCAGAGGCTGCATGATGGTTCCAGGGGTCTGCATGGAGCCTTTCCTTAGGCGATGTGGCTCTCCAATGTTGTCATCAACCCAGGAGCAGTGATGACAGTAACCTGGAAAGAAAGCTAGGCCATAAAGATTGTAATCGGCAAGCAGGGGAGTGGGGATGGGGGGGAGGTAGGGGGGACATTGTGACTAGTAAGCAAGTATAAATTTCAGGGTAATCATCTAAAGCAGGGAACTGAGACAAGGTGTTGTCGGAGAGTTGGCCTTTCTTGGCGCAAAGTTCAGGTCCTTGGCAACTCGAGCAAAGAACTGAATGAGATACCAGAGAAAAGTAGTGAAAAAGTAGCTTATTAGCAGAGATAGTACACTTTAAAGAAATAGAAGTAGGCCCAAGCAGTAGAGAATGGCTCAAGGGCCCATCATTAGAAGAGAATTATATTCCAAAGAGTTTGGAGCGGGCCACACGCACAAAGGCGAGGCTCAAAAGGCTTAAAGGGAAGAATGGGGTCAAACCAAGTCAGAGTTGGAGTTTTTATCCCTTTTTCTCTAGAATGGGCTGTTCCCCTTTGGGCGTGGGACCACTTGATTGGCACCTGTGATTGACAACAGGCTATTATATCATTTCTTTAGACTGCACATGTTTCCGCCCAGAATTCAGTCTGTTATAATGATATTAATAAACTTCCGGGCATATGTATGATATTATAATGATATAATGAGGCCTGGGTGAAATGAAGGTCGTTATGGCCTTTATTGCGCAGGTGTGAGTGACTGGTCTAATCCAGTCAGGTATTTTGTACCCATTTGTTTCCCTGTGGGGGTAGATAGTTACAATGAAAAGAAGCTTTGGGTGGAGAGGGGAGGTCAGCCAGGCGGTTGTACTCTGTGAGACATGCAGGAATGCAGAGACCCAATGCCTGCCTCTAACTGCCTGCCTTGTTTTCCCCTTGAGAGATGTGATCCCCATAAAATCTCTATAGGAAGCTGAGGGACAGGAGGTCTTTTCTTCTGCATCTACTTCCTGCTGGGCAGGGGGCACAGAGGTGTCTCTGCCTACTGGGGGATTCACAGAACTCTCACCCTAGTTGATCTCAGATGAGAGGAAGAGGTCTTGAGATCCGCCCAAAAGACCACACTGGCTTCTTTGGTTGTGACTGGCAATCTTGCTGGGGTACCCTCTGTATCCCCAAGGCCCCTGAATGAGGAAAAATAGATTTTAATTAATAAATCTGCTAGCTCTTAAGAAACCTGTGGCCATTCAGCCCATTACTCAGGTGGCGTCAATTGTCTGGGCCCAGAATGGGTTTAGAAAGAATCATTAGGCTTAGGGCCTGGGGAAATGTTAAAACCTACTTAGTCTCTGGGATGGGATTATCCAAGAGTTAGGTCCTGAATGGCTTGGGGAATGTTGGGAAGTCACAGGTTTTAAGTAGTTATCTAAAGCCAAGGTGGGTGAGAGATAATCTGAGATTCATTCTAGGAGCAATCTTTAGTCTAGGTTTCAGAAACTGATTAGAAGAGCAATCAAAGCCAAGGGCTAAGGAACTAAGAAACTAGGGAAGAGACTTAACATTTCTATAGGAAAGAAAACATAAAATTTCTCAGAAAAAAAAGGGACATCCTAAGCTCAGGAACTAGGACTGGACAGTCCAAGCTCAAACCACAAGGAGGGGTTGATCAATTGTTAAACTCTAGGGCAGGGAGAGGTGAGGCCAGGCATATTGCAAGGCCTCTTTTGTGGGGGTCCCAACCAGGTCCTGCTTCAGGACCTTTTCACTCATTCAAACAGAATAAGTAAAATAATGCTCAAACTTTTAAAAATAATTGCTAAAACTGGTAATTAAAAAGAATAGCTAATGTTTTGTTTTGTTTTCAACTCTGATCTACATGCTGTCTTATAGCTAGCTGGACTGATAAATTATTGTTCAAAATTTGAAATTATGGGTTGTATTTATATTCTCTAGAAATTACCGAAATAAGTGGTTTTGATACCTCAGAAGACAGGTGGAATAAACATGAAATTTAGCAGGGCTGTATCTTATCCCTTAGACACATGGCAATGTCTTGTTCAGGATTAATGAGGCTCAGATCCAGTTGTATCTTCTCAGTGGTTTGTTGCTTTTCATACTGATTCCAATGGTAATGATATGGGCCAAATGAGTTGTCCCCCCACTGGACAACTTTGAAGTTTTCCTATAGAAATTTTAAGTCTCCTCTTCCCTAGTTTCTTAGCCCCTGGCTTTGATTACTCTTCTAATCAGTTTCTGGAACCTAGACAAAAGATTGCCCCTAGACTGAATCACAGAATATCTCCCACCCCAGCTTTAGATAACTACTTAAAACCTGTGACTTCCCAACATTCCCCAAGCAATTCCAAACCTAACTGTTGGATAATCCCATCCGAGAGACTAAAGTAGATTTTAATATTTCCCCAGGCCAGTATACTTGTTGATTGTAAACATTAAAGGCTAATGTTTTTCCAAACTTGTAGCCACCCTACATCAATAGCTTTGAGCTCTGCTCTTTAAGAAATTTATTAATTAAAATCTATTTTTCCTCATTCAGGGGCCTTGGGGATACAGATGATACCCCAGCAACATTGCCAGTCACAGCCAAAGAAGCCACCACGGTCTTCCAGGTGGATCTTGAGACCCCTTCCTCTCATGCGAGATCAGCTAGGGTGAGAATTCCGTGAATTCACCAAATAGGCAGGGACACCTCTACACCCCTGCCCAGCAGGAAGCAGATACAGAAGAAAAGACCTCCTGTCCCTCAACTTTCCATAGATATTTCATGGGGATCACGTCTCTCAAGGGGAAAACAAGGCAGGCAGTTAGAAACAGGCATTGGGTCTCTGCATTTCTGCACATCCCACAGAATGCACTGCCTAAAAGACCTGCCCTCTCCACCCAAAACTTGCGCTTTTCATTGTATTGGTCTTTTCATTGTATTGGTCATCAGGAAAGTCGTGATGTATTTTTCTATGTTTTTCAGTGCAAAAATGCATCATGACTTTCTCAAAGACCCAATAATTATCTACCCCTAAGGGGAAACAAATGGGTACAAAATATCTGACTGGATTAGACTAGTCACTCCTGTGCAGTAAAGGCCATAAAGACCTTCATTTCACCTGGGCCTTATTATACCATCATTACAATATCATACATATGCCTGGAAATTCATTAATATCATTATAACAGACTAAATTCAGGGAAGGAACATGCGCAGTCTAAAGAGATGAGATAATAGCCTGTTGTCAATCACAGGTGTCAATCAAGTGGTCCCACTCCCAGAGAGAAACAGCCCATTCTAGGGAAAGAAAGGATAAAAACTCCAAGTCCTGACCAGTCAGTGCCTTTTGATCTGTTTTCCTTTGCTAGGCCCGCTTCAAACTCTTTGGAGTGTGACTTCTTTTCTAATAACGGCCCTTAGTAGAGCCATTCTCTACTTTTTAGCCTTCTTCTGCTTCTTTGAAATGTATTCTTTTCTTCTAATAAAACTTCTTTTCTGCAACTTTACCTCTCTGGTCCATGTCTCCATTCTTCAGCTCCACAGGACTATGATCCCGGCGCACATACAATCACACAGCAAAAAATCCCGTTTCAGTAACTCCCAAACTTACTAGAAGGTAAATAGTTTATTTATTCACTCCTTTGAGACCGTCTATAACATTTTCAAATATTCAAACTGATCGATTCATACACCAGCCCAGTGAAGCCTTAACCCCATTTCCTTCTATCCCAGATGATGGGAATGTGGGGGACAGGAAAGCAAGCTTGAATGACAGTCCACCCTATCATTTCTGGACAACCCAGCGTATTGTGCAGAGCTTTACTAGAGCCCAGACCTTCAAATACTATTTACAAATTGGGCTTCTCATTTCTGGGTACCTGATGGTCAGTTATACAGCTAATAAACCAAAGATCTTGAAAGGGTTCATGAAGCAAATTCATTTTATTCACAAGCTATTTGTACCTCAGACAGCAGCAAGAATTTTTGGTAGAATGCTAGTGTAATGGTGACCCTATACCTTCTATTTCGAGATTGAAACCTCTGATGTAATTTGATTTGACAGTATGGGTTGGCTTGGGACTTTTGGAAAGCTTTTTGTTTTTCTTTTCTTTGTTTCTCTCCCACCAAACCTTAATGACTCTGTTTACTACACTTTTACTGTTCACATCCACCAGGTTCAATGGTTTTGTTTCTTTTGGGCCAGCCCAGTGCATGCCTGGCTTTGACTTGGGAGAGGTTTTTGCATCTGTGTGGCATCTGCTCCTGACCCTGAAGCACATCAGCTTCTGGGAAGTGCTTTTTCCGGGAGTTGCCTGGCCAACTTCTCCTTTCCTTTGTTCTGCCTCTCCTAGCGTGCCTAGAAAACCTTCTGGCCATTATTAAGGGAGGGAAGGCAGTCTTTTTGAAAAGGAGTCCACTGTCTTCCCTTAGTGCTGGCATTTTGGAATAAACATGCTTTTCTTTCCACCGACTTTGTCTCTCAGAGTTTTGGCATTCATGCGGCGAGCAGCCAGACCTTTTGCATGGTAACACTAGTTGTTGGAGTATCTTGCCCTAGCTGCCAACTTCATCCAGTAACTTCTTTACAAATCAGAGAGAAACACAAGTTGTGCAGGAATGCGGAGGAGACTAAGAAAGACAAAGGGGGGAAAGATAGAGGAAGTGGGAAAGGCAGGCAGGGAGAGTGTGGCAGTGGGCCCTAGACAAAGGCCTTCCCAGACCATGTGGTCACTAATGATTTCGCGCTGGCTTCAGACAAAGACATTCCTGGACTGTATAGTCAGCAAGACTTCTGCATTTAACATTTCCGATTCCTACCTCACCCGGGAGACAGTCAGGAACTGGCACAAGGCTGCATGTCCTAATAAGGAACCTTAACTGCTAACCCGGAAACCTCAGGGTATATAGCCTCGAGTCCCACCCGGGTCGGGGCTCAGCCTCTGGATGTGAATCCGCTGAGCCGGTGCGGCATTAGTGAAAGTTGCTTCCCACACCTTGGTGTCCTGTCTCTTTGTCTGGGTTCCCCGCAACAGAGGAGAAGGGAAAGGATGAGGCCCACCTAGGATATCAGCTTCCGCTAAGGCAGAGAGAATCTCTCTGGATCCTGTTATTGTGAGGATGGTAAGAGCCTTCAATTTAGTTTTTAAAATGTCATGAGTTAAGAGTGGAAACAGAAAGCACCACCAATGAGATGGTCCAGTGGAAGCTATAAGATCCAAGGGATGGTCTGGTAGATGAGGGTGAAACACAGTTGTTAGAACAAAGTACTACTTCTTTTGGGTCGTTTGGGGGAACATTCCCGAGAAGACAGGCCGATGCCTTTTTGGTGGGGATCACTTACTCCTCAAAACACACACACACCCTCTTTGCCCAGTCATCTAGATTGTAACGCATCCAGGTAATTAATGCTTTAGGAAATGGCTGTTGATGTCTGTGAAGGGAGGTATTTTGAACAGATGCTCTAGGAAGTTGGTTGTTTCCTTGGGAATATAAAAAAACCAGTCAAATAGGTTTACAGTTGATAATTCCTTCCACTTTAAGTTTGGTTTTCAAGATAAAATTAGAAGATAAAATCCTGGTATCCTTAAAAATCAATTTTTAATAACTTTAAGACTATTTGTAGATTTCCCTTCTGTGTATTTTCTTTCCATGAACCCATTTTTATGGTCCTTTGAAGCTTAAAAAGGAAACCTCTGAATGACCAAGCCTATCTTTTTTTGCTTGGCATTCTGGTGATCTTTTTCTTAGCATGGCCTCAGGCTCCAACAGCGTGCCTGTGATAAAGTAACTTGAAAGAGGTTAAGGTTTTATTTAAATACAAGGTGGGGGCTACTCCAAGTATGATGATCAGTGTTCCTACCCAGTAAAGTCTGTTGGGTTTTGGAGGTGTTAAGATGTCACTATCTTTTCCCATGTAGGTTCTGAACCAAGTGAGATACAGGAGTCTGATAAGGACCCACTTTATTGCCAGTAAAGATAGATTAGAGGATATAAGAAAGTGTTAAAGCAAGAAGCAGTCTTTTTATTTCTCCTCTTTGAATTGGATGGGCTTAACTAGCCAGTCCCATGTTGAACAGGTGGGGAGCTACAGGCATCCTGGCAAGTGCAGTCTGCTTTTTCCCTGGGGAGGAGTGTTTGTGCTGTGGGCAGGTGAGACTGAGAAAGTGAGCCTAGAAAGGGCTAAGTTAAAATTCTCAAGACCCCCTTCCCAAGCTCATGACTCAGATCAGTCACTCCTCCCTGGTAGGGAGCTAGCGAAAGGTCCTTAACCTTCCCAGATAATTCCAGGGGGCTGGAAGTCCCAGTGGCTCAGCAGAAACACTTGTAAAGGAATAACACCAGATCCTGTGACTCTGGTGGAGAGCTGGAAATGTCTGTCACTCTGACCTTGCTTCTGTGGCCTTTGATTGAAATGATCCATCTGCCTGAATATCAGGGTTGACGATTTTTGTGCAGGCACAAATTCAGAGGGATTCTCAGTTCTTTAATAACAACATATGGAAAAATTCTAAAGTTCAGAGAAAAAGATTCTGCAAGTGAATCAAACAGGCATAACATGAATAATAATTTAAAGGTATTTTTTGCAGCAGTTGTCAGAGCTCTTTAGTGAGGGTTGAAAGATTTAGGAAATTCAAAAAACAAACAAACAAAAACCCCCAGTATTTTATCTGGCAATTCTACCTTTATCCCATTAGCATTTCCACCCAAATATATCATACTTATTTTTTAAAAAGACAGTTTTATTGAGATGTGATTTCCATTTCCTACAATTTACCCATTTAAAGCATCCAATTTCATGGCCTTTATTATGCTTAGGGAGTTGTGCATCTGTTGTCACAATCAATTTTAGAACATTTTCGTTAGCCCAAGAAGGTACTCGGCACTTCTGAGCTATCATCTCCTGTCTTCCATCCTCAGCCTTAGGTAACCACTAATCTACTTTCTGTCACTGTATGTTTCCCAATTTTGGACATTTCATATAAGTAGAATGATGCAATATTTATCCTTTTGTGTCTGACTTCTTTCTCTTTGCATAACATTTTCAAGGCTCATCCATGGTGAGCATGTGTCAGAATTTCCTTCCTTTTTAAGGCCGAATAATATTCCATTGTATGTACATACCACATTTTGTTTATCTATTCATCCATCAGTGGACACTTGGTTTGTTTCTACCTCTTAGCTATTGTAAATAATGCTGCTATGAACATGGCTGTAAAAGTATCTGTTTGAGTCTCTTCTTTCAGTTCACTTGGGTAAATACCCAGAACTGGTATCTACTGCTGGGTCACGTGGTAACTGTATGTTTAACCACTTGAGGAACTGCCATGCTTTTAAGCAACATATTTTTATCTACAATTTTAATTGTGAAAAAAACAATAAGTGGAACATTCATTCAAAGCTTTTTTATCATGTTGCGAGATACTTGGGCAGAGAGACGGGACACCAAGGCTCAGGGTGGGAAGCACCGTTTATTGATGCCGGCACCAGCTCAGCAGTTTCATATCCAGGGGCTAAGCCCCGATCCAGACAGGACTCGGAGCTATATACCCTGAGGTTTCCAGGTTAGCAGCTAAGATTCCTTGTTAGGAAATGCGGCATTGTGTTAGTTTCTGACTGGTTCCCAAGTGAGGTAGGAATTAGGAAATGTTAAACACGGGAGTCTTGGTGGCCATGTGGTCCAGGAAAGCCTTTGTCTAGGGCCCTCTGCGACAATCCTTCCTGCTTTTCAAATTGGGTCAAGTTCACACAATGCTGAGAAAAGTTTCCTTATTATCTGCCCTCCTACCCCTAATAAAAAGGAGGAAAAAATGTTGAAATTATCTTTATGGAGAATATAAAGCCAAACAGGAAGGGAAATTTCTTGCACAATTACATTAAAAATTAATAATGTATTTTTGACGAGTACTGGAAGTCCTCCAAGTCCAGGAACACTTGTGAATTTTCAAGGCCTTGCTTGCTCCTTGATATCAAAACATAGCAAAAGTATTTTTTATAGTTTTGAAACAAATCCCTAAGAATCCTTCATGTAAATCTTGACATTAAGCCAGTCTTTCCTTGACTTGCCCCTTGAATCATTTATTTAAGCGGCAATAATAAAAGGTGTCAGCAATTCAGTTGTAAGCTCTGGAAGATTTCTGTGAGCATTGACCTTTAAGCATTTGCGTCTTGACAGGTGAGCCGCTCTTAACGTTTCCTGTGAGATATGGTGTGGCCAAGGGGTCAGGCATGCTAATGATAAAATTACCATTTACCTTTTACCTTGGCAGGCCCAGTGCCTGATGTTATAAATGTAGGTAACCTTTCACCTGAAGCTCACTTTCTTTTGCCCAACTAGAGATTCTGTCGGAATGAACATGCTCATGGTGGCAGAAGACTTAGGTGGAAAAGGACTGAATTTAGTGTATTTTTTTCATTGGTTTTTTTTTTGGGGGGGATACTTTTTCTCTCTCACTGAATCTAGATAAAAGATTATCTGGTCTTGGGGGGGTAGACCTGGGGAGGGAGAGATGCTTCCTTTGTCATCTTGTATTCATGACATTTTTGAAGCATGGCCCGTGCTCACGTTCTTTCTCTAGAGCTGCAGGTATTAATGAGGTTTTATTGGTAGCCTGCTTTCATCTGTAACAGCAGTCCCCTTCCTGCTGATTCCAGTGGAATGGAATTTCAGCGCTACTAGGTACCAGATACGGTTAAGTAATTAGGGACTTGGTGGCAATTTACAGAGAGGCACATCTCAAGTTTGTGCAGAAGAAAAATAAAACACTGGTACTAGAAGGGGTCTGAAAAGGCAGATGGCAGTTTGGCCGAGTCATAGAAAGTTAATGAAAAATGATGTTAATGACAACTTCCCAGGTTAGCAGTTTGATACTGTATAAACTGTATTTTTACATGTTTATTGGTTAGTCTTTAAGGTGTCATGGGATGATCTAATTCTCTATAAATAACACATAGCTAAATATTTTGAGACTCTGGGCTGGGCTAAAATTACAATTGGAATTCTTTCATTATTAGGTAGTAAGATTCATCATTGAATGTTTACTTTCTGGTGACCTTTGGTCACATGTCATTTGTGACACATTTCCAGAGCAGGAAACCCAGGTCACTGCACCTTAATAAGAGAGAGCAAGTGCTTCCGTGACTCTGTGAAGTGGCCAGGGAGGTGCGTGGGGCTCTTGCGCATTCTAATCCTGGTTTCCACCTCAGGAAAGATGGCCAGTTATTAAAAAAATAAGGCAGAAACTCAGTGGTCCTTGGCCTTTGCAAAGGCGTCTATCACTTAGATCCTCTCTCTAACATTACACATATGACTTTAATGACATTTGCCTGATGGTTAGAAGACTACTTGGTAAATAATGATAATTAATGGAACCCTAGAAATACTGCCTGGTTGCCTAATGTGTTCACTGAGCTCAAAATGTGGTACCTTGTAATTGTCATATGGAGTAAAACTTCAGCCACAAAATTCCACAATGGATATGTTCTGGTAAGGAAAGATAAAAATTTTGACCGTTTGTAACATATTCAAATGAAAGCTGGTGCTAATGAAATTATTCGCATGTAATTAGATATATTAAATAATGTCCCAGGTTGGATCCATGACATGGTTGGACTGCTAATTTTTATTCTTTCCAGGCACAGAGAGAATTCTCTCGGAAGATCTGTGCCACAAATAGCCTCAGAAACTTGCTGATTTAGGAATCACTGCTGTGTGAAAGGCAGAGTCATGGCATCCTCTTTAAGAAAATTGAGTCTTCCCATTCTTCCTCTCCAACATGGTGACCCAGGACTGAGCACGAATGAAAAGCCTTTTCTTTCCACTTTTGAGCTCAAATCCAATATGTTGACAAGGTCCTGATAGGGACCTCATTCAGGCTGAGTGAATTGGCAAAGCTATTTTTTATCTTACCAAATCACGGTCTCCTTGTCTTGCTTTATTTTTCAAGTCAGCCCCAACTCAGGAGACCAGAATCACAACATGAATCTTATTTCCACTAGACAAAGTGTTCTGCCTTGCATTCAGTCATCCATTTTTTTTGTCATCCTTCCCTGGCTTTGGAATGACACAGAGTGAGACAGGGGTTCTGTGTCTGATATTACTCAAGGTTGGAACTTCTAGGTATGCTCCTTGGTGCAGGCGGGTAGGATTGAGCAGGTGTAGGGGTAGGGAGCAGGGGGTCCAAGAGTACATGGCATTTGTAGTGAATTCCCCTTTTCCCTTCATACCTTTAAACCTTGCCTCCAAATTATTTCCTTCATTTTATTTAGAAAGGAGCCCTAAACTTGAAAAGAATTGAAGTCATGGCTTTATCCTTGATGACAATTCCATGTAATATTGTGGGAAAGAGAGAATTCAAAGGTCCTCTTCTCTCATCTCTTCCTCATTTACTGCCTTATTAGCTCTGCTCCTTCCTTGCCTGTTAGACACAGTTGTGTTTGTTTACAGCAAGGTCATATCTTTCCTCCACTGAAGAGGCAGAGGAGTCAAGCTCTATGGCCTCAGTAGAGAAGAGGGTTTTTCTCAATATAGGTGAGTAATATTTTTGGGACAAGAACAAGGTGGTTTCTAAGCACTTGGAGATGATCCTGTCTATTCCAGAGAATCCTATATGGCGTGTATGATGTCAGCAGCATTAACTTGGGTCATTCAGAGATATGTGTAAATAAATGTGTGTAAGTGTATTTATTCTGCCAACCACCAGGGAGACTACGGTGTACTCCTAGTCATAGGACACTCACACTGAAAAGGATAAACAAATCTGAACAAAATTCCTGATTCTCATCAAACAGCCATGCCTGACCCTTCCATTTCAAAGGGTAATGCATTTTGTAGATTGAGTAGGAAACGAAATAGGCAACACTCTTTGGGGATGCAGATATCTCAGCTTCAGAAAATGTTTATTGATTCTTTAGGATTTTCAGAACAATATTAATCATGCAAAAAGGCAAAGCCATGAGACTCAGAATCGTGGTGGTAGGAGACAGGGGAGCCGATTTTCTATTTACAGTAAGACTTATGTCAACACATTTCTGAAAATTAATCAATAGTCAAATAGCTCAAATGACAGATTGATCATTGTGGTAGAGACCAAAGTCTATAAGATGCTATACAATTAAAACAGAAACAACACATAAGGCATTTTATTTGACATTACTCACAGTTCTACTGATCCTATAACATTTAATGTATCTTTTTCCATCAGCCTCTGGGTATAGAAAGATAAAAGTTACAATAAAATGAAAGTTAGCCACTATACTAGAAATTGAAACTTAAAGTATTATACTTACCAGTATTTCAGCTCTGATTTTACAACAAAAAGTAAGGTTATAAATTCCATATCAGTTTAAATAAACTGTATAATGTGCTATGTTTGTAAGGTCTTTTATGAGATAACAAAGCACCTTTTAATTATAACTTGGTTTTCTTTAGCTATTTTTACTTTTGAAATTTTTAAAAAATAAAGTTTTAGATTTGTGATTTTCCTCTTGTAAAATAGGCTATTTTTCTACTTGATTATCTGTACAATATTTCTTTTTGAGTTCTTTGCATGTTGGATGTTGCTGTGGAAGCTCATGAGCCTTTAATAGAAGAGCTTGCGGGTAGACAGGTTAGGGTTAAAATTTCTTTCTCTGCCTTTTACTGGCTGCATGACCTGGGCAGGCTTCCTGGTCTCTTGACATCTCCATTCAAGTATAAAAGGAAATCAAAGAAGATTCTCTCTGTTAGGATGATTGTGGGGAGAAAATGAGTTATATACTTGTCATGTAGTTAGTGTTCATATTACTATGTAATGTTGCTATGTTCATTATTATTATCATTATCACCCCTATATAGAGCTCTCTGTTATTTAACATTTCTCATCTGTTAATCTTTATCACAGAAAAACGATGAATATCCCTAAAATGACATTCAAAATTATGATCACAAGGCATTGGAGAATTCCAAATTATCTTGAATTATCAAAGAAAAGTTACATTTTGGGCAGTATAGCTTGAGGGATATGTATATTATAGTATGTTCTAATTCCTAAAAATTGTTTATTTATGTTATATATAATGACCCATGGTCTACTGAAATATTTAATCAAATACCTGACTATGCTGAATAATTGTATGTTTCCTATATTCTGTGTGTCATCAGGCAAAGCAACAATGGAGAGAAGTTATGATTCAATGATGAGTAGTGAGTAAAACCTACAAATAGTAATAGTAAATAATGTTTAATAAATATCGGTAACAATTATATAATATGGTCTAACTAGCTATTCCTAAATTTTCTTTTGTCTATAATATTATTTGACCTTTGAGAGAGAGTTGGCTTTATGAAGTACTATATCATTAATTTGACAAAATTATTTACTTATGTACAGATTATTTGAGGGTTATGTGGATGGTGTTTGTACTAGTGAGGTTAGGCCATTATGAGTCTAAAGTTCAGTGGCTTAACAACAAAGGTTTATATGTTGCTCATGCTACATATATAATATGATTTGGCAGAAACAGGTCAAAGTCTGAAGGCAGGAGACAAATGTCCCAGATCAAAGACAGTCAGGCAGAGAGAGATTTTCTTCTTACTCAGCCTTTTTTATTCTACTCAGGCTTTCATCTGACTGGATGAGATCCATTGATGTTAGGAAGAGCAATCTGCTTTACTCAGTCTACAGACTCAAATGTTAATCTCATCCAGAAAAAACCTTATAGACATATCCAGAATAATGTTTGACAAAGTATCTGGGCACCCTGTGACCCAGTCAAGTTGACACATGAAATTAACCATCACACCAGGTGATGCTTATGCTGTTGGCCTAGGGATGGTACCTTGAGTATCACTGGCTCTCCACTGTCTTCCTGATTTTCCCAGTGGGATTGAGCCTCAGCTGCCCCAATAGTAACCTGGTCCACAGCACACTCTTTATTGACTTCCTTTCTTTTTAGCTCTTTAATCTCCTCTCCTTTCCCCTGTTATTTCATAGGATCACCTTCCAAATAAATTACTCTCAAAGTCAACTGCTGGGGGAACTGCTTACAACACAATTGTGCCTGGGGCCAGCCTAATCTATGATCATTATGTTTGAAAATGTGTATGAACAAGAAGATAGTTATTCAGTGTCTTTGTGGACATAAAAATGGTTAGTCTTGTATTTTCAATCTTAAATTTTATTTTATTTATTTATTTTTTTAAAGATTTTTTAAATTGGGGAATTGGGGGATGGGGAACAGATAAGTTGCTGTCCTTTTGTTCTTCAGTCTAGTTGTGGAAGACGTTGCTTCACTGGCCCAAGTTGGCACCATCATTCGCCTTTCCCGGGTGAGGCGATCAGTTGCCGGCTTCTGGACGGCCGCTCACTGGCGGCTGCTGGCCGCTCACGCTGGATGCTGGCTATATACGGTAGCCCATGGCAACCCACTGCCACAGGGGCTGCAGCCTACGTCATCGCCGGCGACTCATGGCAGCCCAGCTCCAGGTTGAGCTGTTGTTCAGTATCTTAGCTGTAGAGGGCAGTGTCACTGGCCTTCATATGTGGGATCCAAACCGGGGCCCTCTGGCGTCCCAAGCCAGCTCTTAACCAACATGCCACTCAGCCGGCCCTCAATCTTAAATTTTAGATTACAAGGGATGGTTACCACGAAGATTGTTGAAACTCTGGACGAACTTTTCATGTAAGGCAGTGTTGGCCTTTGGTCCTCTCTACTGTTACTCTTCCTTTTTCACCTGCTCTTTCTAGTTTCTCCTTGAATCCCAGAGCGCTCACACTGCTTCTTTCTCCCTCTGTTTCATAGGAAAGAAATTGTATGATGATACTTCACAGAAAAATATTATTGACTGATGTTTTCTTTCTCAATTAAATTAAAAAACATTTATTGAAAACCTATTATGTGCTAAGCACATTAGGTAGGCATAGGGAATCTTAAGATAAATAATATTCATCCATGCCTACGAGGTGGGGCAAGTCTCATTCCCAAATCTGTTTACACATTGGAATCACTTTGGGAATTCAAAAAGTGTGGCTTCTCAGACCACATCCCAGGAGAGAAAATAGATCTAGCATAGGGTGAAAAACAATAATTTATGAAAGCACTCTAAGTTGTTGTGAAGTGCCACCAGTCTATTGGCTGGGTAGACCCTAAAGAGTATTCATCTCTAATGAGGAAAATTCAGGCACAGTGACAGACCAATGGAGGAGATAATTTGGGGCTCAAAATAACCTTCCTAGTATCCTAAAAATCACAATATGTAAGGTCAGTATTATTATTCTCTATGCCAGAATTCTCTTTAATGTGCTTGATGCTGATGATAAGGGATTATGAGGCTGAACAAAAGCTTAGTTAGAGCTGAACTGCAGCTATGAATTCAATTATTTTGTGGTGTTAGTTGAGCCAGCCCTGACTCATTTTAATTACTAATTCAGGGGACATTATAAGGCTACTGCCCTGAGAGTGTCTCCACGTGTACATTTTTCCAAGGCTAGGTAAAACACAATGTGAAAAATGTAGAAGTAAAACATGGAAGTGGTCATCTTAGGGTGTGTTCTGATTCCAATAAACCTTTGGAGTTCCAGGGTCAGGTCCACAGCATGTGTTCTAACTCCTCGAATACTGGTATGATTGGCTCTTTCTCAGTAGAACTTCCTGGGAGTCCATGTTTTGGGCTTTATCTTTGGGTAGCAAAGGTATTTGACGTAAGGGAAACTAAGCCGGGGCAACAGGAGGACTGGGCCAATTAGGAGTGAATTTGTCACCCTCACGGTGGCAAACTCTCTTTTAAGTTCAGCTTCAGAATCTACAACAGAAGTGCCCAAGTGAGTGAGTGATACACAAAGCTCCAACTAGCAGCTGAGAGAAATCTGAAAGTAGAAGAGAATCCTCAAGACTCCACACTGTAGCTGTTAAGTACCCAGCTGCTTAAAATATCATTCCGTTTATTATAATTTGATGTGTGAAATTCTGGCAGGCATTTACAATTCAGAACCCATTCCTAAGGGAGTCCCATTTAGGGCCTGTTTGCATGATTGATTCCGAGCCTTTCTTCACTTATGGACGCTTGAGATCGTTAGGTAAAATGCACATATATGCTCAGAGACAAATGTTTATCATCATTACCTCAATGAATCATTTCCCAGCCCTGACATGTTCTAATGTCCCCAGCGCTTCAGCAGCAGCCCCTCCTGTCTCTTCCCTGTCCACCGTGTTCCCCTGCCCTCTCCCCTCCAGTCCCCACATCTCAAAATTTCAAAGTATTGCCCCCATCAATCATTGGACTTTAGCTGGCAGGAGGGAATTGGGGGGAGGAGAGGTTGGATAGGCAGCAGAATTATTATCCAAATACCTTGTTCAAAAACAAAAGATAATGGCCTTTTTGTGCTGAAGGGGAAGGCAGGAGAGAAGGGAGGATAGGGGCTCTGTGAGTCATCAGACTCAAGCTGTCTTCGAGATGTTGATAGTGTGTACTGACAGCTCTCACAGTGCTGCTGGGCCCCTTGCTAAGGAGCAAAAAGCCTCTGTTCTCCTGGCTGGACCGCCCCACACTTCAGGGCCTGCCTACCTTCACAGCTACAGCTGAAAGGGCACACATGGCTTCTCTTCCAAGCAGGGGCCTCCATCCCAGGTGCTAGTTGAGTTGATTCTGGCCTGGTTCGGCTGCATTTTTCTCATTGCTGGATCAAGGATGGTGTGATTCTCATTACTAATCATAAGCTCTATTTTTAGCTCTTGCAATTAATTTCTAGTATGACCCTTGACCTCTCTGGATTTTTTCCTCTCCTAGTTTCCCTTCATCTGACCAGAGCACAGTTTGTTTGTTTAGTTGTTGCTGCTGTTTGGTTCGACATGATCCTATTATAAAAAAATTACAAAATAGACAAAAAATGTATTATCATGAATATAACAGAATTCTTGTTAGTCTTTTATATTTTTTCCCTGTTTCCTTACACTTAAAAAATAAAGTTGCAATCACAGTGAATATTCAGTTTTGTAGCTTGCTTTTGTGCATTTTCCTGGGTTGTTAAATTATCTTCATAACTATGACTTTTAATGGCTTTATATAATATTAAGATATATTTCTTTGTCCATTGTATTTATTCCACCTAGAAAAGATACTGGAATTGACGTACAGTTTTTCCACTGAAAAATTCACCCTGGACTTCCTCCTATTAGTTGCAGGGGTTTTTTGTTTGTTTGTTTGTTTGTTTGTTTTTTGAATAGGAATCTAGTTCAGTGTCTTAGAGATAAAACACCCAAACAAAATCAAACCAAAAAACTGGATGATTCTCTTTTAAAGTTTGTGTGGCCATGTACTCAAGTAAAACATTCGATTCTGCCAAATTTGGATTAATGTATTCCAACAAGCATTCCTTGAGTTTTGTTCCAGGATTACCAGTAAATTCTTGTTCTGGATGTAATGCTGCTCAATGCCAACAGGAAGTCATGCTGGGACCGAGAGACTGGGACATGGAATCTATATAGAGCTGCCTAATGCAAGAAGGACAGATGTCCAATCATGCCAGGAGAGAGAGCTTGCAAAGATCTGCATTTTCTGTCCTCCCATGACCTATGGAGACAAGTCACAGGGTTATTGGATTACTCCTTTCCAGATCATAGAGGAAACAGGTGACAGAAATTATCTGTCTCATGAGAGCTTCTCTCGTTGTTGGCTCCCTTGTGGAAGACCAACCGCCTAACAAGGTGTTACCTTCTCTCGGGTGCCATTGTACTGAAGTCATAAAAGAAATATTCATTCATACAGGAAAAGGAAGAAGGCAAAACCTTAATTTTAATTATTAAACATCCAGACAACAATTTTAGAAGGTGATTATTTTTGAACAGTGTATATTCTTTTTTCCTTGGTAACTCACTGCTTCCAAATGAATTCATCATGGTCCTACAACACATATCATCCTTCTTCCTTTCCCCCTTTCCACACTGAGCCCAACTGCTGCTTCTCTTCCGACTATATTTTTATCCAAACCAGATAATCGGGAGTCACCTTAGCTTTGTCTTTTAGTTCTCAGACCCAACATTCACACTATCTTATTAATTCTACCACAGATAGATTTCATATCTACCTACTTTTCCACCCCCCTACTCACACTGCACTACTTCAGTCATGTTCCCATCTCTGGTTGACCAGATTTCCGGGTTACCATGATAGTGCAACTAATCAATCCAATGTAGATCTGTCCCTCTCTTTGCAACCCACCATGCCTGATCTCACAACCATTCAGTTTATTCTGTTCGTTTGCATCAGAATCAACTTGTGCATATGTCCATCTGACCATGTCACCCATCTGCTCATGGTTCTTGGCATGGCATGCACAATACGTCATCATTTGCTGCCTGCTTCTTTTCCCAGCTTGATTCTTACTCCTGATTCTACTGAATCAAACATTAATTGGTGGACTCCAGGCAGGTTTATTTGTAAAAAGCTCTCCAGGCAATTCTAATGCATCTCATGCAGTCATTTGGAAACTGCTATTCCAGAAGTTCAGTAAGATGCCACATGTGCCTCCATTTTTCTGTAATCAAGGAAAGGATGCATCATAATGTGTTTTAGTTACTGAGCTCCCTTGGTTGGCTCCAAGATAGGATCTTATTATGGTTAATTCTGTATAGAAGATTTTAAGATTTAAACTGCAGGATATTAATGTTGCTCATACCTAAAACTGTATGTTGTAATCCTGCATGTGCACTAAACCAGTTACATAATTCCCCTGTCTTATCTCTGGAATGGCATACCTCCTTATGCCTCTGCCAAGTCTTAATTTAAGAGGAAGAGAAGGGAACATGGAAATAATTGGGTGAGAAATAAGAACAAAATTGCCCCACAGTGTAATATAGCAAAATAGCAAAAATTGGAAACATGGGTACCCAAAACTTCAGGAAATGATTATCATGTACACTTTCATATAGTATCACTTGGCCATATCAAACATGAAACTTTTAAAACATGAGTTTTAATAATACGGCAAATATTATTTAATAATATGGAAAATGCAATCATATGGAAAGTGTTAAGGAAAATGTCAGTAAGCAGAATTGCTTTTGTAATATAATCTCTGTTGTGTGAAATATATATAGAAAAAGAAATTTTAGAATATTAAGTTACTATTGGCTCTTTCAGGTGCTGAGATTATTGATTTTTAAAATTCTGTCTTTATTTCTTTCCCTGATATTTTTAAAATTTCTTGAGCTTAACAGATATTACTTTGGGAATCAGGAAAATATAAGCTTTTATGATTGTCATTGTTAGGACTGAACAGAGAAACATGAAGGTGAGAGAGAAGGTGGCAAAGGTGGGAAAAATGAGAGAGAGAGAGAGAGAGAGAGAGAGAGAGAGAGAGAGAGAGAGAGAGAGAGAGATGAGAAAAAGGAAAGGCGGTAGAATGTGAGGGAGAAAAAGGTATGGCAATAAGCCAGGGCATGTTTTGTTTTAAAGCTCGAGGAAGCACACTTTATTTTAAGACTCCATCTTCCAACTGGGACTTCTGATTTTCTAAGCAGCCTCATACTTTGATCAGAAGACACTGTAAAATGACAGCATTTACAGTTCACTGGTATTCTTTACCATGACACATGGAAAAAACAGCTTATTTTTACCACCAGTGTTCAAACCAGCCATGAGCTCCTGGACATTACTCTGAAGTCATTTACATATTGGTAAATGAGCCACAGATGGCAAAGCTCCTGTGTTTTAGGTAGTATTTCCTTATGTCCTTTCTGCTGCTTTCTACTGTCTAGTCCTCTCAAGCCATTCAAGGAGGATATGAAGCTCCTGCCCTGAGCACCAGCCTGTTCCTTTGTCCTCGAGGTGAGTTCAGGACCTGGCCGTTGCTGCAACGGTCCTGACTCGGGGAGAGAGAGTCTCAAGTCACCCGTAAGACGGGCAGATGGATAAGGCCATGAATATGCAGAAAGCAGGATGAAGGGAATGACTGCTCAATGCATAATGACTGAATTACAATTTTAAAATGGAATGAGTTAGATAGTTATTATCAGTGTAATTATTCATAAATGTGCCTAATTATTCATAATTATTCAGAAGCATATTACTTCCCTGATTGCCATAAGTGATCTCTGAGGCCAATTACAATTTGATTCTGGTCACAGGACTCAGTGAATGTGATCCCTTCTGTCTCGGTAAATCCCGGGCTTGGTCTCTGGCCTGACAGCACTGGGAGCCCTTTGTGTCGTCAGGCCCTTTAACTACACACAACAAACCCATTGCCTCAAACCCAGCTGATTTCAAAGCCCCATTGTCTTTTTCCCCCTTCCCAGTCCCAAGCTTCTCTTATTTGGGTTCAGGCTGTTCCTTCGAGGGCCGTTGCTGCTGCTGTTTAATTAGGGCTTTCTTGTTGTCATTGCTGCATTTGATATCTTAATAGCATTAGAGGGTACAAGTAAGAAACAGGGCAAGAAGGGAAGGACCCCTATGCAGATATAGGCTATCTGGAGAAGCCTGCTGTTCCAAGACTTGGCCATCCTTAAGAGCATGAGTCAGGGGTTTCAGAGTTCTTGTATATCCCCTCTCAGGTGGGGCAATGCAGCCATTTTTAACTTGCTACAACAGTCTAGAGCTCACTGCCTCCTATACAATTTGTGCTTCTGGGATCATTTCTAAATAGTGTAGCCTAGGAGGAAATTTCCAGTTTTTCCAGAATGATTTCACTTTGACCTCAATGTGGCAAACCACCGGTGTGGGCTCAAGCTTTATATATAACCTGCTCTTTGTGTGAAGGCTCTCATGAAGGCACAGCCTTCAGAGATGGAGGGCTGGCTCAATTCCTACTTTTTTTTTCTCCCTGGAAAACATTACAGCAATTACCATATTGTGGGGCGGCATTATCAAGTACAAATTAGCATATAGATTAGTTCTGGGGGGCAGGGAGAAGGAGAGGTGGGTTAAGATCTTTAAATTCATGTGTAGTTATGCGACACAAAGAGTGGCATGCAGAAATCTTTAAGGTCCTGGTTTACCTAACCCTGTGTACACATTAGCGGAGCTGATGGATGCCAGCTGCAAATTTCTAAGGGAACAAAGACAACTCGGTTCTGATTGTAGCTGAGATATGACTGGGAATTGGACAGCATAAGAAGTTGCAGATCTATTCTGTGGAATTTAAGACTTTTACCAGCTTTTGGTTCCTATTGAATAGATAGAGCTAATTCCTGATTTGGTTTGTAAGAACACCCTATGATTAATTGGAATCACCAAGTTCAGGTTTTGCATTTGGTTCAAGGAATGAAATTTTTACTGACAGGGCAAAAAGAAAGAGAAAACAAAAGAGTATAATCTACAATTGAGACTTTTTTGGAAACTGTGTCAAAAGATAAAATACAAAAAGGAGATAGAAGCCAGATGGACCAATGCCCTTTTGGGGAGTCCACTTCATAGTTGATGTGGAGGCCTTACCAACGCATTGTATTTCTGAAACTGATGTTGAATAACACTGTATGTCAACTATAATTATATATACATATAACCTCGGGACACGGAGTAGAGTGCGGGAACGGATTCAATGGAATTGTAATAGATAAGCATGATATGGGGGTGGAAGGGCAGTGGATGGGGGGTGGGGGGTTGTTACTTTGTGAGGGTGAAAAGGGTAACTATTGCATTGTTCTGTACACCTGAAACTAACAATAAATAAATAAATTTAAAAAAACAAAAAACAAAAAAAAACCAAAAAGGAGATAGATTAAATTACTATCTTGTAACATAAGAGTATTGAAATAGATTTATTGAGAAACAAAGATTTGTAGGACCCACTTTTTCTTTCCAGATTCTCAAACAACACAGGTGACTGATTGGTTTATAGCCAGCCACTCTGTCAAGTATTTATTGAGTACCTAGTATGTGCACAACACTGAGTAGTACCAAATATAGCATGTAGTACTAGCCATCAAAGCTCCAGAAAATGATGCTTTGGAGAAATGGTACAGCTTAAACCTATGACTGCTGCAGAAGAGAATCCAGAGGACAGGGAGAACTTTGAGGACTAAATGAACATCAATAGGATTTGGGAACTTACTTGGCCATAAAGAATAAGTGGGGTGTGCATAAGCATTTGTGAGGACGTTCCAAGCCAGGGTGATTGACCTCAGGACTCAGGGGTTGAGGCGCTGTTTGTGAGGAGGCTGGCCTGATAGAACAGGGGTCTATATTGGGGTGGTAGGAGGTGAAAATGGGGTAATGACACCCAGGCAAATAACAACCTCTTTCAATCTTGTAATCAATGTAAATGGATCTAATAATTGCCTTGAAAATTTATTGTGAAGTAAAGAAATCAATTCTTTTTGTATATGTAATTCCTGACACATAGTAGGCAGATAACATTGGCCTTATAAATTAATTAGCCAATTTAGTTCACTTTAATTTAATTAAAACCCACTAAGCTCAGCTCAGGACCCAGTGTTAAGCATGCAACTTTCTCTGTAACAAGTATTATCACTAAGAAACAAAATAAAATGTATTTTATTAAAATAAATACAATTCCTCTTGAAAATAATATTGTCCAATCCCTTCTGGGATCGCCCTCTCAGCTATCATGGTTGGGAGTAGGCTTAGAATGGGATGCAGGAGAAACTGCCACAGCAAAACAGAAAAACAAAGGGTGTGTGTGCAGGTGAAATGGTAACAGAGATGAGCTAAAAGGAGTTGCACAAAGATTTCTTTCCTCCCAGTGATATGAAAGGATAAAACCCAGAAGAACATGGATCCAGAGTCTGACAGGTCAACATGGCTTCAAAGCAGAACAGGTCCACACAGCCTCTTTGATTGCTGGAGCCAACACTACACATTTCATACTACGTTAGGTAGACCTTAAAACATAATCTGGTCCTGTGAATGTTGTCAGTGGGTTTATCAAGGTACTGATTGCCCAATAAGTCAGGGATGGGGTAAGGGCATGAGAGAGCTATCTGGCCATGTTAATTTAGCGTAACATCCTGGTGCCCAGCCCTGCACCCTTCACTGTCTTTGGATGGTTCCATCAGCTCTGCACTTCATGGGCTCTGAAAAGTCATCTGGGTATGTTCTAAGTATCTCTCCCACCTAGATTCTTCAAATTCTGTGAGAGGCTGGGTAAGAAAAGTATAAGGTCCTTGCTGCCAACACATAGTAGGTGCCAACACATAGTGTGGGGGGGGGGAGTGCCAACACATAGTAGGTGCTCAATAAATATGTGTGAAGAAATATTTGTTGAATCTTCCTTTTTGTTCAGTTTGAATCACCAGGTCCTAGAGCTTTTATTGACTTTACTGTGTTTTATTATCTATTTTCCAACATTTAATGCAGGTACTAGAGGTTTTTTTTTAAAGATTTTGTTCACGAAATGAAATAGTTCATTCTCCCAATTAGATTTCAAACTGTTGCAGACAGGACATTTTGTGTCTTCCACGGCACCCAGTATAACGCTTTGCTCAATGTACGTGTTAATTAGTAACAGAGGAGGGCGACTATGAGCTGGTAGAATGGGAATCAGAAATCAGATTTGTAAAAAAAAGATCAGGTTTGTCTGTGTTCTGACAGGCAGTGTGAGAATGAGTGAGCCATAATCTTTCTGAGCCTCAGTTTGATCATATGTAAAATATGGACATTAATTCATGTCTTATCTATATAACAGGATCAGGTAAATTGGATTTGTGAGGATCAAGTAAATTACTGTTTGTGTTCAGTTTAAAGTGTTCCAGCAACTACTTCTTGAATTTAGCTGTGATGGTACCTATTCATACACGATCATTTCTGAACTTGAGGCATTCCCATCCTAAGGAAAGAACTGATTCTAGAAAGCCTTAATGGAAAAGGGGTGAGCTAATATTGTTTTTTGACTTGGTTGTAACCGGGATCAGGCTAGTCCCCCTTCAGATATTATGTGATAGGTGAGACTGTTGGTTCAAGAATAGATAGCATGGGCATAAAAAACACCTTTATCCAAATAAAAGTATATTCTGAGGACAGAAAAGAAGAAAGACTATCCTATCTGAGATTAGAGAAACAAGCTGTGCAAATCCCAACAAACTCAGGTCTACAGGGCATGAGATTCCTTGGAAGAAAGTTAAAAATAACTCCGGGTAAGGAGTTTCTTGGAGTTGTTGGTGGCATAAAGTACAATGGAGAGAATGTTGTTGAAAATGTACAGTTAGCCCCCGGGTGAACTTTCCAGTGTTTATCGGGTAGTCTGGCTCTAGACCTTTCTACTGTCTTAATTTCCCTCATGCTGCATGTTTTACTCCCAGGTCTCCAATCCATCATCAACTCACCAGACCCACCATTGGCCAACCTCAAGGACATTGTTTTTTTCCTGCTTACTTCATTTTATTCTATTGGACATTGAGCATATTATGATTTTCATTGCAATTTAATTTCTCTACTTAGCATGGATGTTTGAGGTTCTCCACACAATATGGTGATCTCGACAAGAGTTGAAGACATTTTCTCACTTTCAGCCTGAGCCGTGCTCCTGAGAACAGTAAACTAGTAAATAACCCTTAATTCTAGATGTATTTAAAAATGTGGAGAACTTGGGCCGGCTGAGTGGCACATTGGTTAAGAGCTGGCTTGGGACGCCAGCTCTGAGCAGCAGGGCCCCGGTTCAGATCCCACATGGGGGCCAGTGACACTGCCCTCTACAGCTAAGATGGTGAACAACAGCTCGACCTGGAGCTGGGCTGCCGTGAGTCGCTGGCAATGGCGTGGGCTGCAGTGGGCTGCCATAAGCTACCGTGTGTGGCCGGCAGCCAGTATGAGCTGCCAAGAGCCGCTGTGAGCGGCCATCCAGGGGCCAGCGACCAATTTGCCTCACCCGGGAAAAGCTCAATGATAATACCAACATGGGCCAGTGAAGCAACGTCCTCCACAACTAGACTGAAGAGCAAAAGGACAGCAACTTGTCTGTTCCCCTTCTCCAATTCCCCAATAAAATCTTTTTAAAAAAAATGTGGAGAACTTGATTAACTGATCTGGATTAGGGCCAGATAATAAGTATTTTTCAAATATTCTCTAAATGATTATAACTGTAGCTAAAGCTTAGAAACAGTCTGCTAAATAGAAATTCTCAAGCGATATTGATATGCACTGTTTAAAGAAATACAGCAGTGACCCTTTTGTAACACAAATAATCAGTGTTCCCGCTATCCTAATTTTCCATTGGGAAGTCTGACTACATATAGAATATTCTATGTAAGCTTCTGTGTGTGTGTGTGTATGTGTATGACTACTATATGAATGACACAACTCCACTGACTTCATTACATAAGAGAGCTCTTTTACTGCATTTACAGTAAGTTTCCATGTATACTGATTGACATATAATCTTACAGAAGTTATCATATAATATTTATTCATATTTACATTTAACATATACAATGAAAAACATCTACAAATTGCATGGTTTTCAGAAAACCTTATTTTCCCAGAGTACCTTTGGTGGCATTATCTTTCTTTTTTCAACATGCACAAACATACAAAATATACACAGACATACCCAAAAATAAAGGGAATGGTTTACTTGTTCTCATTTAATCACCTGACTTCAACAATTATCAACATTTTGTTCACCTGGTGTTTTGTCTTATCTCCAATCTTTACCTTCCAATCCCCAGGCTTTGATTGAGACAAACTTAACCTTATAATTCTTGCACTTCCTTAAAAAATTTTAATACTTGTTTCATATTACATTGCCAACAACCCTCACTCATCCCCGACTGAAGAGGCAGGCTTTAATTCCGTCTCTGGTTTGCAAGGTTTCCTGCTAAACCTAAACCCTTAAGCTATGTTCTTGCAGACTGGGACATTAGCAGGATCTCTCGATTGAATTACAGAATTGCATTCCACCAAGGATTCCGTTTTGTAGAGTACTTAACATTGAACTACATGAGGAGGCACAAGAGTAATGGGTCTTTTCAGTAATGCCATCTTTTTCTCCTTCCGTAAATCAAAGGCAGTATTACAAGACCTTCAGTTTCATGGCACGAATGGAGCTAAACGTATACAGGGACTGGAAATAACCCCCAAATTAAAACATTTCTGTCATCTCCTGAAGGTTTATTCTTTTACCTTTAGTTGTTAATAAGAATCATTGAAGAATCTGATATTTTTTTCTGTGATTTGAAACTTTTTTGGGGAGTAAAGATTGAACAGTTTCCAGTGCCCCATAAGCTGAAACAGAATAAATTACTTAATTCGTTTCCGCCTTCAGCCAGTGGCCTATTTTGAGGCTCTCTGATGTTGCCCTCCAGCCTTGAGGATTGGAGTTTATAGGTCACTGTGGGCTCTGAGACAGCCTGTTCACTCTTTGGCGCTGACCCTGGCAGTAAGATAAAGAGACTGTTGTTGAGAATCTCCCATCGTCAGGAAGGTCCATGGGCAACGCACTGAAGACCGCCTTGTCCCTGCTGGGAGCTCAAGCTAGGTGGCTGTGTTTGCTTTCAGCCTGGATTCCGTGACCTTCATAGTTGTATCACAGTGGAAGGCCTAGGCGTTTCAACCCTCTGGTGCCTCCTGTTACTTCAAGGAGAATGGGAATTGTCTGAAAATTTTCTCAAAATGATAATTTCATTTCACTTTTATTAAAAATCCAAACACTTATAATGTTACCTGAATGCCTGGGGACAAAGAGAGGAACCAGAGGAAGAAGGAAAAAGAGAAAGTTGTAGAAACTTGGGAACCCAAATCCTGTAAGTCTTTTGTGTATGG
>NW_017731824.1:1508761-1571986 GCF_001890085.2 Hipposideros armiger
TGGGGGGTGAGGGTGGGGGAGTGGGGGGTGATTGATTGTGGTGGTGTTTAAATGAATCTATATATGTATTAAAATTCACAGACCTATACACCAAAAGAAAAAACAGTCTATCATTCTGTGTTGTAATTTTAAAAATAAAATAAATTGTTAACTAGGGGAAGAGTAAAACATTCAGTCCTGCAAAAGGTTGAAAATAAAGAAACCAGTGAACGCACATGGAAATTTCTGAAAAGGAAAGTGAAAAAGCACCTTGAGGTTATCAATTTTTTGAAAAGTGTTTAAAAACTTTTTTAAAAAGTTTTTAAAAATTCTTATACAAATGATATTGTAATGACAGAGATTTTCCTTCCCTTTACTGGCCAAATGCTACCTGGCTCAAAGTTTCATGGAGAGAACAGGGTCCTCACCGGTCCCAGTGAGGTGAGGATCACCAGCCTCTGCCCCAGAGCTATCTTTACATGCGCACTGAAGTGTGAGAACCACTGGTTGGAGATATCTGGTTCCCCTGGAGATTGCTACTGAGGCCTCAAGTAAATCATTCCTCTGGGGGTGATACCAGCACACACAACTCCCCTGCTCTCTGCAGTTGAGAGTGAGGTTTTGTTGCTCAGGATTTCGTCCAGCAAAATGAAACCTGTATATCACAGTTGCCCAAAGAAGCTTATCTTAATTCCATTTTTTAATATCACAGGCGGTACTTGAGGATTACTTACCCTTGTTATCCTAAAACACCTGCTTTTTCTCTTAAATTTAAGTTTTATGTCATTTCCATAGCCAGGTTGAGAGGAGCAAGCTGATGGGAGTGTGTAGGATTTGTGAGAAATGTGGTATTTAACTGGAAGTTATGGAAAGTGCTAGTCAGCAAAGATAGGTGCCTGGGGGCAGAAAGAGTTCCCCGTTGTCTCCCATTGCTTGCTGGGGACAGAACTGGTCCACGCAGAGCTGCAGTGTTCATGCACACTGTTGTGGAAAGCTGCCATGAATGCTGTGTCCTGAGCATGTTTGCTGACTGCTAATGTCCAGATGAGACTGTCTCTGTGGGCCCCTGATGCTGGTGCAGAGAAGCTTTGGAGCTTGATGTCGCTGGGTGAGCTGCTGCTGCAAGAGCTGTGAGACCCGCTGGTGTTTCCCTGTGCATGACATGACTGGGTCCACATCCCTTTCACTGTATGCCGGCAAAAAACCCAGTGAAAAAATGAGTTACACCAACTGAGATTGCTTCTATCATATATTTTTCTTTTTAATTAATATTTCATGACCAGCAGTCTGTTATCCTTTTAACAAAGTGGAAGGTATTATAACCAATAAAATACATTTATTGCCCCCTCATTTTAAAGTCTTAATTAAGGACCCATCCCTCGTGAAACTCTTTTAAAAAATACCATCAGAAGCACACAATAAAGAGGGAAAGGAGCCCTTGTGTACTAAAAAGGAAACATATTCTCATGGTTATCCCGTTAAATGTGTTTCTTGGACAAATTTTTAAATTCATGCAGTAATTAGCTTATTATGGAAGAGATAGAATTATAAGCCTGTAACTAAAATATGGATCCGTTATTTGCTCAGTGTAGATTTTGTATATAGTGTGTGCATGCTATAGAATCATTCTCAAATTTGAGGAATTCAGACATTTTTACTATTGTCAACTCAATGTATAGATATCATGGAGCTCTAAGTTAGAGTAATTCAGGATCACATTCTCAGCAAAAGAGCTTAGTGCTTATAGGATCATCTTCAATGGGCATAACACAGAGTCCTAAAGCCATGGCTATCATTCTTACTAGACACTGAAGCTGTGGGTTCCAGGAAGTGGAATCTGTGAAGCGTCTATACTACTGAAGACTCTGGGCAAGACAGCTAACGGGAGAGCACAGTGAATTCATTCTGAGGTGGCTACACATCAAGTAGACCAGCGTGAACAGATAAATTCTAAACCAAAGGGCTTCCCCTTCCTTTGTGTGTTTAGAACTCTTGGTTCTACTTGCTAGAGAAGACGGGAGGCAATCTGTACACTGTTATCTTTATTAAGGTTGGTCATAGATAATAAAATAATATATTTATAAGTGAAATAGAGGCTTAGAAATATTCCACTTGATTTTTCATTTGGAAAAAAGACGGTATAAAGAGTTTAAGTGATTTGCTCAAGGCAGCACAGCTAGCTCTTGGCAAAACTGGGACTAGAATTCACCTTATTCTATCCTGTGATCATTTTAGAACCGAAGGAAGCAAGATTCCCATTTGTGCACCCCATTTGATCAGTGGACATTTAAAATTCTATATAAAATGCTATTTAACTTACGCTTGCTGGTTCTTAGTCAACTGGGGTAAATCCAAAATGTGTTTGATATACCCCAGTAAACCAAAAGGGCACCTTTTCAGCAAATTGGCGTTAAAGACATATTTACTTTTAGGCAAGAAGGACTATTTTCTAAGGCATTATGACAATCTCTAGCCCTGAATCTGAATCAATATAAATGGAGGGTCTGTAAAAACTTTTGAAAAATGTAGGTGATTTTCATGAATGATTTAGGCAATAAAATCATTTAGTAAATGTTAGGAAAAAAACCTACTGAAACCTTTACAATGTTTAGAATTTTAACTAGATTGTATTAGATATTTCTCTTATTCTATCATATTTACTTTTTGGAATTCCATACTTATAAATTTGTAGTAATATATTCTGCAAATATAAAAATGCAAGTGTGGAATATTAAAGGCCAGTAATCCTTGTTCGAGTAGCCTGAAAGGTAAAATTATTTTTCCAGTTGTTTTTGTTTCTATGTAAAGAGTAATCAGTGGGCTTATTTTTACTGGCATTTCTGCTCATCGGTGTGTGTCGATCTTGCTGACACTAAGCTTAATGAAAAAGCAAAGCAAAATAGCTTCCACTAATAGTAATAAAAATCTTAAAGCTGAGAAGGAACCACTTGTAGATTCATATTTTTATGATGCAAAATTGGTTTTGGTGAGTATTCAGCATAAAAAAACAACAAATAATAAACTAAACCCAATATCTTCCAATGGTGTTTTCTTTTTTTTGCAGAAGGATGGAAAGAAAGCGGTAGTGTGCCACCTAGTGGTTGAATATGGATTGGCATGGTAGACTCCCCAAATCCTATTTTACAGCATTTAAAGAAACATTCCCTGAACTACCAATTCTTTCCTCCTCGGACAGATTTATTTTTCTTAGTCTAAAGAGTCCTCATCAGGTACTATTATTATGTTTGAAGATCATAAACAATTTTAAAATTACTTTAAATACGCAATCGCCTGTAATGTGTAGCTTTATGTATATCCGTGAACATTTGCCATTTGAGCTATACCAATAAATTGTATTTAATTAGTCAGATACCACTAAGAACTATATATTACAAATGATTCCATCCCCAGCTATGGAATTATGAGGGGCTGCATATTAGGATACAAGAAGTTATTTTATCTCGTGGACAACCAGTTCACTTTTCCAATAAACATTGATTTCTACAGTTTGACTTTTAATCAAATGCTCAGTCTCTTCCGTATACATTTTATCTATTCGGCAGAGTACAATCAATGATGATCACAAACTATTACTTTTCATATTTAACCTTACCTTTCTCAAGTCTGGATAAGTTTTTATATGCTAGACTATGGTTATGGCCATCATAGGTGTATGGCCAATTTGTTATAGAACTCTAGCCCAAGGAATCTACTGTTGTATTGCCCTTGAGCTCGGAATAGGATTATAAGATTTTCATTCTACTTTGTGTTGTGCCTTGTATATTTGAAACCCAGATGAAGTTTCACTGGGTGGGGGTTTGGGGGTATCCTAATCAGTATCAATAAAGAAAAATTCCAGAAATGGTAATTTACTTATTGTCGCAGACTTGGGTGTATCTTTTGGTCTTTTTGCAAAGACTACCTTAAAATCAGAGCCAAAAGATTTTTAGGCAGTGCAGCTAAACCAACCCCATGATGTAGTGTTCTGAGGTTCACCTTATGAAATTGAACTTGAAATTCACATATTGTCCTACTCCCAATCAAATTTTAATTTTGTTCTGTTGGAAACTTTTAGACTTTTTTTGAAGGTGAAATTGTATTTTTTTTTCTTTAGCTTTGCACAGGCCTTTGGCTAAAAACAATAACACTCTTATTTAACCTGTCCTACCCTTTAGGATCCTTCAGGTTGCTGAAGCTTTTCAATAGGTTATAATCACAGACATTACAGCATACATTTACATTCCATTTTAATACAAGCAAAGAAACTGTTAAAGAGTGAAATGCATTAATCTGACTGTTTAAAAATATTTATTGTGAATAATGATCTCTTGTGTGCAGAAATGTGAAATAGAAAATATGATTCATTTCTGGTTTTGAAACTTTGATGTTCTTTATTCAGAGATCACTTTATCATCTTCGGTCAAAGAGACAGACAATATCTTGTTAATCTATCTCCATTTCTAACATAATAACATTAGTGAAATGTCCTATCAAGGGCATAATGTCATATTATAATAAATCCCTCCTTCCATCTTTTTTTGTACAAAGCCAGGTGATTAAACATTGCTAGTGAGTGGCACCCACAGTTTCTTGTGCAAGCTTCAAAGCAAATATCACAACTCAATCAAGGCTATGGAAGTCACTGTCCAAAGTCATTATTGATCAGAGAAACCATCTTTATTAGGTTATAGTCAAGTAAGTCTTGCATCTTTGGTTGACTTTCCAGAAAATAGTGAGAGGCTGTGTGGTGTACAGGAAAGGACATTTAGCTTGGAATCTCACTCTGTTGGTAGAAATGCTTGTAGACTTTGGTCTCAAAGAGGTTTATTTCTGACTAGATTTCCTATATGTTAAACTAGTTCTGCAACTAACTATCTGTAAGACATTGAGCAAATCATTTGACGTATCTGGGCCTCATATGGAGCATAAAGTAGTTTGGGGCCTAAAGTAATTAGACAGTAATTACAACGACCAGATTCTGTGGTCCACACTCAGCTCGAACTTTAAGCAGGAAGTGAGTCTTCTTGACCAAAGGGCTCTCACATGCCCCTCACATTATCAACGCTCCTCATCAAGCTGGTGGGGTCAGAGGGAACAAGCCCACTCGAGTCACATAGATAAAGGATGAGGGCTCAGACAGGAGGAGGCAGAAGGTAGCAGCCCCACGCCGTCATCTTTCTTAATAAAGCAAGCAGCCAACCTTTGGAGGGACTAGAACTCCTCTTCGGAAGTCAAGTTCTGATCCCAAGGACAGTGTCTAAATGCAAAGTCTAAGAACAATTCTGTGCTTGGCAATAAGTAGCAAGAAGATCACATTTAGAGGAAAATGTAATAGATAGAAGAGGATCAGCTTCATTTTGAAGTATTTCTAATAAAAATAGATTGAGTTATCATTTGTGCAGAGTGAGGAGGAAACAGTGATTGCTATTAGAACCGCCTTGTGTACCTTTTATAGATTATAGTACAGTTGGCTCTTGAATGATGTAGAAGTCAGAGGCACCCCCCCCCATGCAGTAAAACAGTCCACATATAACTTTTGACTCCCCCAAAACTTAACTACAGTAGTCCCTTGGTATTCTTGGGGGATTGGTTCCAGGGCCCTGGTGGATACCTAAATCTGCAGATGCTCATGTCCCTTATATAAAATGGTGTAGAACAATGCATGCAGTCAGCCTCTGCCTCCACAATTCCCAACTGTGAATTGAAAATACTGTTCTCTATCTATGGTTGGTTGAATCTGTGGATTCCAAATCTGGAGATACAGAGGGCCGACTGTGTATTTATTGAAAAAAATATGTGCATATAAGCGGACTCATGCCATTCAAACCTGTGTTGTTCAAGGGTCAACTGTACTTAAAGATGTGTTACAAACCATATACAATTCTTTTGTAATGGGTTGGGTCATGTTCCCCCAAATTCATACGTTGAAATCCTTACCCCTAGTACTTCAGAATGAGACCTTATTTGGAGATAGGGTTATTACAGATATAATTACAGGGGTTAGGGGTGCTGACCCCAGCATGGTTGAAAATCCATGTATAACTTTTGACTCCCTCAAAATGTAATTATTAATAGCTTACTGTTGACTGAAAGCCTTACCTATAATACAAACAGTTGGTTAATGCATATTTTGTATATTATTTGCATTATATACTGCATTCTTACAATAAAGTAAGCTAGAGAAAAAAATTGGTATTAAGAAAGTCATAAGAAAGAAAAAGTGCATTTACTGTCCTTATTGAAAAAAATCCATGTACAAGTGGACCTGTGCAATTCAAACCCATGTTGTTCATGGGTTAACTGTAATTCAGTTACAATGAGGTCATTAGGGTGGGTGCTGATTCAATGTGACCGCTGTCCTTATATAAAGGGAAACTTTGGACATAGACATGTATTGAGGGAAATGTATCCTGTGAACATGAAGCAGAGATTGGGAGGATATGTCCTATAAGCCGAACAACGCAAAGATTGCCCAAAGTCACCAGAATCTAAGAGAGGGGCCAGAAACAGAGTCTTCCTCTCAGCTTTCAGAAGGAACCAGTCCTGCTGACACCTTGATGTCAGCCTTCCAGCCTCCAGAGCTGTGAGACAACAAATTTCTGGTTCAGCCCCGAGTCTGTGGTGCTGTTATGGCAGTCCTAACACATCTCTACTACAATGTCACAGGTCTGGAAGTTCTCGTTACTGCTTTTTATCATCTTCATAACGGCTTGAGTTAAGATTGTCTGATAATAGTCAATGCTTAAAAATAAAGACAAATCTCAGATAAACATAAATATTCAGGTAATAAAACAAAACAAAATAAAATGTCCTGTTTGGGACATGCTGGTACTAGAAAGTTACTCGTTTTTGAAATTCAGATTTGCCTGGGCATCCTGTATCTTCATTTGCTGAATCTGATGAGTCTTTCTGGAGTATATTTGTCACAGTCATGTTCATTTGCCTTAATTGAGCAGAATCTCTCTGGTGGCTACTTGAGGGGACAAAAGCAGACAAGTGCAAATGCTTTTAGGCTTCCGTCTCTATGAGGCTTTGTTCTGATTATGTTCACATATGGTAAGCTAGTTCTGCAACTAACTTGCTGTAAGACATTGTGTAAATCATGTGACATATCTGGGCCTCAATCTTCTGATTTGTTAAATGAGGGAGCAGAACTACATGCTTTCAAAGGTCCCTTTCAGCTCTAAATGTCTACCATTTGAGAAAATGCTTCTTAAAGGAACATTAAAAAAAGCCTAGCTTATCAAAACATTAGAAAGTACTTAGCTATTTTTATGGGTTGGATCAAAAATATAAGCTGTCACTTCTTGGGAAGCTTTATTACCTCTACTTCTTAGCAAAGGCTGAAGTTTAATATCATTATGGTACCCCTTAATGAGGATTCCCTAATTTAGGCAGGCGTTCATGATAATGATCACTTAAAAAGATCACTGATTTGAGAAATGGTACAAGTCTTAATGGGTGCTGAGAATGAAGGCTGAGTGATTACTTTTTTACTGGGCTGGTGGTGTTGATGTTTGCTCTGCTAATTGCACTTAATTTACTGTGAAAATTTTTTTTTTCAAAGACTTCTGTTGCTCTGAGCGATAGTGCTACTGGGTGAGGCATTGAACTTTGAGCCTTTATTCATTGGTGATCACATAAGCCTTAATAATGAAGGCATCCTGAATGTATTTTTAGGTAATTTGTTAGAGGGTGCACTGGAGTTAGCCTAGGAGTTTTGCATCTCCCTTCCACATTGTTTCTTAGACATGTAAATAATTTTACCCATCAGTTTATAAAATCCCTGGAGTTGTAGTGTTGCCAATGGTTCTTTAAAAAGAGACCAGATTGTTATCTCTCAAAGTTGGTTCTAGAGTTTCCTTTTTGAGAGTCAATGGGTTTCATACTGGGAGTCAGTGGGAAGTCAGGGTAGTGGGAATGTGATAGTCAAGAATAAAGGGAAGGGAAGAAAATAATCCTGAAGAAAAAGCTAGAGGAATGCTTTGCTCTTATAGAGAGCTTGGCAGAGCACTGGGTTCACTCCAGGACTTGCACTTGGACTGGAGGAAGATGCTCGTCTTTGAGTTTCTTTTGTGAAGGCTACAGGGAGGCTGTTGGCATGATTGAGATCAAGTTCTTCTTACAATAACATCTTGAAGAATCACACCTCAAACCACTCACCAACCCAATAAACTCTAGTCCTTATTATAAAGATATCTGGATGTTTCTCTTTACTCTCAGTGAGTTAACTTGTCTTATGTATGATTTTATAAGATTCTTAATTACCCCAAAATGGAGAGCGTGGACACACCCTGCTAGTTACCTACCCAATATCAATTTCCCTGTTCCTTCTTGATAATGGAATCATGATTTTGTTTGGGCTGCAATGTGTCCAGTTCCTGAGGATGGATCGTGATTTGTCCAAGCAATTATAATGATCTTGTGCTTGAATTTCCAAGCTTCCTTTGCAGCTAGCAGTGGTCATGTGTCCTAATTCTGGCCAATAAGACAAGAGGAAGTCTATGGTAGGGGCTCCTGGAAAAAGCAGATAACAGTGGCAGATACCACCCCTTCCAATTTGCCCTTCCCTGTGTCTTCCTGCCTCTAACTGGAATATAATATCTAAAGATGCATGAGGAAAGAAGTCAGTGGGATGAAAGGGAGGAAAGATTGAAGGATCCCGTGTCTTTTGCTTCACTGGCCCACAAATTCTCCTGAACTTCCAACCTCTGGACATTTAGTTGTATCAGGTCCTACTCAGTTCTTGACTTTGGGGTGGATCCTAAGAAAAACTATTTATTCTTGCCTAGTGGATTCCATATTGACACAGAAAGGAAATGACTTACATACTGAAAGAAAGTGACATTAACAGGGAAAAATACCACCTGGAAACAAGCCAGCATTATCTGGGGTTCTATGTTTCCTTGACATAAAGTGCTTCTTGATAAGAGTGGATCAGGTCTGTGCCCTATATGTTTTGTTTTCTATTTCTTTTTTTTTTTTTTAAGATTTTATTGGGAATTGGGGGAGGGGAACAGTGTTGGGGAATTGGGGAAGGGGACCAGCCAAGTTGTTGTTCTTCAATCACTGTTGTGGAGGGCGCCAGTCGCCATCTGGCTTCCCGTCAGCACTTCACGGCCTCTAAGCTCAACGTGCTGTGTTCAATCTTAGTTTCGGGTGGGCGTAGCCACCATCCCATGCAGGAGTCGAACCAGCAGCCTTGTTGTTAAGAGCGCATGCTCTATCCACTGAGCCATCCGGGCGGCAGCTCAGCTCAAGGTGCCAAGTTCAGTCTTAGTTGCAGGTGGGCGTAGCCCACCATCGAACAGGCAATCTTGTTGTTACACCAGCTGAGCCATCCTGCCACCTGTTGGCAGCTCAGCAGCAGCTCAGCTCGGGCACAGCGTCACTGGCCCATGTGGGAATTGAACCGGCAGCCCTGTTGCTCAGAGCTCATGCTCTTAAGCCAACTCTTAACCAACTGAGCCACTCGACCGGCCCCTTCTATTTATTTTCTACCCACCACATAGGGATACATAAAGTATCACATATAGTAATTCTCTCAAATATAATTGTAAATAATTATATATGTACATTGTATTCACATTAGCAACAACTTGCTTTGCTTTGCTTTGCTTTGTAAGACTCCAGTCACCTTCAGTCCACCAAGGAAAGCTAAGCCACAGACCAATGGCTAGTCTCATAATTTAGGTTGTACTTTTTCTCCAGAGACTGTGAGGACTGAGAAACAAGACAATTAATTTAACTGGACCTAGGAAAGTCATGCTGATCTGAGAACCAGGTGTCTGTTTTTTTCACTAAGATTTATTATCCTGTATGTCAGCCAGCTCAGGCTGAGCATTCCTGAGTAATTAGGAGTCACTTCATTGGAAGACAAGTACTGACCTCACCTTGCAAAACTCTCTATAAAGTGTCTGAGCCAGAATTCGCCCCTCCCTGGCATACCTTTGCAGTGATATCCTGGCAGATACTTTATGACATGTTGCCATGACATAAAGTTCACATGAACTGCATTACGCTGCCCCCACCCCCAGGCTACTAGAAAAAATGGGACGTGTTTGAAGTTTAAGCTAAATAATATGCTTTTAATGAGCTCGTGTGCATTGCAGATCAAAAGCATCACCAAAAGGTAAAAAGTTCAAAAAGCCCTATACACGCACTGTGAGTTTGACCAAAGCAGCTTTCATGATCTTTCCGATAGAATTTTCAAAAGTGTTTTTAAGTTCCTGATCCTAAATGTTACACTTCAGCAGGTTTCACCCTTACCTTTCATCACACAGACATGAGAGTGATTTGGTGGTAGTAGGGTGGATTTATTAGCAGGGGAATAATAATGCTTTGCAATCTGTGATGCTGAACTGATCAGGGTCTGGAAGTATTTGGGAATGAATGTTATCTGGGTGGTCTGACAATCTAACAGGACATTATCTCTTCAAAAGGTTGGGGAAAAGCACAGAAGCAACACCCAGCTTAGAATTTAAGCTTTGCTCAAACCACATCCACTACATGAGACTCTCCAGAAATCATCTCAATTAGTATTAAGGGAGGAAAGGAGAAAGAAATTAACATTTGCTGAGTGCCTATTTAAAAAGTACATGTTAGGAACTTTAGATGCATTACATTAACTCCTCAAAGTATCTTTGTGAGGTAGCTGTTGTAAATAATCTATTCTTCCACTGAACTTTATTTTTGACCACAAATACAGTGTTTATTGTAATCGTCCTTGTATGAAATTTATCTTGTAAATGTCAGTCTTCACCTTTAGATTGTGTGCAGTTAGAGAGCAGAGGCTACGCACTTCCTGCTACCATTTATGACTTACTATGTGCCAGCCACAGTACCAAGGTCCCTTCTATGCATCATTTCCTTTAATCTTATAAAAACTCTGGGAGTTTGGTTTTGTTTTGCTCATGTTATAGATGAAGAAATTGTCCGAGATACTGGGTAACCTGCTTAAAATCACCCAGCCAGTAAGTGGCAAAGCTGAAATTTGAACTCGGGTGTGTGAGTGTCAAGTCCACATTTCTCTACTGTGCTCTGCTGTCCCCAATCTTTGTGTTGCCCTTAGAATCTAGTTCTTCAATGTTTGCTTGACTGAATGCTTCCTGCATTGTGAGTGATCTGTTTTCCAACAGGTAAGCCTGCCTTCTGGGCTCTGATCACCAGATTGCAAACCCCTTCCTCACATTTTGTCAGCACTCTCTCGGCACCCTCCTGAGTCCGCATCATGCAAAGTGTGGTTCAGCCAGCAGCAGCAACACCTGGGCCTTCCTTAGGCTTTCTGAATCTGGGTGGGACCCAGGAATGTGGTTTTAATTGAGGTGATTCTTATACATGCTGAAGCTCAAGAAGCTGTGTCTGCTTCTGCCAGTGATTTTTTGAAACACACTTAACCGTCATATCCCACGGGCTATAACTGTGCGCACCCCTTAGCGAGGCACTGAACCCCCTACGTGCTCTATTCAGGCACCTACAGCATTTTATCAGATGGCTTTGCTGAAATGACTTACTCCCATTGACCATGAGTGCTTTGAGGGCTTGACTTTATTCTTCTTCACAGCCCTCATTCCTAGCGCTCTGAAGACTGTTTATTAAACAAATTAAGTGAACTGCTAAGTCACAAGTCATTTTCTTGTGGCAAGAGGCAAAATCTACTGATTAATCTGACAAGTTTAGAATGATGTATCCAATTCCTTTTTCAAAATTTTTTGATGAGAGGTTTTTCCCCAAATTAAAAAAAAAATAGCTAAGAGTTGGGGATGAGGGGATAATTACACAAATAAAGCCAAATGTTAAAAGGAATCAGGAAACATAACCATTACTCCAGTTGAAGAGTCTCCACGTTGCTCTGTGCTTGCTGTTTGCCCAAGTGGCCACCATTGTGCAGGGAGCCAATTCTTCATTTGTTGGCAAAGCATTTTTTGTTTGTTTGTTTGTTTGTTTGTTTGTTTGTTTGTTTTTTTTGCAACTAAAACAAGATTAAAGGTTATGTTCCCTCTTATCCCACTTCTGAAATTTTGGTGGGGAGCCCCACATTTAAAGTTTTGTCATTGACGGGTGCACCATCATTCCTTTTCTCTGTCTTATAGAATCTGCGGCTGGGAGTTGCTTTCCATGTAAGCAGGCAGGCAGGAGATTGACGACATGAGGCAATTTTAAGGCTGCTGAAGATTACATTTTACAATGAACACACGAAAGGTTATAGAGTTTCGATAATTTACCCAAAGTTCTATTGGTGGTAAGAGGTGGCACTGAGATTGAACTCAGGTCCGCCTGACCTCCCAAAAGAGGGGTCCCCAAAGGCCTGAGCCTCAAGGTCAAAGGAAGAGTTTTTAAAAAATGCTGATTTCAAAGTTCAACCGTAGCCCTAATAAATTAGAACCTTGGGGTATATCCAGGAGAATCTGTAATTTTAAAACACGTTTGGCTAATGTGTGTATGTCTTTGAATACTGATTCTATCATTTGCTAAAATTTGAGAAATACTAATGTGATTGATTACTGTGAAAATGTACATATTCCAGAGATGGACAGATTTCTAAGCTATTATCACCAGTTGTAGCTTAGAGTAAGTGAAGAGTTTAAGCGCATGTTCTGCCTCTGAGAGGTGGGGAGAGACAGCCACAGAAAGTTCTGGAGATGTGAAAGGGGTCTGTGGAGTTAGGAAGGGAGGCAGGTAAACCAAAAACAATCTCTGTGACGTCTCTCTTTTGCCTCAGGCCAGCCCTGCCTATGTTAGCTCTTGCCTTTCTTCTAAGGAGTAAATGTCAAAAGTAGTTTTCTTTGAAGGCAGACACAGGTATTTAACATCTCAAACAGCAAGAATCCCACCAAACAGTTTTATGATGTGATAATTTACCCCATACGTTTTGCTCAGGTAGAATTTAACTAGCAAAATTTGGGTTTCAGAAAGAAATTCTGCTGATACAATTTTTCTTGCATTTTTGAAGCCAAATCTGATTGACTTTAAATTTTTAATTGGAAAATTAAGTTCCTTTGGGTTCATTGCATCACCAAAAAAATGGGCCAGTTATTGGTCAATAAAACAGTGTGCCCAGGGATGCCTGTGGTTTAAAAACCTTACCCGAAGGTCTCTAATCTTACTCTTGCACAGCATAAAATGAACATGTCAATTCACCCTGCATTTAAAAATATTTAAGTAAAATTTTCCTTAGCCTTCATTTAAAAATATTCAAGTAATGTTCACTGTGCAGCAATCATGTATTGGCAATGTATTAGGTCTTGTGGATATAGTGATGAACAAGACAGGATCTTTTTGCTCAAGGAGCTCCTAATCCATTGAGAAGCTTGTAGTCATATGTGTAGTATGTGTACATATTTTCCACCAGAGACTTTTCTGACCAAGCTATTCCTGGATATTAGTTACATATTTGCCCATACAGACTTACCCATAAGAATATAAGGCACATATGTCAAGTCAAGAAAATACCTATCTTTTTGGGCATGTCAAATAGAGGAATTTGATGGAAGGTAGTGTTTACACAGGCCATAGCAGAGCTAAGGAGACAGACGGACAGCCAGGCACACAGAGATCAGCAACATGAGCAATAGCTGGAGGGACTCAGAAAGGTTCTCAGACCCCAGAAGCTGGCCCCTGTGAGTGGTTCTAGAACCACAGCGGGGAACTCCTGGTAGGAACTGGAGTCCTGGACAAATGCAGCTACTGCTAGAGATGCCTGTCACAACAGAGCAAGGAGAGAATCCCGGGTTTCCCTTTGGGTAACATGTTGAAAAGTTCACTTTAGCTCCATTGAGTGGAAGGGGCTAGGGACAAGTACAGCAAGAGAAAGTGTAGGGAGGCTCTGAAGAAGGCTATTGGAGTTACCCAAATAGTACACATGCCTTTAGTAAAGGTTGGAGGAAGTGCCCCCTTTTAGGAATAATTCAAGGAAAAGTCATATATTAGAACATAACTATTAATACTTGCCTAGTACGTTTAGAATTTTATTTTCCAATATTTGCTGTTTATTGCTGATGGGCTCTTTGGCTGTGGGTGGCTCTCCAGAAACCACGGGTTCCTTTCAGTCTCTTCAGTGGTCTGCTCACAGGCCCCATCCTTGTCGTCGGTGGTTCTGCCCTCAGAGTGCTCCTGAGTCTTGGCAGGCCCCTCTCTCCCTGACATTCCTGCAGCAGATGTGTATGTTTATGATGTCTTCCAGTTATCAATTCAACTCTTCGGGGATTCCATGAGCTCTCTTTCGGGACTGCACACCTGCCTCTCTCTGTGGTGCTTAGTGTTTGGTTGAGGGGTGCTGACCGTGTTGCTTCTGCATCACCCATTTGGATTGGGTGATGACCAACTGCCGCTGGAGGGGATGGTTCCACCGAGAGCTGTAGAGAGTGATTCGTCTCCATACTGGGCGTAGCATCCGGAAGTGCCCTGCGGTCTCCTGTCAGTACCTCCCATTGAACAAACCTAGGGAGAAACCAAGAGGACAGGGGAGCCTGGAAACCACCATTTCTTTGATACAGAGAAGAGGAGGGGAAACGGGAATGGGTCTGAGAACCAATAGTCCAATGGGGGCAAACTCGGCTATTCTTTGAAGGAATTTATCGTCAGTTGGATCAGAGTAAAAAAGTTGTAGAGTTCAGGAACACTTCGTGCGTGTGTGTGTGTGTGTGTGTGTGTGTGTGTGTGTGTGTGTGTGTAGACCACGAAGATAACTCATGAGCAGCAGCAGAGATAAGCAGGTCAAAGCAGGGGAGAGGCACAGTTCAATGGAGACCTCTTTCAGAACCAAGATTCTTGGATTCTCTACTAAGCCCTACTCTCACCTCAAAAGAAATTCTTTTAACTTTTTTTGTCTAGCAGCAGAGCTCAATATCTGCCTCCTGTTCTCAGAGGAAATCAGCCTCAGTGAACCCAGACAGGTAGCCAGGTGTTTACACTGATTGGACTCTTAGATTCTCAGATAAAGAATGCTTAGCTCAAAGTAATCAATTGGCAAAAAAGTTCTACTGGGTTCCTGTCACCACTACTGTAAAAATCTCTGCATAGAGAATGGATCCGTAAGTTTTACCAGGACCATGGCAAGTTGGGTATAATGACCTCAGCTGAGTACAGTGCTTCTCAAGAACCAGATTTTTTTTCTGCCAATCCATTGTGGACTCATATTTTTGTAAAATATATTTTTTAAAACTTTAATAGGAAAAGACATGTAAAGCACCAGTTCAAATACTTTCTTATTAGATTCAACAGGAATGAAATTACTCCACCCAGTTGTGCTGGAAGTTTCTAAACTCTTACTCTTTGTTTTGTACCTGTTTTAGACCAGTCAGTTTCTGGTCAGCTTCTGGCCCACTGTCCTCAGAATATACAGCTGAGATTGTTCTCATGATCACAGGAAGCTGCTCCGGAGACAGCTAATGTTTCCCACTCCTGTCCTCTGACCTGTGAATTTCTAGAAGTCTTGACCAAAATTTAAAGAAAAGCAGGGTCTGTAAATTAGTAAGAACATGGTGCAAAATAGCTCTGAGCAATAGCTGAGAAGACTCTGAGCCATTCTGGTTTTAGGGCATGTGTATGCATCTGACTCAGTAGAATGGGGTCTATACCTTTTCCAAGTACTTTGTTTTATGTTCTTTCAATGCTGACAACTTAGAAAAGGCAGCAGACTTATCTACAAATGACAGTTATCTTCAGGGAAAGGAAAATGGCAAATATTAGACAAAAAAAAATATGAAGTAAATTTTTCACCTTGAAGGGCCAAAGAAATCATTAGAGCTATCTGACAGCCTCAGTCTCCAGGCACATGACCTGCCTCCTGGCTATCTCATTGCTATTTATACGAGCCAGGATGTCTGTCTGGAAGCCGGGGTTGAAACCAGGTGGGATCCTTAGGAACTTAGATATGGCCCAGAGTAAAAGAAATCAGCAAACCCTTCTGTCTTTTTAATTTCTGGATTCCAGATTGTTCATCCACAGTTTATGATTAGTTACTCTTCTCCCAATACACACATTTTTATATTTTCATTCCTCTCTCCTCCAAAACATTACATTAGAAAGTAAACCTATAGGAGTTAATTACCATGTCTCTTCCACAAAAATTAGCATGCTTACAGAGCAGGTATCGAAATAAAGTAAAATAAAATAGCTGCTCTTTGCCTAGGGCAAGACATTCAAATAAATTATGAAATAGGAAGTTCAAAATCCTAATCTTGACACATATCTGAATCTACCAAATTTCTGCTTAAAAAGTTGTCATTACTGAGATGTTATTAAGGTAATATAATGAAAATTAAATACATATCAATGGAATATACAGTTCAATGCAGTCACACAGGATGGAGTGTTCCTTTCCGGTTGAGCAATAGGTTTTCTCTAATGCCCTTTATTAAACTTTAAAGAAAGTGTTGACTTGGCAGTAGAGAAAGGGGTAGGGAATGAGTTTTCTTGCAGCTGACCTTTAGGAGCCTGTGTGCTGCCTGCAGCACTCTCATTAAGCATGGAAGGATGTAGTAATGTTTGTGAAAAAAAATTAAAAAAAAATCAGAAACAAAAAACCCCTCTGTCCAAATCAGCCCCAAATTCATCTCCTAAGATCGCTCTGTGTTTTTGACATGTCGGCATGTGCACACGAGTTTCGAGTGAGGGCTTGATCATTGTTCTACCAGCAGCTAAAACCCTAAGCCATATGTCAGTGTGTTTATCAAAGAGAAGCTTGACTATGTTTTCTTCATATTGTTTCAGCAATCAATTCTAATCACCAGAACTGTTCCCACAATTTTTTGACAAGTTGAAGTTTCTCTGTTTCAGCCTTTAGCATGATAAAAAAAAGATTCAAAACCTCTGTACCTATTGAAATTCTTACTACTGCCAAACATTTGCTTTCTCTCTGAAGATCACATCATCTTTTTGACTAGGTTGTGCATTTAAGACCTGAAAACTGTGACCCCCGTTGCCTAGCAACCGAGAAACTCAAGCCTCAGTCCTGGTGGGTGAGATGAAAAAAGGTCAATTAATGCGGCAGGCCTGTCCTTATCAATATGCTACCGTGGCAGCTACTTTTATTTCTTTATAGTAATATATCATAATAAGTTTTGTAGGTCTTTATAGTATCGTTCTCCCTTTTGAATAAAAGCATAACTAAGACTTGAGGGGATGTCTGATATAACAGAAAATGTAACCATAAAAAAAAAAAAGTCCAGAATAGAAATCATCTGAGTGCTGAGTACCCTGCCGGGCTGCCTGAGGCAGTTACACATTTCCATTGAGTTATTTTATGATCAGGCCAGTATGTTATTGAAATATTATCTCTTTAGCCTTTCTCATTCTGATAAGAAATGACAGGCTCTCAGAACAGTAATACATACAGAGTACAAAATATGGAGCTGCGGACAAAATTCAGCTGGGGTAAAGAACACTGGCTTTGGAGAATTTCCATTAAAACCTATCATCCTTGGGTCGTATTTTCAAATCAGGCACAGTCACATTCTAATGTCCACTTTAATCGTCATGAGCATTTGGAGCCTCTGTCGATGATTACATTTAGAGCAATTATTGAACAATATTAAAGAAAAAGTCTGTGTTGTCGTTAATAACCTCATTAAAGATATAATTTCTTTAGTAAATAATGAAATGCTGTAACATTTAAGATGCACAGGTAACAGTTACAATCAGCTTTGAAAGGTCATTCATGAAAAGAGGGTAAGAAGACAACTAAGAATAGAAAACTTCAAGTTAAATATTCAGAAGGTGGTCTGATTTGGAAATATTTTGGAAATGATATGCAATACATATATTGTTCCCTTATCTATAAATCTTTCCCAGAAGGAAAGGTGATCCTATCACTGTTTACTTATTGATTTTTATTGTTGTTTACCATGTAAGCCATTTCGTATATACAAAATTGATATGTACATATTTATAGATACGAGGTATGACAATTAAGTTTGCAAACTTTCCACCATGTGCTTACATTGGCAGCACTGTACAAACAGCTCAGTAAAGTTTCAAAACCTTGGTATATCAGTGTCTCACAGCTGTGTTTGTGTCGACGCATGGTGGTGTCTTGCTGAGTGGCGTTCATTATTGTTGTTGCATGTTTTTGTGTGCCATCACGGAAATGTCTGAGCTTGAATTACAGAAATGAACAAACATTAAATTTCTTGTTAAACTTCGCAAGAGTGAAGTGAAATCAGGGACATGTTAGTCCAAGTTTATGGGGCTAATGCCATGAAGAAGACGGCAGTGTGCAAATGGATTAAACATTTTTCTGAGAGGAGAGAACGTGTCACTGATGAAGAGAGGTCAGGGTGACTAGTAATGAGCAAAATGGATGAAAACATTGCAAAAATTCATCAAATTGTGCATCAAAATTGTCAGCTGACTGTGAGAAGCATAATATACCAAGTAAACATCGATAGAGAAACAAGAAAATCTTAACTGAAAATGTTGGCATGAGAAAGGTGTGTGCAAAAATGGTCCCCAAGGAGCTCTTGCATCACGACAATGCACCAGCTCACATGGCACCATCTGTGAGGAAGTTTTTTGCCAGTAAACAAATAGCTGTATTGGAACACCCTCCCTATTCACCTGACCTGGCCCCCAATGACTTCTTTCTTTACTTGAAGATAAAGAAAATATTGAAAGGAAGACATGTTGATGACATTCAGGATGTCAAGGGTAATACGACAACAGCTCTGATGGCCATTCCAGAAAAAGAGTTCCAAATTGCTTTGAAGGGTGCACTAGGGGCTGGTATCAGTGCATAGCTTCCCAGGGGAGTACTTCGAAGGTGACTGTAGTAATATTCAGCAATGACGTATGTAGCACTTTTTCTAGGATGTGTTTGCGAATTAATTGTCAGACCTCATATGTAAGGTACATATATGGTCGCTTGGTCTAGTTGGCAGGGGGCCTTGGTTTCATTCTTCACTCTCCATGGATTAGCATGTGACCTTGGGCAAGCTTATAACTCTTAGGGTCTCAGCATTGACTCCCCACCTATATAATGAAGTTGAACTACATAATTTCTACTGTTCTTTCTTGTGATTGTTTCATCCTCTATCAGCTACATTTTTTTTCTGTTTTCTATTCTGCCACCTAAATACACATAATAACATTTTTTATGCGAAGTGTTATGTGTATATGTGATTTCTTATAATTGCCACTTTGTATATTTTAGCACTTTTTGACCTTCTGAGAAATGACATTCAAGAGGTCGTCTATTTAGGTGTTGCCAATTATTAGCACCATTTTGGGGTTGAATAAATTGACTTTCCCAAACCTGAAGTTGGCATTTTCCTCCCTTTAGCCCAGTCTCCATGAACTTATGGGATTCATGACTGTCTTGCTTTTCTCTTCTTTTCTTTTTCCTTTTTTAAAAAGAGCATTAATGTAGAAGCAGATGTTGTTTCCTCCTCACAAATGCTGCACAGTGAATCATCTTAGCCTCTCTGTAAAATTTTAACTTAATGGAGTCCTGGCATTTCTGATGAGACGAGGAACTTAATTTTATAGAACAACCTATTGAACAAGCTGTTCTTGGACATTCCCATCTCAACTAAATGTTAAAAGTATTAAAATTCACATTAGCACAAGAGGAAATTTTGCATGGGTAATCCTTTAATACAGTGTTTTATGGCTCTATTAGCTGCACAGCAGCTGGTGACATGATGAATTTAATCCATTAAAAAATTCAGTAAGAGGTTTAAAAGTCAGCTTTTTAAAACATTATCTTGCTGCAAGGAAAGAGAACTTCTCGGGGCCGGAACCGGGGTGGCTTCACACTGTGGCAGGTTTTGGGAAACACACCTGCATGACAAACTTTCACAGCCTCAGAGATTTGCACCTAAGAGGGGTGAGAGTGATGAGTGAGAGAGCTCGGGACTGGGGAGTCAGAAGGAGCTGAAATTTTTCAGCATCTCTGAATTAGGTCTTTTACTTTTTCTGCTTTTCAGATGGATGTTAAACGGTGGTGGTATTTTTAAATGGGCAAAGCATTTTTGTGTCAAAGCACATATTCATGTAAAATGAGAAATTTCCTGGGCCTTTAGTGAGATAATTATTTATCTTATGAAGACATAAGTAAGAAGATTTCTGACCTTTGATGTAATTAGCTTCCGCAGAGTCACTTGGGTGTCAAAGCTTTGGCCCAAAGGATTGAGGTCTCACCTTGAAGAAATGCTCCTCATTTGTCTATCTGTGGCGCATTGGGAGGGACTCTGGGCGCAGAGCAGCTAAGGTGCTTCTTGGACCCCTTAGTAAATGAAGGGCCTCTCCAGGACTGGACTGATGGTGTTGTCGTATCTTAACCACGAGCCTTAACAGTCTTCATTTTTCTTTACATATTGTGACTTGTTTTCCCAAAAGGAAAAAAAAACAATATATCTACATTGTCCACCCCCAACAGTTGATTTTGTGAGTTGCTAGGTAGGATTAATTGTTCTCAAAGCCAGGAGAATTTCTTTGTGACAAATATGTATTTCTGAGCAAAGATGGTAACAGGTCACCTTGGATCAAATTACCTAGCATCTGTAAATGAGTTTGTTACTATATTCAGCCCTCGTGAATTGAAAAATAGGTAGCCTAGCTTAAGAGTGGTTTTGCCTAAACAACTCATTTATATACTCATTACCATGTTCATGTGAATTCCCTCATGTTATCTCCTCTCTTAGCAGAACTTGATGTAGGAGGGGGATTTGCTGTTTCTTGTGATACAGCTATTATGGATCATAAGAGCAAAACCAAAATCCACTTTGTCTGCCTTGCAGGAGACTTCTAATGATCCCTACAGTTTAAACAAACCACCAGGTTGAAAATGGAAACATCTATTGTTATTCTTGAGTATAAAAATTGGTTTATTTTTCTTCCAACCTGAAAGACTTTATCTTTCTTGAAGTGCATGCTTATTTGGGTATGAAAGGCCCTCCCTTTGGTTCTGTGGAAAAACACATGAACATTCTCAAATTATTATTTTCCATAATCCTTTCCCCCACAATGCTGCCAAGCATTTACCTTTTAATGAAAAGTTCGATGTATTTGGAAAACAGTTGAACTTGAGAGCTGATCACTGTTAGTTTCTGTGAAATCTCTTTGGAAGATATCTAATCCTGTGTTTGAGGCTGACTGATCTAGATTCACTGCCCCTCTCCTTACTTCCTCAACCCAGCCCCCTTGCTTTTACAAAGGCGCTTGCTTTCACGAGTGTGCAGTAATGTGTTTCATTTTCCAATCTACATGGTTCCTGGTGACTGAGCTTGTTGTGAGAAGGGTTATGCAGTCTGAGTGCTCGACTAATGATACTGACTTTTTTTTTTAATAAAACACAAACCCCACTAAAGTGATTTTCTTATTGAAAAAAAAGAAAGCATAACTGAAATCTTGTCAATAGTGTCATCCTAACCATACACATTTCCATGTATATACTATTTTCATAAGCAAGAGAGATTCTGGTTGACATTTCAGATTTTATAGTCAAGGATAAAACAAAAGCAGAATAATCAGATCTTCTCAGTGAGCATAGGTATTTTGATCGAATTTGGCATGTTATTAACTATTCCCAAAGAATTTAAAAATGAGAGCAATGTGTGGTTCTTGATGGTTTGATCCATGCCAGTGATTCTTAAGTCACTGCTGCAGGATAATGGGGGTTGGTCCAAACTGGGTAACTTGTTGTGGAATTAACTAAACCTAGCTTCTAAGAAAAAGCACGCAGCCTCTTCCATGTTTTGTCTGCTTTGCAGTGAAATACTCATCAGTTAGATACTCTCCTCCCCTGGTTTATGAATGAGCCATAGATGGCCTTTGTGCATTGACTCCTAGGTTTTATTTCTTTATTGTTACTGCAAAAGTCGACCGATGCCAAACACAAATGTTTACACACCAGTTATTTAAAAATTAGCCCAAACAAGCACATTTTTAGCCACTTACAGACTGCCTGCTTTACATACCCAGTGACATCTCACCCAATATCTGTTACCTATTGACAGGACAGAGCCCTGCAGTTATAAGATCTCAAGCTGCTGTGTCTTTCTGAGCTCTGGGTCCCAGAGACTTCCCACTGTGCTGCTGAGAGCCATCTGCGAGACACAAGAGCTGCCTCGCTCCTGGGAATTCCCTGTTCTCCTTCCCTTCTGAATGAGACCCCCATGCTGTGAGGGACTTCCCCCAAATACAACCCTCCAAGCAGGTACCACCAGATAAAGCATGCGTGTTACTGCCTCCTCTGGTCCGTGTCTTTCCCTCTATCAGCCCTAAGTTCCTCAAACCCCTCCCTCCTCCTCCCTTTCCTCTTTCTTTCTCCTCCTTCTTCTTCACAATAAATAAACCAATCTCAATTGCTGTGGGCTGAAAGCGGGAGGAGGAAGGATATGGAGGGTTTTAAAAGGCTGCTAGAGTTTACACAATCTTGACTATGCTGATGAACAAAAGATGGCTGGTCTTCTGGTCTGGCTGCCACAGGGAACACCTATCTGAGCAAGACAAGGTCTTGTTGTCTGGAAGCTTCTGTCTCCCTCCTGGTGGACAGCATAGTTACACGTGAGAAGCGAACAGATTAATTGCTGCTCTTCCTGATTTGTGTTCCCACAATTCACAAGCTGGTTTCTTTCCCTGCTCCCTTTTTGCTAACATTCACTTATTTATTCTTTCATTCTGAAGATTTTAAATGACTTCCTCCTATGTGAATGGCGCTGTTTTGGGCACTGGTGCAGGCACTGGGGTACAGCAGAGAATGAAGCAAAAGTATGAATTAGTGTAGATTATGATGTAGAGGAAAGTCCTGCCAATGGAGAGAAGAGCTTAGAGAAAAGCCCACCTTTCTATACCTGTGGGGAGCAGGAGAAGAGAGAATCAGAAGGACAGTGCATGGGGTGGAGGCCAGGACCCTTCTTTTCACCATTCTCTCGCCTGAGGTTGGGGGTCTGGTGGAACCAGAACCATACAGTTCCCCTGGGAGGAGTTTGAGAAAGTTGGGCCAAATGACCTGCTTCTTTAGGTGTGGTGTGTGGTGTGTGTGTGTGTGTGGTGTGTGGTGTGTGTGTGGTGTGGTGTGTGGTGTGTCGTGTGATGTGTGTTTGTGTGGTATGTGGTGTGGTGTGTGTGGTGTGTGTGTGGTGTGTGGTGTGATGTGTGTTTGTGTGGTATGGGGTGTGTGTGTGGTGTGGTGTGTGTGTGGTGTGTGTGGTGTGATATGTGTTTGTGTGGTGTGTGGTGTGTGTGTGTGTGGTGTGATGTGTATTTGTGTGGTGTGTGGTGTGTGTGTGTGTGGTGTGGTGTGGTGTGTGTGTGTATGGTGTGGTGTGTGTGTGGTGTGTGTGGTGTATGTGGTGTGTGGTGTGTGTGTGTGTGTGTGTGTGTGTGGTGTGTGTGGTGTGACATGTGTTTGTGGGGTGTGTGGTGTGTGTATGTGTGGTGTGGTGTGTGTAGGGTGTACAATTCCCTAATAAAACTTATGACAACAACCAAATGATTCCCCAGAAATCCCAGGAAGTGCTCATAGTAAAATTAGGGCTCTGTGGTCAAATTTGTAAAACACTGCACAGTACACAATCCATTAAGGCGACGCTTCTCAAAGCTTCTTTGCACACAAATTGACGTTCGATCCTGTTAAAATACAGATGCTGACTCAGTGGGCCTGCAAGGGGACGTGGGACCTGTGATGTTATGCTGCTGGCTCATGAATCCAATTTTGATTAACAAAACTTACGAGATTCTTTCTGCCTCTTAGTCTCTTAAAAGTGCTGAGAAATCCTCTACTAAGTTGCCCAGTTCTATTGTCTAACATAGTCATTTACAAAACTGTCTAGCTACAGAACAGTTATGAGAGCTTTTGGAATGCAGCTGAGGAAACATTACACTATTAGCCCCATGGTATTTCACTGCATTGTCAGTCAAGAACTTGATTTATTTTGCGTGACCACGTGAGCATGTGTGCATTGGAGTAAGTGTGGTGTGTGAGTCTGTATGGCAGGCTGTAATTTGCACAAGTGTCTACGGCATCCTATATGGGAATCTCTCAGAACCTTGTCGACTCCTCACCCCGAGGCGGAGTCTATGTCCCCTCAAACCTGTGTCTGGTGACAGTCTTGATGAGTAGAGCTCAGAAGGAGTGTGATTGAGAGGTCATAAAAGGTGATACCGTTTCTACCTCCTCTCAGGATACTTGCTCTGAGCCTCAGTCACCAAATGAGGAGTCTGGTTACTCTTGGGCCAACCTGCGCAGAGACCATATGGAGAGATGAGAGGAAGAGGGGCAGGGAGGGAGGGAGAGAGGAAGGAGGGATGCTGACAGAACCCCAGGTACTCCAGCACCCAGCTCTTTGAATCTCCCCAGCTCAGGCACTAAACTTGATTCAAAAGCTTTCAAGATGACCTCAGTCAGACCTCATCTCCCACCACAGATCGACTGGAACTGTATGAAAGGCCTCAAAGAGAACTGCCTGGCTGAGCCAGTTAACCCCCAGACTTGTAAGCCAGATAAATGATTGTTTTTTATTTTAAGCTACTGTTTTGGAGTGGTTTTCATGCAGCAATAGATGTCTGGAAGAGTCTGAATAATACAAATTTATCAGATTGGGGACTTGCTTTTTTATATTCACTTAGGCCAGAGGAAGACTTGGTCCAATCTTTGTTTGAGCTGAGATGAAACAGAAGTTACTCTTAGAATTTTCCTATGGATGAAGCTCTCATTGTCTGTAGTTAGTATCCAAAGCTTAGCTACCCTCTCTCCTTGTACCCACTTCAAGGATAAGGTTGTATTCCATAATGCCAGATGACACATCTGATACACAAGCAGACATCCATTAAAATGAATGTCAATTTTTTTTCATGCTTATTTGTTATTAATGACAGAATGTGAAGGTGCAATTCAAATAGTTTATTATTGTTATACGTTTTAGCAGTATATTACAGTTTATGCCTTGGCTTGGAAGTTGATTACAAGTTTTATGAGACTGAATGTCTGTTATTGGCAATCTTGATGTTTGCTTTATCCCTGTAACATGTCACAGACAATTGATTTATATGTAGTCAATGTTTTTTTTTATATTATATTATTTCAATAAGAAAAGGAAAGAAGAAAGTGTGTAGTAGGGAGGAGCGAGAGGATAATGAAGGTTACATCAGTCATATGGAGGGATTTTAAAGTATATTAATAGTATCTGTGTTCGCTATGAAATCCATTCTAAGAACATTTTATATTCTTTGCAAGAGACAAAACAAGTCATCAGAGACTTTTTATAAACACAGGTGGTGCTTATTAACTGAGAAATAAAAATTTTACATTCCTGATGATTAGCCTAGACAAGTTTTCATGTGCTCCTGCACTTTTGAGAAATGGTTCTTATTTTCTTTTCTAGTTTTCCTCTCAATTCCGATTACTTTCATTCTATTGGGTTGCCGGGAAAGTCATGACATATTTTTCTATGTTTTTCGTTGCAAAAATAAGTCATGACTTTTCCGACGACCCAATATATGAACAGCTTGGGCTAGTGGTGTAGTGATACCTAATATATCTCTGACAGATTTTCGGGGGAAGGTATTAGCAATCTATTTTATAATGATCATCATAATAAAATATGGCACCATACACATTTTAACAGACTTGGCTGTGAAACCTCAATGAAATAAACAAAGACTTCATATGTGAATAGATAATTGGGGTTTACATCTACAAGGTTTAAAGGTAAAACTCAGTTTGCCTCTTTTATCTGTCATTGCCATACATTGTTTGTGGGGTTTTTTCTTAGAGTTGCCTGAATTGACTAGTTATTTCGTGATTGTTTCCATACATATCAAGGGCAGACTAAAAAAGACACAAAAATTAAGAGGATTCTCTGAAACAATAGGGACAAAGTGCACACATAAAAAAGGGGACTGCAGGGAAAGTTTTGAAAGGAGGGAATGGATCTTACAAAACTTGAAAAAGAAAGATGTGTAGTGTAAGGATTTGTGAATTCAGACCTCTAGAGGGCAAGAGAGGTGAGAAACTGTAGGGCCATTTGGAGCAATTAGAGGAAATGTGGTTTGGAGAGCTGTGTGACATTAGAAAACCTTGGAGAAGAGGCTGAGAGATTTGAATTTAATGAATGTTGTAAAGATGGTTTACGGGATGATCTTTGGATGCAGGAGCCCCCTTTCTATGAACAAGCTTCACTTCTCAAAATTCTTGGTATCAATTAAATTTCTTGCTCAGTGTTGTAGAAATTTATATTTGAGCACAGACTGGTGAGTATGAGGTGAACAGGTAAACTATTTTGTTAGTTAATATATCAATTTGTATGTAGTATCTTTCATCTATTATCTATCTATCTATCTGTAATTCAACATTATAAATGATTTAAGATAATGACATAGAAGAAGGTAATCTAAAATCATTAATTATTATTAGGATATGAGATAGTAGCTAGAGAAAAATAAATCATATAGAAAAGTAAATGTATGCATCGAAGCAGAGTGCAAACAAATGAGAGGCAGAAGACTTGATTATTGATTCTGGCTACTGGAGGACATCTGTCCAGGTGGGGAGCTACATAGGCAGATGAGAAGAAAGGAACATCTACCTGATGCAAAGAATTCAGCAACTGACACCAAAAACATTTCTGGAAAGTGATCACTTTCTGTACCATCATTGTATATCATGGAATGGACTCCCCCAAAAGAGAGATTAAAAACAGCACAAGTTGGAGCAGACCTCGGACACCCTTCATCTCTGAATCTTGAGCACTCCTACTGTCTGCTCATCTGCCCAATTGCCCAGGAAGTTGCTTAGACCTATCAGCCATCTCTGAGCCTTCCTTGGCTGATATTAAGTGAGCCAAGAATTGTCGGAGGATAGAGGGGGGAACAATAAATGCCTGCTAAGGAAGCCCTGAGCCTCTCTGTTTTTGGTTTGTTATTAACTATATTTGAGATTTAAATATTTACTAGGAGGAAAGTTAAAGCAACTTAATTTGGGTTTTGAGATTTAGGCCCAAGGCAATGCAGAAGTATTTAAATAAGCAATTTTACCTCTTAGCAAAGGAATTTCATGGCTGAAGCGGTGGCCCAAGAAAGTAAATTTACAAAAGCATAATGATGGATGAGATTCCTTCATTCACCTTATAGTATATTGATCATATACTATAAGTCAGCATATTAGTCTTTTTTCAATCTACTTTACATGTTTATTTATTTTTTAAAATACAATATAGCTAACCTACAATATTATATTAATTTCATGTATTCAACATTTATGTGCCTAAGTCCAGCAACCATTTGTCATGCAAGGTTATTACAATATTATTGACTATATTCCCTGTGCTGCACATTAAACCTCCCTGATTTATTTATTTTATAACTGGAAGTTTGTACCTGTTATTCCCCTTCACCTTTTTTCCCCATCCCCTCCTCCCCTGGCAACCATTAGTTCATTCTCTGTATTTTTGACTGTTTTTATTTTGTTTTGTTCATTCATTTTTGTTTTTTTAGATTCCACATATAAGTGAAATTATTCAGTATTTGTCTTTCTCTTTCTGACTTATCTCGCTTAACATAATACCCTCTAGGTCAATTCATGCTGTTGCAAATGGTAATATTTTATTCTTTCTTATTGCTGAGTAACATTTCATTGCATATATGGGTATTACGACATCTTCCTTATCCAGTCATCTATCAGTGGATGCTTAGATTGCGTCCATATCTTGGAAATTGTAAATAATGCTGCAATGAACATAAGGGTGCATATATCTTTTCAAATCAGTATTTTTGTTTTCTTGGAAAAATACCCACAAGTGGAATTGCTGGGCCATATGGTAGTTCTATTTGTAATTTTTTTGAGGAACCTCCCTGCTGTTTTCCGTAGTGGCTATGTCAATTTACAATCCCACCAACAGTACATGAAGGAACCCTTTTCTCCACATAGTTGCCAACACTTGTTGTTTGTTGACTCTTTGATAATAGCCTTTCTGATATCTCATTGCAGTTTTGATTTACATTTTCCTGCTGATTAGTGATGTTGAGTATATTTTTATATATCTGTTGACCATATGTATGTCTTCTTTGGATAAGTGTCTATTGAGGTCCTTTGTCCATTTTTTAATCAGTGTGTTTTCTTGATGTTGAATTGTATGCATTTATATATATTGGATATTAACCACATCAAATATATCATTTGCAAATATCTTCTCCCATTCAGTAGGTTGTCTTTTCATTTCTTGATGGTTTTCTTCATTGTACGAAAGCTTTTTAGTCTGATGTAGTCCCATTTGTTTATTTTTGCTTTTGTTGCTATTGCCTGGGGAGACATATCCAAAAAAAATATTGCAGAGACAGATGTCAAAGAATGTACTGCATATGTTTTCTTCTAGGACTTTTATGGCTTCAGGTCTTACATTTAAGTCTTTAATTCATTTTGAATTTATTTTTACATATGTGTATGGTATAGGAAAATGGTCCAGTTTCATTTTTTTTTTGCATGTATCTGTCCAGTTTCCCAACACCATTTATTAAAGGGATATTAATTTTCCCATTGTGGTCTTGTCTCATTTGTCATAGATTAATTGAACATATAAGTGTGGGTTTATTTCTGGGTTCTCTATTCTGTTCCATTGATAGATCATATGTTTTTGTGCTAGTACTATAATCTTTTGATTATAATAGCTTTGTAGTATAGTTTGAAATCAGGGAATGTGATACCCTAATTTTGTTGTTATTTCTGAAAATTTCTTTGGCTATTCAGGGTCTTTTGTGACTCCATACAAATTTTAAGATTATTTTATCTAGTTCTGTGAGAAATGCTATTGGTATTTTGATAGGAATTGTATTGAATCTGTAGATTAATTTGTAGTATGGACATTTTAATGATGTTATTTCTTCCTATCCATGAATAGGTATATCCTTCCACTTATGTGTATCCTCTTCAATTTCCTTTATCAATTTCTTACAGTTTTCAGAGTACAAGACCTGAAAATCTCCTTGGCTAAACTTATTCCTAAGTTTTTCTGGTTTTTTTTTTTAAGATTTTTATTGGGGAATTGGGGGATGGGAACAGCGCTGGGGAATTGGGGGAAGGAGAACAGACAAGTTGCTGTCCTTTTGATCTTCAGTCTAGTTGTGGAGGATGTTACTTCACTGGCCCAAGTTGGCACCATCATTGCGCTCTTCCTGGGTGAGGCAGATCAGTCACCGGCTTCTGGACCTCCGCTCATTGCGGCTGCTGGCCGCTCACGCGGGCTGCTGGCTACATACGGTAGCCCATGGCAACCCACTGCCACAGAGGCTGCAGCCTACCCCGTGGCTGGAGACTCACGGCAGCCCAGCTCCAGGTTGAGCTGTTGTTCAGCATCTTAGCTGTGGAGGGCAGTGTCACTGGCCCTCATATGTGGGATCCGNGGGCAGTGTCACTGGCCCTCATATGTGGGATCCGAACCGGGGCCCTCTGGTGTCCCAAGCCAGCTCTTAACCAATGCGCCACTCGGCCGGCCCAGTATTTTATTTTTTTGATGCAATTATAAATGAAATTGTTTTAAAAAGTTTTCTTTATGCTGGTTTGTTATTAGTGTAGAATACAATAGGTTTATGTATATTAATTTTGTATCCTGCAACTTTACTGAATTCATTTATTAGTTCTAATAGTTTTTTGGTGGAGTCTTTCTGGTTCTCTCTATATAGTATCATGTCATCTGCAAAAAAGTGAAAGTTTTACTTCATCTTTTCCAATTTGGATGTATTTTATTTCTGTTTCTTGTCTGATTTCTGTGGCCAAGACTTCCAATGCTACGTTGAAAAAAGTGGTGACAGTTGCACCCTTGTCTTGTTCCTGGAAGCTTTTCGCCATTGAGAATGATGCTAGTTGTGGGTTTATCGTATATGGCCTTTATTATGTTGAGGTATGTTCCCTCTTTACCCACTTTGTTGAGAGTTTTGTTCATAAATGGATTTTGAACAACATCTGTTATTCTTGCTTTAGGACTGAAGCAGAATTCACATACTATTTTGAAGAAAGAAAGCAGCAGTAGTTGATAACATTTGCTATGTGCTTAAGTAGAGGAATTGGAGGGATAAATTTAGTATAAAGTGCATCAAAATTAACATTTATGATTTATTTTATTGTATTTTAGTTTTTGAGAACAAAGGTTGGAATGCTTGTCTTTTTGAGATAAGAGTGAACACAGACTCAGGGATTATAAAGAGGAAAAACAAAGAGTGAAATGTGGTGAGGAAGAAGAAGAAAAAAAGGTATGAATATTATACAGACAGATGAGTTGCTCAAAGTGTCTTCTACAAACTTCTGATAGTCCCTGGTGGTTTATTAAGGTGCTCACAGGCAAAGTGGCAGTTTCAAGAAAAAAGTGATTAAATCATTTTATTCATGTACATTACCCAAATTTGAAAGACTATCATAATCACATAAACCCCATTATACTCTAATTGCCACATTATTAAAGGCAGTATATGCTCTACAAGGGCTGTGTTGGTTTGTCATCTTGGTTAACATACATGAAAAAGATACAGTTTTCCTTGCTTAATGTATTTACATTTCACTTGGGTCTTTGTCTTAAGTTTGTAAAATGCCTCACTTTTATTATGACTGTAGAGTTGCATGATATACCAGATTTATAAAAACCACACACACACACAAATGATCAAAAGTGATTAATTGGGTAACGGTAGAGTAGCTGCTATCAAATCAAAAATACAAAAAAACACACAAAACATCCAACCACCACCACTACCAACAAAAAACCCCCAACTACTTGAAGGCACTGGAGAGCAAATAAAAGTAGACAGATAGTGGAGGAATATTAAAAGCTAGACCAACAGAATGAAACTGAGCAAGTCTCACATTTTTAAGGCTTTAGCTTGGGAGCAAGTCTTAGTTGGTACCATGTGGGGTTGCTAAAACATAGATAGAAACTCATCATCTTACTGGTTTAAAGAATCATAGGATAGAATTCCAGGTCCGTGGCACCTGGAGATTGAGGTGGGAAATCTCTGAAAGGATAGAGCCAGAGAAGAGGGGGATCCCCAAAATCAGAGTAAAAACTTTGTTTAAACCTATGGTTAACCCCCTGAACATATCTGAAGGGTAGATTTCAAGCATCCCAATTGAAGCTAAAAAACCCAGCCTGTTGTTTCAGAGTTTGGCATTTGAGTTTAGTTAGGCTAACTATCTCCTATAAAAAATACATTTTAGAGAAATGAATACAATCTATAGTTTCTATAATATAGCATTTCTAATGTTTAGAATACAATCTAAAACCACCAGATACATGCAGAAAAATGAGAATGTGCTTCATACTCAAGCAAGAAAGAAATCAGTGGAGAGTGACCTCAAAATGATCCAGGTATTGACACTAGCAGACAAGGACTTCAAAGCAACTATTATAATTATACTCAAGTATAAAGGAAAATGAGATAAAAAGAATTGTAAATATAGGAAATCTCAGCAGAGAATTACAAACTACATTAAAAAAGAAAGAACCAAATGTTAAGTCTAGAACTGAAAAATACAATGTCTAAATTTTAAAAACTTATCATATGTGCTTAACAGTATCCTGGACATAACAGAAAAAGGACATTATGATGTTGAAGATTAATAACATAATTTATTCAATTTGTGGGACAAAGAGATAACAATTTAAATGGAAATGAATAGAACCACATGAAATTGTAGAAAATATTAAAATACCTAATAGACGTGTAATTTGAGTCCCAGAAAGAAAGGAGAGCGAGGACTGGCAGAAAGACTGATTGCAGTCAGCACAATAAAAATGAAAATATGTAAACCAGCCAGAGAAACAACACTTTACATACAAGGAATAACATTCTGGATAGGACTGATTTTTCATCAGAAACTCTAGAGACCAGAAGAAATGGAATAACTTTTTTAAAGTGCTGAAAGAAAAACAAAAACTGTCAACCCTAAATTTTATATTCAGTAAGAATATCTTTTTAAATGAAGGCAAAATTTTTTTTCAAATGCAAAACAAGGGAATTTGTCAACAGCAGACCTGTACTACAAATGTTAATGAAGTTTTGTCTAACTGAAAGGAAATAATACAGATGGCAATTATTTTCAGGAAGGAATGGAAATATTAGAGATGATACATATCTGTGTAAATATAAAAGGTTTTTTCCTTTCTTAGTTTCTTTTAAACTAAGTTGGTTTAAAACAATTATTATAAAATTGTCTTATGGAGGTGCATATTGTATATAGATGTAATGTATATGCCAACTGTAGCATAGATAATGGAAAAAGGTACACTATTTTATAATAAAAAGACTGAAAAATTAAGGGTACCAGCATGTCTCAAAAAATGATATAAAGAAGAAAAAGATGTCTCAAAACTTATAGGATGTGACTAATACACTCTGAATAAAATTTCCCCTTTCCTTCACCCTTCCTTTCTTCCTTCCTTCTGTCCTTCATTCCTTCCTTGTTTTCTTCCTCCCTTCCTCTTTTTTTTTTAATAACCATTGAAAATTTTAAAACCATTCTTAGACCATATGCCATACAAAAATCAGGCCACAGGTCAGATTTAGTCTACAGGTCATAGTTTGCTAATTCTTGCTTTATAATTTTGTTCACTTCTTCACAGTTAAAGATAATTCATCTCAAGTCCTTGTTCCAGAAGAAAAATACAAAAAATTTGGGTTTGACTTGGAAGTTGCACATACCACTATAAATTTGACTTACTAGTTAAAATAGGAACTTAAAAAAAATCAGTACTTTCCTGAATATCAGTAATTGCCAATTAGAATATATAATGGAAGAGCTTCCAGTCAAGATGGTGGAGTAGGTAAACTCTGTGCTCACCTCCTCCCATGAGCATATCAAAATTACAACTAAACTACAGAACAACTATCATTGAGAATCACCTGAGGTCCAGATAAACAGAAGTCCTACAACTGAGGACATACAGCAGAATACACATAAAAAATGGTAGGAGGGGCAGAGATGCGGCATGGACTGGTCTCACAACTGTGTGTGGTGGTTAAAAATTGGGAGGGAATTCTCAGCTGTGGAGGTACCCCTGAGAAGTGAAGTGTCCCAGCCCCACACCAGGCTCCCCAATCTAGGGTTCCAGTGCTGGGAAGAGAAGTCTCCATAACTTCTGCCTGGGAAAACCATTGGAGATTGTGGCTGAGTGAGGCTGGGTGGTGCTAGAGTCTGAGACTTTCCTATTAAAGGGCCGATGCATGGGCTTACTCACTGATGGACTAACTCACTCTGAGCTTCAGCACTGGGGCAGCAAGTCAAAAGGTGCCAGGGACGTATGAGGAGACACTGAATTGCTTGACTTCACATCAAGGGCTCAAGGGGCAGCTTTCTCTCAGATAGAAGTGCTGGAAGAAGCCATTGTTCCTTTGTTAAACCCTCCCCTAACCCAGCCTGCACACACAGGCAAGCACCATACTGAGTCTCTATCAATCTAGCTAACACCCTTCACCCAGCCCTGGTGATTTCCTGAGCCCTCCCAACCTCTGCCATGTAACCTGTGGGCCCATCCAAGCCACTTCCAGTGGCTTTGTCACACAAAGGACCTCTCTTAGCTCATACTGCAAACTTTCCTAAAATTGCATAAAGGTTCACAAACCCCAAACAAGCAGCATCTGGCTTTAGCATGCCCCATACCTCTTGCGAAGTGGCCCCAAGGCTGACATTAGTGGCAGCCAGCCTCAGTTTACAGCTTAGCTTCTTGCAGGCATCTTTAAGCCCAGCACAAGTGCAACCATCTTCAGATTACAGTTCATAATAAGTTCTCTGGGTAGGGCACAGGCAGCAGCTGACTTTGGCCTCCAACAGAGCCCCTCCCAAGAGGCCCCAGAAACAGCACACCCATTGGACAGCTTCAGTCCAATGCACCACTCAACCACCTCCACAAATGACACACCTAAAGGGCAGACTGGGCATGCACAAAAGCCCTGCTAAAGTGAATCCTGCTCTGTAGTGTCAGCCCCTGCACAATAGCTCCTCCACTTATAGTCATGGCCAATTTTCACAGTCAATTAGCCTGAGGGTCAATCTCTCCCACTGATGTACCAACAGCAATCAAGGCTCAACTCAACAGGAGGGCACACACAATCTATACAAGAGAGACACCTGGAGCACCCCACTTAGGGGAATAGAGATACTGTGCAACTGGGACCCATAGAACACCTACTGCATAAGACCATTCTACCAAGACTAGGTGACATAACAGCTCTACTTAATACATAGAAAAAAAACCTCAGGAAAGCAGCCAAATGAGGAGGCAGAAAAACATGTCCCCCCAAAAAGGACAGAACAAAGTTCCAGAAAAAGAACTAAACAAAATGGAGACAAGCAATCTACCAGATGCAGAGTTCAAAACACTGGTTATAAGGATGATCAGTGATCTCAGGAAGAACTTCAACAAAAAGATAAGAAATAGAAAAATGGAGAAAGAAAACATTAAAAAAAACAGTAAAAAATAAAGAATACAATAACTTAAATAGAGAATATATTAGAGGGAATCAATAGTAGATTAGATAAAGTAGAGGATCAAATCAGAGATTCAGAAGATAAGTAGCAGAAAACACCCAATCAGAACAGCAAAAAGAAAAAAAAACCCCAAAACATGAGGAAAGTATAAGAGGCCTCTAGGACAACATCAAGTGTACCAACATTTGCATCACAGGGGTTTCAGAAAAGAAGACAGCACAAGGAATTGAAAACCTACTTGAAGAAATAATGACAGAAAACTTCCCCAGCCTGGTGAAGAAAATAGGCATACAAGCCCAGGAAGCACACAGGGAGTTCCAAACAAGATGAACCCAAACAGGCCCACACCAGACACATTATAATTAAAATGCCAAAGGTTAGACAAAAGGAGAATATTAAAAGCAGCAAGAGAAAAGTAGTTAGTTACCTACCAGGGAGCTCCCATAAGACTGAGCTGATTTCTCAACAGAAACTTTGCAGATCAGAAGGGATTGGCACAAAATAGCCAAAGTGATTTTTTTTTCTTTTTGTAAATTAAAATTTATTGGGATGACAATGGTTAGTAAAATTACATAGGTTTCAAGTGTACAATTCTGTAATACATCATCGATATATCACATTGTGATTAATAGCAAAGACCTACAGCCAAGATTACTCTTCCCAGCAAAGCTACCATTCAATATTAAGGGACAAATAAAGAGCCTTCCAGACAAGAAAAAGCTAAAGGAGTTCATCACCACTAAACCAGTATTACAAGGAATGTTAATGTTCCTTTCTTTAAGAAAAAGAAAGGAAAAAAAGAGATAAAAATTCTGAATAATAAAATAGCAATAACTATATACCTATCAACAATTACTTTAAGTGTAAATGGATTAAATGCTCCAATCAAAAGACATAGCATGGCTGAATGGATAAGAAAACAAGACCCTTACATATGCTGCCTACAAGAGACTCACTTCAGATCAAAAGACACACAGAGACTGAAAGTAAAGGGATGGAAAAATATATTTCATGAAAATGGAAACAAACAAACAAACAAACAAACAAACAAACAAAAAAGCTGAGGTAGCAATACTTGTAGCAGACAAAATAGACTTTAAATCAAAAGCTATAAGAAGAGACAAAGAAGGACCTAGTAATCCCACTTCTGGATAATTACCCAGAAGTAAAAACACTACTTCTCAAGGACATATACATCTATATGTTCATTGCAGCATTATTTACAATAGTTAAGATGTGGAGGCAACCTAGGTGTCCATCAACAAATGAATGGGTAAAGAAGAGGTGGTACATATATACAATGGAATACTACTCAGACATAAAAAGGAATGAAATCTTGCCATTTCCAACAACATGGCTGGACTTAGTAAATATTATACTAAGTGAAATAAGTCAGACAGAGAAAGACAAATACCATATGATTTCACTCATATGTGGAATCTAAAAACCAAAATAAACAAAAGAGAAACAAACTCATAGATATACAGAATACATTTTGATGGTTGCCAGATGGGAAGGGTGTTGGGGGGATGGGTGGAAAAAAGGCAGGGATTAAGATGTGCAAATTGATAGTTATAAAAATAGTCATGGGTATATAAAATATAGCATAGGGAATATAGTCAATAATATTGAAATAACTATGTATGGTGTCAGATGGGTACTAGATTTATTGGTGTGATCACTTTATAAGTTATATAAATGTCTAATCACTATGTTGTACACCTTATACTAATATAATATTGTATGTAAATTGTAATTGAAAAATAAAAAAATTAAAAAATGAAAGTGGGAAAAATATATAATGGAAAATATGTCTTTTACAATAATAAAATGTCTTTAATAACTACCTAGAAAATTTTGAACTAGAAATGTTCATGATCTACCTAAAGAGAATTAAAAAATATATATTGAAGAATGTAAAATTTGATAAATTAAAGGAAAAAGAAACAAACTGTTTAGATGGAAAGGATGAGTATTTAAAATGTGCATGTCAATTTTCTCAAATTAATTGATTGGTTTAATGCAATACTAATTAAAATTCCAACAAGATGCACTCTGTGTGTTTGACAAGATGATTCTGAAATGTAGGCTGATTCAGAAAAATAAATGAGAGCAAATTTCCAGAAATATTTGAAAATAAATGAAATGAGAAAACTTGATCTATGAGATTTTTGACTATAGTTGCCATCAGTTAAGGGAGGGTTCAGAAGAAATAATGTAGTTGGAGGAGTTTCAACTCATTAGCTCTTCTAAGCATTTTTATGTCACAGGATTTTGGAAACAAAAAGTCCTAATTCAAGTTCGGGTGACCTTAGGCAAGTGATTTAATCAATCTGAGCATCAATTTTTTTCCCATAGAAATAAGCCAGTAATACATACAGTACAGGGGTTTATTAAGGATTAGAGTTTGTTCTGTAGTACTTCTCTACATTTCCATAAACTCCTGGGGTAAAAGACTTCATCTAACTAAACTGATATTAAATCCAATGTTCCTAGTAGAGCATGTTATCTGGGGTTGCAACACATGATGCCTATGGGTATGATGAAGATGCTGAGGACGAGGAGAATTGATAAGTTGACAAGACTTTCTCTTGATATGCTACAGAATTTCACACAGCAGTTCAGCTACGAAACAGTTGTCAGTTTGGGAAAAGAAAGCTGTTCTGAATTTTAGTTCTATTTCTAGCTACATAATATCTAGCTACATTAATTTCTCTGTGCCTTTATTTTCTTATCAGTTAATAAGTCAGATAATGATGATGATTCTATAACAATAATAAGACATTTATTGATCATTTAACAAACTGCTTATGATACATGAAATCATTTAGTTCTTCACATAAATCTTAAGAGGCATGTATCAGCATCATCATTATCATCATGGTTATTATTTGCATTTTGCAGATGAGGAAACAGAGATAAAGATTTCTATAACTTGCCCAAAGTCACACAGCTATTTAATAAGGACCTCAGGACCAGCATTGGGCGGCTCTTCACCATCAGGGAACTAGTATTTGTGTAAGGATAGGTACTTAGTAAACAACTGTTGCATCTGGATTAGGACGGATGAACAGGAATATGGGCCCTCACATTACAGAGGCAGTGAATAGAAGCTGAATATTGTGATCTAGCTAGTCTGTCTTGTTGTACAACCTTTATTCACACAAAGCATGCTTTACAACTCAATGCATCCTAATTCAGGTGTTTGCAAAGCACTTATGACAGTGCTTGGTATATGGTAAACACGCCATAAATGAGGCTATTGGTGTGATGGTTCACCACTTATTAAAAGGACCAGCAGAATACCTAACTCTTATAGCCACTCAATAAATATTTATTGATTGAATGAATGCTTTAACAAAATCTCTGATCTTCAAATGTTTTTGATATTCCTAGGTTTTCCTGGAGTTATGATTTTAGGACAATGAAAGATACTCCACCAGTGAAAATGCTTGTAGTCATAAATTGGTGTTTGTCTGTTGTACAATCTTTCCTATTTAAATTTGTTTTAGAACTAGCGAGTTTGTACGGGAATGGTAACAACCTGAAAAAAAGCAAGTGAAACCCTAATCCCTTTTACTCAACGAACTTTGCTTGAATGTTTATAAGTAGTAACTGATCATTTTCCAGAATTCTGGTTCATGTGTTTTATTATAAATATTCATTGTAACCAGTTTTATCCAATCCTGTGAAATTATAAATTTTAGCAAAAAATGATGGATTTCAAAGGAAATATATATTTTACTTGTAGTATTTCCAATATGACTGTTTTCAATTGTGAAACAAATGTCTGAGTGAAGACAACAAATATGGCGATTCTATTTTAAGAGTTTCGTGGGTTCACTAATGTTTCCTTATTTTAATCCTCTCTGAAAATTTTGAGTAGAAGCTACTCTATGATTACAGTGGTTACCAAGTAGAAATGTCCCAGAAAAACACTATTTTATTGGGGCAGACAATATGATTTCCTGGGCAAAAATAAAAACACTGAAGATAACAGATATGTTTAAAAATTGTGCTTTATTACAGGGTTTTGTTAGTATAGATGGTACCTGTATTTCAGAAATTGGGACTGGTTTCAAGTAATTTGTTGTGTCATTTTAAATTTTCTTATTTGTATCTGTATAGTATACTAATCACTTGGAAGTGGGGTATCTACATAAGAGAAAAGTCACCCTACTTTATCAACTCTTGGAGAAATGAATCCTTAAAAATGAGAGAAATAATAGTTGGGTGGGAGAGGCAGTGAGTAAAGTAGGGAGAGGGAGAGAGGGAGAGAGAGACACACACTGAGAGAGAGAGCAGAGGCTGGGAAAATAATCCTGCACCTTTTATATTAGTTTCCAATATCATCCCCAAATAGCAATTTGAGACCTCAATTTATTGAACCTGAGAGACAAGAGGCAGAGCTGTGAGACTGATGATGATTATAATGTGCAGGTCATGGGCTTGGTTAACTCCCTTCCAAAGGGATAGAACGAAGAAAGAGCAAGAAGAGTGAGTGCAGCCACTCAGTCCCTCACCTTCAAGCTAACGGGGAACTGTTTGTAATGAATGCCCTGGCCTCCATCAAGGGCATTTCTTCCATTTAACGAGCACGCAGGAAGCAGAAATTGCTCCAGTACAAGGGTTCAGTTTGCAGTGAGCCACAAATCACATTTCATTTATCAGGCCCTACAGATGACAGGATATCATTGAATCCCTGGAGAGCCATATTCATTAAAAAGAAATCTTAAGTAATTACAACAATTAATTGACTTGAAACAGTTTCTGATGGATAAGGTTTACATAATTCATTTGCCAGACAAAACAACCCTGATCAAGTTTGGGATACGCTATTTTGGAGTGTCTCTCTATCAGATCCAGAAAAAGAGCTTATCAGCTGGAGCCCTCCCCCCTCCACTGTTTGTTTTGGAGAGGAAAGGTAATTTGTAAAGCAAAAAAAATGGAAACCTAAAAGGATCTGACAGACTATTTTGGGTCTATAATATGGTTATGTAGCACTTCTTTACTTACCAATATTACTAGAACCGATGAATGAAAATGAGTTACATTAACGAGAACTCTTTGAGCCTGTGGTTTTGAGGATGTGTAGATGGACGCAAGCAAAAGCCTTTCAAAAAGCCAAGCAATCATTTAGGAAAAGGTCAAAGCCCAGCCCAAGAAATCCATTATGCCCAAAGTAACTTACCTGAACAACTACTCTTGTCAAATGAATACTTTGTCAACATCTTCAAACTTTGTCAACATCTTCAGCAATTAGTCATAAATTCTTCAGCTCTAAGTTTGAAAATGTGGGGCTTATTTTCAAACTTAATTTGAAAATTAGTTAGTTTGGAGAGGGATATCACTGGAGAGCTATAGCATATAATTTCTTTTATGTGCTGTGAAATATGACTTTCCAACCACCTGTTAATACTCAACATAATATAAACATATTATCAGGCTTCTGCTATATCAGCACCTATGTGTATTTTTTTTTTAATTGGGGAATTGGGGGATGGGAACAGCGGTGGGGAATTGGGGGAAGGGGAACAGATGGGTTGCTGTCTTTTTGTTCTTCAGTCTAGTTGTGGAGGACGTTGCTTCACTGGCCCAAGTTGGCACCATCATTGCACTCTTCCCGGATGAGGCTCAGTCGCCGGTTTCTGGACGGCTACTCACAGTGGCTGCTGGCTGCTCACGCGGGCTGCTGGCTACATACGGTAACCCATGGCAACCTACTTCAGCAGGGGCTGCAACCTACGCCCTCACCGGCGACTCACGGCAGCCCAGCTCCAGGTTGAGCTGTTGTTCAGCATCTTAGCTGTGGAGGGCAGTGTCACTAGCCCTCATATGTGGGATCCGAACCGGGGCCCTCTGGCGTCCCAAGCCAGCTCTTAACCAATGCGCCACTCAGTCAGCCCCCCTATTTGTATTTTTTTAAAGATTTTTATTAAAAATATAGTTAGCATACAATATTATGTTAGTTTCAGGTGTACACAAGTTATTCAACATTTATATAAAGAAGTGATCACCATGATAAGTCCAGCAACCATCTGACACTGTACCACACTATCACTATATTATTGACTAGATTCTCTGTGCTGTGCGTTACATCCCCATGACTTATTTGTTTTATACCTGGAGATCAGGACCACTTATTGCCCTTCACCTTCCCCCCACCTTTTTACATTTTTAGTTACAGTTGACATTCAATATTATTTTATATTAATTTCAGGTGTACAGCATAGTAGTTAGACATTTGTATAATTTAAGAAGTGATCCCCCTGACTAACCTAGTACCCACTTGGCACGATACATAGTTATTACCATATTATTGACTATATTCCCTATGCTTGATTTTACATCCCCATGATTATTTTGTAACTACCAATTTGTACTTCTTGATCCCTTCATCTTCTTCACCTGCCCTCCTATCACCTTGATAAATCTAGTGCATGACACCATATGTAGTTATTACAATATTACTGACTATTACCCTTATGTTATACCCTACATTCCTATGATTACCTTGTAACAACCAATTTGTACTTCTTAATTCCTTCCACCCACCATGCCAACCCACCTTCCATCTGGCAACCATCAAAATATTCTTTGTATCTATGAGTCTGTTTTTGTTTTGTTTGTTTATTTTGTTCTTTAGATTCCACATATAAGCAAAATTATATTGCATCTGTTTTTTACTGTCTGACATGCTCCACTCAGCACAATACACCCTCCAGGTCCATCCATGCTGCCTCAGATGGCAATAACCCATTCCCTTTCCTGGCTGAGCACTATTTCACTGTATATAAATACCACCTCCTGTTTAACCATTTATCCATTGATGGACATGCAGACTGCCTCCACATCTTGGTCATTGTAAACAATTCTGCAATGAACACATGGACGCACATGTCCCCTTGAAGTAATGTTTTGGGTTTCTTTGGATAAATACCAGGAGTGGGATTGCTGGATTTTTCTTTGTCTCTTGTTATATAGCCTTTGCTTTAAAGTCTTTTTTGTCTGGTGTAAGTATTGCTACTCCAGCTTTTTTGTTTGTTTGTTTTCATTTTCATGAAATAACTTTTTCCATGACTTTATTTTCAGTCCATGTGTGTTTTTCAATTTGAGGTGAGTCTCTTGTAGGCAGCATATGTAAGAGTTTTGTTTTCTTATTCATTCAGCTACCGTATGTTTTTGATTGGGGCATTTAATCCACTTACATTGAAAGCAACTGTTGATGGATAGGTAGGTCATTACTGCCATTTTATTATTCATATATATATTTGTATCTTAAAGAAGTCCATCTAACATTCCTTGTAATACTGGTTTGGTGGTGATGAATTCCTTTAGCTTTTTCTTGTCTGGGAAGCTCTTTATCTGTCCTTTGATTTTGAATTATAGCTTTGCTGGGTATAGTACCCTTGGTTGTAGGTCCTTGTTTTTCATCACTTTGAATATTTTGTGCCAATCCCTTCTGGCTTGCAAAGTTCTGCTGAGAAATCAGCTGGAAATCTTATGGGAGCTCCCTGGTAAGTTACTAGCTGCCTTTCCCTTGCTGCTTTTGGATTCTCTCTTTGTCTTTAACCTTTGCAATTTTAATTATAATGTGTCTTGGTTGAGTTCATTTGGTTTCATCTTGTTTGGGACTCTGTGCGCTTCCTGGACTTGTATGTCTATTTCCTTCACCAGGTTAGGAAAGTTTTCAGTCATTATTGCTTCAAATAGGTTCTCAATCCCTTGCTTTCTCTCTTCTTCTTTTGGTATCCCTATGATGCCAATGTTGTTACGATTGATGTTGTATCGGAGGTCTCTTAAACTATCTTAATTCTTTTGGATTCTTTTCCTTCTTCTTCTTCTTCTTCTTCTTCTTCTTCTTCTTCTTCTTCTTCTTCTTCTTCTTCTTCTTCTTCTTCTTCTTCTTCTTCCTCCTCCTCCTGTTCTGATTGTTTTCTACTACCTTGTCTTTCAAATCACTGACTCAATCCTCTGTTTCATCTAGTCATCTAGTGATTCCTTCTATTGCATTCTTCACTCTGACTGGTTCTTTTTTATGGTTTCTATATCCTTTTCTATGCTTGCTGTCTCTTTGTTGAAGTTCTCACTAAGTTCCTTGAGCATCCTTGTAATCATTGTTTCGAACTCTGTGTCTGGTCGGTTGCTTGCCTCCAGTTTTAGTTCTTTTTCTGTAGTTTTCTCCTGTTCTTTCATTTAGAATGCTTATCTTTGTTTCCTCATTTTTGGCTGCCTCTCTGTGTTTATTTCTATGTATTTGGTAGGGCTGCTATGTCTCCCAGTTTTGCCAGATGGCCTTATGTAGTAGGTGCCCTATGGGGCCCTGGCACAGTCTCTCTGGTCTCCTGAGTTTTGTGCTCCAGGAGTCTCCCTTGTGCGGATTGTGTTAACTCTCCAGTTACAGTTGAGCCTTGATTGCTGTTGGCACATCAGTGGGTGATATTGACCCTCAGGCTAACTTGCTATGGGATTTGGCCACATCCACAGCTTATGGGCTGCTGTGTGGTCAGCTTACTCCATGGAGTGGGATTCACCACAGTGGGCTCTGGTGCTTGCTGAGACTGCCCTTTGTGTGTGTTGTTTGTGGGGCTAATTGGGTGGTGATCTGCTGTGGTCTGAAGTCAACCTCCAAGTATGTTGGTTCTGGGACCTCTTGGGAGGAGTTCCAGTGCCGGCCCAAGTCAGCTACTGCCTGTGACTGGCTGGGGAGTATCTAGTCAGACCTTCAAAGCACTCCACTGTTCATCACTGCCTGTGCTGTATCTGGAGGTGTATGGGAGAGGCCATGCTGTGAGCCAAGGATGGCTGCCACCAGTATTAGGTCTGGGTAGCTCTGCAAAAAACCAGGACTCTCCGAGGCCTGTTGTGACCTCCTGGTTCCCATAAGGTTCAGCCACTGATAAAATCTCCTGTGGTACACAAGTTGGGTGAGGCAGGCTTTCAGTGAGCCAGCAGATTGGAGCAGAGGAGCTCATCAGGCCAATCAGATTCATAGTTGGCCTGTGGGCGTGGGCTTACCACAGTAAAGATAGCACCTGCCTGCTGGTTTCACAGGACAAGGGCCCCACACAGGGAAAATGGGGGTTGTCCCTTCACTCCTCACCCCGAAGTTACACAACTCAGTCTCTTTCCAGATGCCTCTGACACCCCCAGAGTCATTGTCCCTTCACCAGAGCCCTTTAAGAGGTGCCTGGGTGTCCTGTAACCTTCTGTACTGCCCGGACAGTTGGAATCCCCACTGTTTTTTACAGACAGATGTTTTGGTGGCTCCTTTTTCTGGCACCAGTGTTTCAGGCTGGAGTGTCTGGTGTATGGCTAGGGAGTCTGGTGTATGGCGTCTTTTGTTCCTCCATAGGGAACCTCTGTAGCTGAGATATCCTCCCAATTTTCACCACTACATGGAGGTTTGGTGCCAGCCTGTTTTGCATCTCTGTCTCTCTTACCAGTCTCAATGTGGTTTCTTCTTCATATCTTTAGTTATAAAACTTCCATTCAGCTAGATTTCAGATGGTTCCCCAGTTTGATTGTTCTATAATTTAGTTGTAATTTTGATGTGTTCATGGGATTAGGCAAGCACAGTGTTTATCTACTCTGCCATCTTGAATCTCCTCCTATCAACACCTATTTTTGGAGAAACAACTTAGAGAAGTACACTTAATAAGAAACTATCCTCCAACACAGTTTCAATGCACCTTATTGTGGTGTTAGGAGAATGGATGATAGTAACTCTTAGTAAAACAACAAGAAAGCATATACTGCAGTGCTTTTGAGGTTCCTATATTTTATTTCATGGTCCCAGGGAGAGTTACGAAGGCTTTTAGAACTCACAGAGGCAACCTCATTAAAAGGGTCAATGATGGGGGAGGCATATACACTCAAGTGTGATGGTCTCTGAAGCGTGGTGCTCCCAAATCAAACCACAGACTAGCTGCCTCAGTATCACCTGGGAAGCTTGTTAAGCATATATATGCAGGGCCCATGGCTGACACACTGAATCAGATCTCTGGAAGCAAGAGGCCTGGACCTCTGCTCTTTTAACAGGCATCCTGAAACACAATGACCATTGGTGATATTCAGAATCATTGAAAAACCTGTAGAATAAATGTCAGTTTTTAGGTGTTTTTTGAAGTTATTGTTCCCTTTGAACTAGTCAGTATTCTGCAAAGAAACAGAACCAATAGAATATATATCTATATTGACATAGGTATATTTATTTATTATGAAGAATTGGTTCATATGATTATGGAGACTGAGAAATCCCACTGTCTGTGATCTGCAAGCTGGAGCCCCAGGAAAGTTGGGGTTGTAGTCTAAGTCTGAAGGCCTGAGAACAAAGGGAGCCAATGTTTTAAATCGCAGTTAAAGGTCAGAGATGAGGTAAGATGTCTCAAATCAAGCAGTGATGCAAAAAATAAAAAAAGGAATAAATTTCTCCTTCCTCTGCCTTTTGTTCTATTGATGTCCTCCAAAGATTAGATGATACCCTGTCACATTAGGAAGTGCAATCTGCTTTACTGAGTCTACTAATGCTAGTGCTAATTTTATTTGAAAATTCTTTCACAGACACACCCACAAATAATGCTTAATCTGGGACTTGTAGCCAGTCAAGTTGACACATAAAATTAACCACCATACCCTCCGAGATTTCCCTTATCCTTACTGTACAATTTGTTGAAAGTTGCACATTTCTGAACCCTAGAATTCTGGAGAGAAGTTGTAATGTTATGTGTTTTATCCATCCAATAAGCCTTATTGAACACCTGATGCTACCTATCAACTATGCCCAGAGCTGTAGTCACAAAATTAATAATCCTTCCAAAAATTTGTTTTTTATTTTCTTGGATTTCTTCATGGAGAGATTTTTATTTTGTTATTCTATTTTTTTATGTCTATCATTTCCATTTGGTTAGAAAATAACTTCTATGTCTTTGTTGAGATTTTTCCAATTTTTTATTTATTTGAAGAGAATCTTTGATTGTTGAAGCATAAAAAATGGTTCATAGGGCTGACCAAGTGGCTCAGTTTGTTACGAGCTCGCTCAATAGTGTGAGTTCTGAGCAACAGCAGTTCGAGTCCCGGCCCAAGCTGAGCTGCTGCTGAGCTGTCAACAGGTAGCAGGATGGCTCAGCTATAAAAAGAAAAGAAAAGAAAAGAAAAGAAAGTAAGTAAAGAAAAAAAATGGTTCATAAAAAATGATGGCGGATTTAAAATTTGTCAGATTATTCCAACATTGGATTCGTCTAATGTTGGTGTGGTTAGTTATCTTTTCTCATTCAAGTTGTGATTTCCTTGGTATGACAGGTAATTTTTTATTGTATCCTGGACATTTTGGCTATTGTGTTAAGGGACTCTGGGTCTCATTTAAATCCTGTGTAGGTTAGTTCCCAGGTCCTGGTCTAATTTGGTGGACTGTGGTTCCAATGCAGTTTAATTTTCTGAGCTTTTGTGGTGTTCTTTTGCCTGCTTGATTCATCTTGTGCCATGAGGTCTCTCACTGGTCCCTGCTGTGCTGCTGAGGGGCCGATGGGAGTTTCCCCAGGTGAGTCTCTTCTCCACTGCCCACCATGCTGGAGGAGGGGACTTTCTGATGGGCCAGGTGGGTGGCTTCTCTGTTGCTGGCAGCAGCTCTGGTATTTCTCAGCAGGGGAGAAGAGTCTCCAGTCCTACCCAAAAGGTAGACTTTTCTTCTGGAAATAGCCTCTGAACCAATGGTGCTGTCTTGCCTCCTGTCAGTTGTTGGAGCGGTCTCCTGCTCATTCCAGGAGAAGAATGAACCTACCCGGGCTGTTTTTTCTCACTAGGATGGAGCTGGGAAACACTGGGCCTGAGTTGCCTTCTTCTGTTGGTTTCGGGTGAGGGGGGCACATAGGACACCAGCACCTATGTTGTTCCTCCAGGCTTTGGGTCCCAAACCAGGTGGCTTTCATCTCACCACCTTTCAAAGTTCTCCTTTGCTCATCCCTTCTGCTATTTCCAGGATTTATAGTCAGCCATACTTGGCCAGTTGCAGCAGGGACAAATGGGTCTGTGTTATTGATAGGTTTTGAAAAATAATGTCTCATGGAAATTCTCACAGATAGATTTAGAAAAAATAATTTAAAACCAGTTTTTTGTTAAGTCCCCTAAGTTATTTTAGATCATTTTCAGTGATGCCATTTAAATGAGATAAGATGTATTGATAAATTCATGTGTACCTAATTATATTTCTATTTTAAATCATACATAAAAAATACCACAAGGTTTGAAAAACTCTATAATCTTGGGAGAGGAATCAAAAAGGAAATATTTTGTTTTCAGTTTCAGGCTATATGTCAAGCAAAGTTCATACTTTCATTTAACACGTTATCTCCCATTGTCATCCTCAAATATCCATTTGAGACAGAGGCAATTTCCAGAGTTTGGTGCCAAATGCTTCTCAGGAGGTCTAGTGATTCAGTGAAAGCTGACTGATAATAGAATTACCTAGAGAACTTTAAAAAGTCCCAACCTCCTGGGTCCTATACCCTGAAAATTCTGAGTCAGTGGGGTAAGGCCCGTGCATGTATATATTTTTGTAAATTTCCCCAAGCAACTATGGATAGGTTATGTTTGGCAAGTATATCTAATCAAGAAATTGGTACATTTCCCAAATGTGATAGAATTTAGAAAAATAAGGCCCTTCACCCAGGGTAACACTTGATGTAGGGAAAGCCAAAAGGAAAATTGCACCATTAGCTTTGAGTGATTTGGGCCAGCATGTTTTAAAAGGGGGAATGAAAAATTAGATACTATTGAGGAGCTTGACAAGGATTACATAACATGTCAGATATCTAGTGTGAGAAAAATGACTGAAATGATTGACTTGGAGATGAAGAGCCTTGGAGAAGATGTGATAATTGTCTTTAAATATTTGCAGGAGTGTTTTGAAGAGAAATTAGACTTGTGCTATGTTGGAGTAGGAACTTGCATCTTTAGCCAACTTCTGGGGTGGTTCTGAGGCAGACTTTTTGTGGACTTCACTGTGAGAAGTGAGCTGCTGGAACAGCACTGGTTATGGGAAGGATTCATCCAGACTTTTTTTTTTTTTAGCTGAGCCATCCTGCCACCTGTTGGCAGCTCAGCAGCAGCTCAGCTTGGGCCAGGAATCGAACCGGTGACTCATCCAGACTTTTATAAAATGGTTGGGTGCTTGAGGATGAATGAGCTGTGGGAAGCATTCAATAGGGAACCGACGGAGATGGAAAAGGAAGGAAGGAATGGAGGGAGGGAGGGAGAAAAGAGAGTAGAAAAGGAAGAAGGGAGGGACAGAAGGGAAGGGAAGGAAGAAAGAGAGGAAGGAAGAAGAGAAGGAAAGAAGGAAGGGAGGGGAGAGGCAGGGATGCTTTGGGTTTGGAGGATTCGCTTTTGATTTAATGCTTAGTTGTATGACTTTCTGCAATACAGCTCAGCAATCTGGAAACAAACAAAAAAAGAAAATGAAATTACATTAATTTGAAATTGGAAACGAGAAAGGCAGATAAAATGAAGTGTCAAGGGATAGAGGATGTTTTGACTATCAGTAAGAGGAGGTTAAAATGCAGGATCTTAGCAAAATAGGAAGCTGATGAGCTGAGGAGGAGACCAACACATCTGGAAAAGTGAGTAAGGCCAGTGGGCTAGAGGTTACCACAAAGGTGAGGGAAAGGTTCAGAAATAGTGAGGAAGTAGAGAAGATTCTAGATTTGGAGTAGTTCCAACTTTTCGTGGTCTGTGAGCTGGGGACAGAGCAAGCAGCATCCCCCATTGGATCCAGCTGTGGGGCAAGTGTTCTGTATGGGACAGTAGTTCTCAAAGAGGAGCGCATGTCAGAAACACAGGGTACTGGACCTCCACCCTCAGAGATTCCAACTCAGTAGGTCTGGGAGAGGCCCCAGGGTTTGTTTTCCTGAGAAGCTCCTGGGTGGTGCTTGTGCTGTGGGCCTGGGACCACCCTTTGAGAAAGAGTAACCTAGAAAAAGCCAGTTTTCCATTAAATTTACACCCTTAGAGAGGATGAGGTCATAAGAAACTCATTTACCATAGAGGACTTAAAAGGGCAGAATAATGTAGCTGAGGAACCAGTGTTACAATGAGCTACTCCAGGGCAAGATTTTGGGCATTCTTACATGGCTTGGGGTGAGCTGGGTGGATTCCAACATGTTTTCAAGGAGGTGGAAAAGTCTGCATGGGTACTTCACATTATCCATCACTAGTTGTTTAACACTGGCTCTTTTCTGTGGACGGATAACTTTGTCGATGCCAAGGGAAGCTTATTTCGCTGTGCCTGAAAGGGGTTTTGGTTCAGATCCAATACTGATATAATTGGCATCCTCACAGAGAATGAATAGTTTGGCAGCAGGGGCCTTTAGCAAAACCTGATGATATGGAAACTTTATTTATAGGTTTTCTTAAAGCTTTTTTATGACTTCCCGTAGCCACTAGGGTACAATCTAGAATTCATTATATTATGTATAGGCTTTTCACAACCTGGTCTTGGAGCATCTTCTCCACGAGTCAACGTCTCCCTCCTTCTCTAGAATTTTGCCACAAAAGATTTGTCCTGTTTCTTTGCATGCACCATGCTTTTTCTAGCAAGACCTTCACACATGCTCTTGTGTTTACTTAGAATGTTTTTTTCTTGCTTTAGTAGGTAACTTCTACTGCTTTTTCTAACATCAACGTAAGTGTCTCTTTTAGGGGAAAATTTGTCTAATTACCAAACTAGAGCACTTTTCTTCTCTCCTTGAACAACATGCCTCACAGTTGTAATTCTGTGTTTACTATCAGTTTTCCATTTTCTACCAGTAACTCCAGGATGGTGTGTGGTGACCTACTCATCCAGGTTGCTCTGGGACTTATTTGGTTTTATAGCTCCAAGCCCCATATTCTGGGAACCCCTCAACCCCAGGCAAACCAGGATGGCTGGTCATCCTAGCCACATTCACACTGTACCCCCAGATCTAGCATGTGATTGCCACACATTGCCTGCTCAAAATATTTGCATTAACTAGAATTGCATAGTGCTTAACATAGGTAAAAGGGAAATCATCCCTCTCTCTCAGTATCCTTATGACCTCAACAAACATTACTTGAGAAGGGGAAAAAATGGCTGCAAGTCACTAATCAAAATGATTTGGGGGTCTAATCCCAAACTTTCACTTTAAAAGTCAGTAAGTGGATTAAAGATTATAGGCATATGGTAAAATAATATATAAAGCTAGCTTGTTGAGTATTGGAGTAACCATTCATTCATTCAGCAAAGGGCATTTTTTTATGCTTATTCTCAAAATATCTCCACCTCTCCACCAGGTTCACTAGTAATTAATATTCACTTTCTTGAGAGAGTTTTCAGAATTTACCTAATAAAGTAGAAATACTCTGGTAGGAGATTACCTTAAACTCTGTTAGCTACAAATCTGTAGTGGACAAGGGGGATTAGCATTGAGCTCCAGGATAAAGGGCTGCAGACATGAGAATTTTCAGGGTGGCTTGGGTTAGGCAGTGATCACAACCTATTTCTGCTTTGATGTCCCCTCTTCCCCACAACCCTTGGAGACATGTGTGTCTCTTGAAGTAAATGTATATTTGTGCCCCTGAAGAAATGAAGTGCTTACAAGGAACAAAATGTCCTGAGTCACTCTTGAGTAAACAAACTCAGTAATTCATCTGTAAATCTTTTGTAATTTTAAACAGGCTCTTCAATGCTTTGAACTGCTGAGGAGCATTTATTAACTCAGGGTGTTTAAGAGCCAGCATCAAGGATTTCTTCCAAACAAGAAAATTAGAAAGCATGTCTTGTATCCACTAAGATGGAGTAAGGGAAAAGGCTATTAGAACAACTCATCTCCTAGAATATTAAAAACACCCTAACAGGCATGTCCAGGTCAAAAGAAGGGGGACCCTCTAGAACCTGGAGTCAAGAACAGCTGCGTGGCAGTGGCTCTCAGACAGGTAGGTATGTGGTGAATTCATTATTGCTAATGAGGGCAGAGATGAAGTGAGGAAACAGGAAATGAAATGCTTCTTCTCAGACCCACAATATACTTTTAAAACATATCTCTACTTTAGACCTTGAGGGGAAAGGTGGAGGAAAGAAGAAGACGAAAAGAGAGTCTGGAGAGGAAATGGGGGGAGATGCACAAGAGTGCTGATCACCTGCTTGGCACCAATTCTTTTAACAGATCAGGGGCACCATTCCTTTTACTTTTCTCATCTCAAACAGTGATGATGGAGAAAACTGAAGTAATTTTTAAAGTGTTCTTGGCCCTGACAGCTATCTCAAAGATACACGCTTCTGCACAAGATGAACCTGTGGGTGGAGAGTGGAATTGATCAACCTGTATTCATCACTACTTTTGATTTTTCTTTTTCTATGTAACAAATTACCCTAAAACTTCAGTTGCTTAAAGCAATAGTGATTTGATTATATCTTATGATTTGTTGGTCAGATATTCTGGTAGAGTTCAGTTGGATGATTATTCTGTCTCACATGGCATCAACCATGGTTGGTTACTTAGTGGTGTATTCAGTTGTCAAGTTGGCTGGTCTGGGGCTCTAAAACAACTTTTTTCACAGTTCTGGTGCTTTGATGGGGGTGGTGGGCTGAGTAATGGTACCCAAAGATGTCCAGGTCCTAATCCCTAGAACCTGTGAATGTCACCTTCCATGGCAAAAGGCACTTGCAGATGTGGTGAAATTAAGAATCTTGAAATGGGGGGGATCATCCAGGTGTACCCTAAATGTAATCAGAAGTGTCTTTATAAGAGGGAGGGAGAATTGATTACAGAATAAGAAGGCTATGTGATGACTGAAGCAAGAACCGGCATTGCTAGCTTTGAAGCTGGAGGAAGTAGCCATGAGTCAAAAGGAATGCATTGAATGTGGCCCTAGAAGCTGGAAAAGGCAAGGAAGTAGGTTCTCCTCTAGAGCCTCTGGAGGGACTGAGGTCCTGCTGTCACCTTGATTTGGGCCCCATGAAACTGATTTTGGACTTCCTGTCTCCAGAGCTATAAGATAATAAATGTGTGTTGTTTTAAGCTGTGAAATTTGGTACAGCAGTCACAGGAAACTTACACAGCAGGGATGGTTGGAAACCTGGACTGAACTGAGACCATTGAGCAGAGCACCTGCTGTGGCCTCTCCAGCATGGGAGCTGGTCACAGGACTTTATGTGGCAGCTCAGGGCTCTCAGAAAGGGTATCCTGTGAGAGACGAGTGGAAGCTTCCAGGATTTTAAGGCTTGGGCAAAGCTATCACAGAGCCTGGCCAGATTCAAAGAGAGGAGGCATAGACCTACCTCTCTGTGGTCTATGAGCATCATCCCATGTAGCTGTCTTTATTCTTCAGGAGAGACTAATTTGAAGACTCACATCCTACTGATTGTGGATCAACACATCACAATTGCATACTTAATCTGCTAACCATCAAAATCCTAATTCTGTGGTGAATAAAATGATTTATCAGTTTGACATATAAAAAGAAAGTGATAGAGATTCTTCTGTTTCTGTATGGAATCAAAAGTCACATTGACTTGTCATCCTAAAAGAGGTCAAGAAAATGAGTGGGCTTTTCACATTCATTCATTCATTCATTCAATCATAGTATTTCTGTATAATTTGCTAGCAGGGAAACCTTGTATCAGCAACTGTGACCAGTAATGTAGAAGGCACTGTGGCAAAACTGACAGATCTTCATTGAAAAACTGATTTCAAAGTGAGAGCTTGGATGTCTCTCTTTGGTCTGAATGTCATGGTTATGAAGAACTATACAGAATATACTGCAGCTTCTCAGAAAATACGACTGTCACCTCCACTTCTGACCCCAGCTGTTGTATGGATGGATGTTCAGAGTGCTTCAGGCACTTTCCTATACATTATTTCTTTTGCTCCTCATGAGATCCAATCTTTCAGTTTATTATTTCTAATAACAGGAAATGAGGCTGAGAAAAATTACTTGGCTAAGTCAATGATTGAGGCAAGACTCTAGGCTGGCCTCCCTTTCTTGCAACTGAGAGAAGTTTCCTAGGGATGGATACAGGATACAAATGTACAGAGAGGTGGGTTTCCCGCACATTCTCATAGCGTTTTCTGCTCATTGCAAAGCATGCTGTTATCACACAACTGGCTGGCTCAATACGTGTCCAAGTGAATGAGATTCTGGGGTGGAGACAAATCTGAGATGGGGTCTTTGCATCAGCTCTATGCAATGGACACCAGCTGATGTCTTGATGATAATTTTAAATGATACTTTTGTATTTGAAGCTACAGTGAGGTGTCATTCAGTCAGGACAATAGGACCTGTACTTTGGTCACGAGAACAAACTGGATAGAAGGCCTCTGTTGGTAGGATTTCCGTTGCCTTCTTGCTGCTCTAAGGTATTTTGAGTGTGTACAGCAGCCTATGAAAAGTGCTACAGTTAGCACCTCTCTGTGAGTTCTTGGGGCTTTTAAGGAATCATTTAAGAGCAATAATAATGAAACTCCTCATGCAACAACTGGACACCTCTGGGGTAAATGATTATTTTGTGGTCATTAACTTGTGATACTACTTTTCTCATATGACAATGATGACAGCCAGGACTCTTAACTGAGTTCAAGCTCACTTTGAGGTGGGAAGGATTTTAAGGGTCGTGATTGGTTATCATCATCATGAACTTCTACTTTTCATTAAGTGCAGGCTTTAGGCCAGGCAGTGTACTAGGCCCATTATTTTTAGCTCTTCTTTTGATTTTAAAGATATATTTCCTTCAATACCTTTTCCAAGGAAAGTTCCTCAAAATTCTCATGTCTAGTGACCCACATTACAGAGGGCTGTGGAGCACCGTTGGCAAAATAATGAGAACTTTTATAAAAATGAGGTGAGTTTGTGTCATTCTCATAACATTTTAGAATCAATTTATTACTATAACTTAAGATTCAAAAGCAACTGAGGTTGCTAAAGTTCAGACTTCAATGTTATAGACCTTATAAACAAATATGCAAATGGACTGCAAAGTGCTATTTTGGTCTTGCTACCACTCAAGAAAATGGAAAAGAAGAAATATGTTGAAAGCTGCTAGATAGAACACACACTGCCCCCAGAGGGGAGGTAGAAAAGGTCATGTATCAAGTAGTATTTGGCTCAGTTGCACATGGCAGAAAACCCCAAATAATGGTGTCTTATTCAAAATAGTTGTTTAGTGTTTCTCTCTGCAGAAGGAGCCCTGGAGTAGAACCTCGTATGCTGGCTCCACAATTGTCAGTGACCCAGCTCAGTTGCTCTCATTGATCCACTGTCTCCTGGTTCAGGAAGGCTTCCTGACTCAAGCCAATGTAGCTGTAGTTTTTCCACAAGGAGAATAAGGGAGAAGGACAAAAGCAGCAAAGGACATGAATCAGCTATCTTTTAAGGGGCTTCCTAGAAGCTGTTACACATACTGCCACTTTTCTGTCTGGCAAAAGGGCTATAAGGGGGTGAAGTTTAATCTGCATGAATATGTCCCTAGCTAATAAATGGGGTTTCTATTACTAAGGAAGATGGGGGAAATCAACAATGGCTAGAACCTTGGTAGTTGTGGTACATGCCACATCTGTAAGAAGATATAAAACCATGGGGATCAGAAAAAGAATGATCTGATTCCCAATTGGATTTCAGTATATGATACAAACATAGTACATTAACAAGTCATGCTCCCCTTTAAAAAGCCACATTTAAAATCAATTTTAATACATGTACCAAAAAAAAAAGAAACTACTTTTCTTTTCCCTAAAACCTTTTTCTGGTAAAATTGGGATGTATCATATGTTCATTCAGGTTTTGTATTTCAGGCAAAGATAGTAAATAGCTCATTGAATTTACTACCTCAAGCCCATAAAGTGAATAATATTATCCTCATGGCTGAGAAGGGTTAGGTAGCTTATAGGTTTGAAATCCAGATGGATTTGGCTTCAAAACGCATGTTCTCTCCATTTCAAAATATTTCAGACTTCCTCAAAACAAACCCAAATTTTGGACTTCAGGAAAGAAACAACCTTGATGAGAGGGACTCTTCCCAGTTTCTCCTATGCTAGACATTTGTTGGTGATAGACAGATGTAATTTAAAACTGAGGAAGATGATGGTCCATCTATAAAGGAAAATTGCAATGAAAGACTGGCCCAGTCTGTTCTGCTCAGAGAACTGTGTGTAACCATAAATGGGTAGTATCTATGCCTCCTGGGTCCTTCCCTAAAGCATTTTGTTGCTTTTACAAAAGTTACATAGTAGGTCCCAGCTGAATTTGTGTCACAGCCTGGTATGTAACCAGTGTAAACGATCCAAATGGAATTTCTGTGCTTCCAAATACGATGGCAGATTCCTGAATGCAGAACAGATGTGAAAAATAAACTTGGACCATTTAGATCTGTCATAAATTGAAGGGGAAAATAATCCCCAAGTAGAAACACAGCTTGGTTTGGTGTTAGAAGAATGTATTTTTTAAAATATGGTACTTGAAGAAATTTAAATAGCAAATGTTATTGGGTAAAGATGGTTAAGTACAGTATTGGAATCCAAATGTTTCCTAGTGCTATCCTTTATCAGCATTCTAAATTAATCAGATATTCAAATGGCTAAGCCTTAAGTTTGGGGGGTGCCTAACAACACTTTGCTTCCACATTTCATCTCAAGAATAGTCTTGAGTGTATTGTCGTGACAGAAATATATACATTTACTGTTTATAAGGCCAGAGGTATCCCCATAGTTCCTTCTGTGTATGACCTAACAATATGGAAGCAATTTTGAATGAGGCTACATGGCTTTAATACAGTTTGATGGACCATTTGCTCCCAGACAGCTAGGTCTTCTAGAGCTATCTCTGAACTTCAGAATAACTTTGGCCCACAGCCAGCTCTGTTCACATAGTCAGAGGCTTCGAAACAAGTTCTAGTGTGAGTTGAAAACAGTGGTGTGGGTTAAAAAATCAAGGTCTTGAACTTTATGGTTTGAGCAGAAGAATAGAGAAAGTCTCCAGGGGAGAAGAATGTCGGATGGACTCAGGTATACTGTTGGAAAACTGGTAAACCATCAGTGTTGCATTGAAAGTGAAACACTGAGTACAATGAATCTCTGAATCCCGTAAGGTCCTAAAGAATTCATCTGTCCCCAAATCAGTGACTTGTTCTAATTAATACTTTGGGACTTATTGTTAGGTACAATCACAGGAGATATAAATATATCACCTACATATTATGGAGTTTACCTTTAAAATAGGTAAGCTGAGTTTTTTCCTGGGGGTATATTTAAGAACTTAAAATACCATTTGAATACCAGTTTCCAAACTACTACCAGTCAAGGAATCATTAAGCTTTTATTGCTGCTTATTTTTTGTTTCTTGAGCTTTGATGGAGTATTGTTGATTTGTAATTGAGGAAGGATATTGAGTATAGAAGGGGCATTTCTTTTATCTCCCCAGCTTTACTGATGCATGGTTTGACTGACAAATAAAAATCATATATATTTAAAGTGTAAAACATGTTTTGGTATATGTACACATTGTGAAATGATTACCACTATCAAGCTAATTAACAGCCATCACTTCACATAGTGAACTTTGTGTGTGTGTGTGTGTGTGTGTGTGTGTGTGTGTGTGTGTTGAGAACACTTGAGATATACTCTCAGCAAATTTCAAGTATACAATACATTATTATTAACTATAGTAACTATAAGTCAGTGTTCTCTAGAGAAACGAAATGAATAGGATACATATATGGATGTATGTAAAAGGAGATTTATTATAGGAATTGGTTCACACAGTTATGGAGGCTGAGAGCTCCACAATCTGCCATCTGCAAGCCAAAGAACCAGGAAAGTGGGGGTATAATTCCTGACACTTTTCAGGCTCAGGGTAGCTTGTGGTGTAACTCCTCATCTCTGGTCAAAGGTCTGAGAACCAGAGGACCACTGGTGTAAGTCCCAGAGTCTGAAGGCTCCACTAGGTGCTCTGATACAATGCCTAACGGCTGGAGAAGGTGGGCATCTTAGCTCAAGAGGAGAGAGAGGAAATTAGCCCTTATTCTGCCTTTTTGTTCTATGTGGGCCCCCAACCGACGGACGCCCACCCGCATTTGGTGAGGGAGGATCTCTGCGCTCAGTCTATTGAATCAGATGCTAATCTCTTCCAGATATGCCCAAATAGGCACACTCAGAAACAATGTTTTACCAATTATCTGGGCATCCCTCAGGCCAGTCAAGTTGACACATAAAATTAACCATCACAGTAACCATGCTGTACATTAGGTTTTCAGAACTGATTCATCTCATAATTGAAGGTGTGCCCCTTTTACCAAAGTCTCCCCATTTTCCCCCACCCCCCTGCCCCTGGTAACCATTATTCTACTCTGCTTCTTTGAGTACAATTTTGTTAGATTCTTCTTATAAGTGAGATCATATAGTATTTGTCTTTCTGTGTCTTGCTTATTTCACACACTGTAATGTCCTCCAGGTTCATCCATGTCGTCTCAAATGGCAGGGTTTCCTTTTTTAAAGGCTGAACAGTATTCCACATAAACTCCATTTTCTTTATCCATTCATCTGTCAACAGACGCCTATGTTGCTTCCATGTCTTGGCTACAATAAACACAATGCTGCAAATATCTCTTGAGGATAGTGGTTTTGTTTCCTTTAAATAAATACCCAGAAATGAGATTGCTGGATCATATGGTAATTCTATTTTTAGTATTTTGAGGCACCTCCATACCATTTTCCATAGTGGCTGCACCAATTCACATTTCTATCAGTAGTGTTAAAGGGTTCATAGGGGGGATTTCTTAACCAGAGAGTCAAAGAAATAGCTCCTCTTTTCACTCTAAAAACTTTTTGCATGTGATCTTCAAGGCTGGAGAAGCATAAACTTCCATAGAAAAGTGCTTTCTGGATTTTCACAAGTTTGGGACTATCAATCTTCTCCATTAACAGAGTGTCAGCTTCATTCATTCCTTATTTTATGTCTTTTTTTGGGTTAATTAATTAATTAATTCAGAGTGCTTTCTATGGGCAGCTACTGTGCTAGTCTTTAGGATTAGGAGGAGAGAGAGAAAATACAGACACCCCCTGCTGCTCATAGCCTAAGTGAGGGAGAGAGACATAAATCAAAGGATCAAAGTTACAGTGTAGTTGATTTCAGGAGAGAAGTTCAAGAGTAAGAACCTTCTATGTGATCCTTCTTGACACATCTCCAGACTTTGGTGTGTGGCACAGTAACGCACAGCAGAAAGCAGGCAGGCAAGACACTCGAGGGAAGCAGTGTTCAGCAAGGTAACAGAGCATTGACAATGAGTGGGCAGCAGAGGGTTCCCTGAGGAAGATACTGTGATCTGAGAGTTGAAGAAGAGTGGGAAGGAGGGAGAAGAAAGGAACAGGAGACAGAACAGTTTGTGCAAAATCCCCGACAATACAGGACAGGTGATGGAAAGAGGTCTCCAGTACTGAAGGAAGGAAAGAAGGTGGGTATGAGGACAGGGCAGAGATGGAGGCAGCTCCTAGTGAGAGGAATAGCATTTCCACATCCGTGCTCTCCTCGTTTCCCACAGCCAAGTCCTTTTCAGGTTCACAGATAAGTCCAAATAAAAAGTAGAAAGGTGGAACCTACCCATCTAGCGGGATTTCATTTCTTATTTTTAGCTGCATTTTCACTTTTTTTGCATATTGATATAAAGGCATATTGATTTTAAAAGCTTATAATGGAACCCCATAGTCATGACAGAAATATCCTTACCCCATCTTTAACCTTTACCTACCTGCCTCCCACAGCCCCCATTCCTGAGTAATTACCACATTTAATTATTTCCCTGTTTCTTTGGTTTTTATTTCCACATTTCTAAATATGCTTACCATATATTGTTATTTATTCATCTACCAGTTTTGGACCTATTCATTTTTGTCCTGTTTATGTAGACGAAGACTTAGCTCCTTTATATCTTCTTTCACATCTCACTCTCTCTATCTCCCCAACATAATTATAATCACCATTTTTTACGTTGTTCATGATTGTGAACTTTGTGAATATTGTTCACTGCTAAGCCTACTGTATACTTTATGTTGGTTTTTTTTTCCTTGCACAGTTTTTGGCTTTCCTTAAATTAATACTTTGCCTTATCTCTTTATTGGCTTTGCTCACTCTATCCCTACTATCTTTTCTCTGAAACCTGAAAAACAAACAAACAAACAAACAAACAAGCAAAGACAAACAAAAAACCCTCAACAACAACTCCAGCATTGAGAGCCCATGTGTGGCCATGAGCATTTGGGGAGCAGAGTGGGGAAAGGAAGCTGGGGGCCCATCACTCACTCCATAGACTTTTCATATCTTCCGGCTTTTAGGATCGTATCATCCACCTTTCACCATGCCCGGTACCTGGAGCCTTTCTAGGTGAATTTATTCAAAGACCAAGTCTGTATCTCCTGCTCTGTTGTGGGAAGGCATTGTGTAGTTCTAGTTGCAAAGCAGTTTCCTCTCTTCTGCTAAGTCAGTTATCAGCCTTCCATTCTCTTCTCAGCTTCCAACCAATTGGTTCAACTTACTCATCTGCAGGTGTATCCTATCCTGTTTTCTCTGTCTTTATATGCTTATGCCTATTTTAGTCCATTCTTACTATAGTGGCGTTTTGGGAGACAGCAGGGATAATGCATGGGGTCAGCCTGCCATGTTACCCAGAAGTTGTCTGTGCTTTCATGTTCAGCTGTTCTCTCAGCCCAGTGGCTATGCCCCAATTCAGATCTGAGACCAGTGGGGATCCCACTAGGGAAGTACGTCCAAGATGGCTCTCATGCTAAACACAAGTTCCCTTGGACTTTCTGTCTGTCTGCTTTCTGTTGTACATTTGTGCCACACACCAAAGTCTGGAGATGTGTCAAGAAGGATCAAAAAGAAGTTTTACCCATGTGTAGTTTCATAGGGTTGCATGCTCTGTGGAGCTGGAACAGGAATGAAACTGAAAGATAATAAGAATGCTTTTTTATTACCCCATTAAACAAAACATTAATAATAGAAGTTCCCTCCCTCCCCGGCCTCTTTCTCTTTGTGTATAACTTCATTGAATCTGGGCATCTGGATTGTAGATGTTTATTGAAAAACTCAAAATAACAAGGTCTGTCCTCCTGCCTCCTGGGCAAGTCCAACCGTTAATCCTACAGTGCGTCTGTCTTCTATTATCTCAGCCCCTCACTGCCTCCTGGATGAAGACCTGCCGATGGTGGAGATGGGTCCTGGGAAACGTGGAGGCTTTTGCATTCCAACATGCATGGACATGAAAAGAGAAACATTTTGGAAATATCTACATTGAAAAGTTCAATAAAAGAAGAATCAAAATAAAATATAAATGAGAACATGCCTGACTTCTTCAGCAGGTGAGAGCAAACCTCATGGATATGGGGTGCTGTCATTCCTCCTAGTTACTCAGCATGGATATAGTGAATAATAAAATGGAATTACATCCATCTTTCCAGAAGCTGTGCTCCTGGGTTAGGGTCTGCCATGCCATGTAGCAGCTGGGAGTGAATCTTTGCAGCTGCTGAAAATAGGGATTTGTAATGGAACTGCTGACAGACCCTTAACCATGGCCGAGCTAGCAAGAGCTGAAATAATATAGTAAATAAGGTGAATGGGCTCGGCTTATCTCATTTCACAGCTGAGCTGTGTATTGCCAGATAAATCAAATCAGGGTAAACGGCTTCATCTAATAAACTGGGTCAACATATAATGTATTTGTTCAGGTTCGCACTTTCATTGATTCTCATTTGATTTAAGAAGAGATATTTCAGCTCATGTTTGAATGTTTTTAGTATTCATTTCTCCTTTTGGTAAGGAGAGGCTGAGAGGCAGGAACACACAGCTGGGATTTTTTCTTTTTTCTCTTTTAAATAAATTAAGTTTTCTGCTTCTTGGAAGTTCTTTTGCTTTCCATCTTTATGCATCGAAGTGGGGGAAGGGTGAGGGTAAGACCGCTTGGGGAGAGAGCCAAGAAGAAGCAGGAAAAAGAACTCCATCTCTTCATCTGAATTTCCCAATAATGTTTTAGTGATGTTTGCTAATGTATCATTCATTAACCATCAGCCACTATGAAAAACATAATCTATCTCGCAAAGTGGACATTATTATCGCATTAAATCATTTCACAATATACCTGAACGGTTCCACATGAGAGGCCTGGCCTGGCCAAGCTCAGATGCCTCCGGGGCAACTCTTCAGCAGTAATGAGATACGAGGTCTGTCTGTGATGAATACGATATTACTCGTGTCAGTGGTTGCGGACGGCACCCAGAATATTTCTTCTTACAGGTTTTTTTTTTTTTTCCCATAGCAAAGGAACTCAGGCAAAGCACTATTAACCCAGTAAATGAAGCTCTAAAGATCACAGAGTGTGTCCATTAGGAGACAAGGCAGTGACTAATCCAATTTTTCTTGCAGGGAGAGATGCTGATGCTTTGGTAACATCTGGGGACGGCGGGCCCTGCATTACAGATGAGAGTGTTCTGTCTTCCCTGTTACTCTTCCTTGTCTGCCTTTGTCTAGGAATAATTAGTGCAATGCCCCTTCCTCTACCTCAAACTCCTCTTGCCAAAAACGAGTTAGAAAGTGATGCAAATAGTGAATTTCTTCCAAGGCTGGTGGAAGAAATGGAAAAGGGTAATGGGGGAGTGGAGAAGAAAGAGCCAAATAGTCCTTCCCCTCACTTCCATTTCCTGGACTGTTTCCTGAGGTTTCTGTGTGGTATGTAGGCTGAAACCTGCAAACACCAAGGCAGTGGGTACCAGGGGCCACTTCCTCTCTGCTCCTGTTAAGAGCACATTAAGTAGTCTTGCTTCTTGGAAAAGAATCCATATTTTCATCTCTCATAAGGGCATTCATTGGTTTCTTTTATTCCTTGAAACACTGTTTGCAGACATTTGTTGAAAATGTTAACGGACAAAAACAAAATTGCTGATGAACAGCCAGACAGCCAAGGGATAGCTACGGGATGAATCTCGCGAGGAGCTCAAAAAAATTTAAACCAAGTGGTGATTCTTTCCTTAACCTTAGTCTAAATCTTCCTCCCCTTCCTTTTCTTTAACTCATATTTGTTAGGTGTCCTCTTTATGTCGTGCCTTGTGCAGGACCCTCAAGTTCGTGGTGTCATCACACCAGCTAACAAATAGAAAATAAATAAACAAAAAGCCACACACACCTACCTTTAGAGTAGCCACAAAGGAACTGCACTGATGCTGCAATTAAAAATAAAGTGTACAATCTGGCAATTGTAATATGTAACTAAATGGGATGTTTGATTTTTTTTAATGACACCCCTACATCATTGCTTCCTAAGAGAATATCAAAATGTATTCCCCTGAAGAATAGCCTAGAGATCAGAAAATATATCCTTTCTCCCACAGGTTTGTTTTCTGCAGTTAATCAATTCAGTAGGATTGGCTTAATTTTCCACACTGGAAAATGCTAGGTTGAAACATCACCTTTGAAAGTCAAATTTATAATTTTTCACATTACTCTGGTATATCAGCTCAGGTGGTGTGGAAAATGTAATTTTGAAAACATTTTGGCTTAACTTATGGTCTTTAGAAAGGACAGCATAGTGTGAGTCATGATTCTGTATCTAAATGGATGTACTCTCAGGTTCCCTTCTCATGCTGAAATGACTTCATAGATTTTATTAGTTTCAGTGAAATTTATTTACATCTAATGAATGAATCAATCTCTCCCTGCACCTACCCCCTCACTCCTGCTCCCTCGCCCCTCTTATTCATCTTTTTTTTCCTTTCTCATTTGACTAGAAACCAGTTGATGGGGTATTTTACTGACAATGTTCATATTATTCATACCATAATAAGAAAATATTTGTACCACTTTTTTTCCAGAAAGTATGAGGTTTGATCAAAGAATACGGCAAATGTTTAAATTAAAAAAAAATTTGTTACAGTAAAAGACACATTGCCATTTACCCCCCTCAAATACACCCTCTCGCTTCGAACGCGCTTATCCCATCATTTTTGTCACTTTCTGAAGCAGTTCTGGAAGTCTTCTTTCTTGAGTGTCTTTAGTTGCACCGTCGTGACTACCCTGATGTCCTGAATCATTTTGACTTTGGGGAAGAGCCAGGAGTCACATGGTAACAAACCTGGTGAATTAGGTGGAAGAGGGTACACTGTAATGTTTTCATTTGGCCGAAATTGCCGTGTACTCGAAGCATGTGTGATATGGAGCCTTTCTGTTGTGATAAAATACTAAGGTGAATCTGCTGCCAAGTGCGATCCAACAGAAAGGCAAGGATCTTCAATATGGGAAGTGGTGCGTTGAACCTTAGTAACAGTGTGTGACAAGTTTCAACTTGTTTGGTGCAGTCAGTTGGGTGTGAGTTACAGTTGAGAGAAGGTATGTTTTAAAGTGTGCTGTAAATCATCCTTCACCATGACAACGCTCTGTGTCACACATCCCTTCTGTCAAATAAAAACATTACAGTGCGTCCTCATCCACTTTATTCACTGGATCTGGCACTGTACAACTTCTGGCTCTTCCCCAAAGTCAAAATAATTCAGGACATCGAGGCAACCATGACCGTGCAACTAAAGACACTCACAAAAGAGGACTTCCAGAACTGCTTCAGAAAGTGGCAGGAACGATGGGATAAGTGTATTGGAAATGAGGGTTAGTATTTTGAGTAAGATTAATGACAATGTATCTTTTTTTTTTTTTAAGATTTTTATTGGGGAATTGGGGGATGGGAACAACACTGGGGACTTGGGGGAAGGGGAACAGACAAGTTGCTGTCGTTTTGTTCTTCAGTCTAGTTGTGGAGGACGTTGCTTCACTGGCCCAAGTTGGCACCATCATTG
>NW_017731824.1:1572041-1602380 GCF_001890085.2 Hipposideros armiger
CTGGCTGCTGGCTACACACGGTAGCCCATGGCAACCCACTGCCACAGGGGCTGCAGCCTACGCCGTCGCCGGTGACTCACGGCAGCCCAGCTCCAGGTTGAGCTGTTGTTCAGCACCTTAGCTGTGGAGGGCAGTGTCACTGGCCCTCATATGTGAGATCCGAACCGGGGCCCTCTGGCGTCCCAAGCGAGTTACTAACCATTGCGCCACTCGGCTGGCCCGACAATGTATCTTTTAATGTAATACTTTTTTAATTTAAACATTCACTGTATTTTTTTTTATCATACTTCATATATCTAGGCTCTTTATACTTATTTAACTTTCTCCAAGTTATAATGCTTAATGTGAGTTTTTTAACATTGAATAATCTGAACAATATTACAGAACCTAGAAATTTAGAGAGGTCAAATATTTAGCAGAACATTATTTTGGCCAATACTAAGATACAATACTAAGATGGCTATTTTATTTCATTTTAACTACAGAAGAAGATATTTCTCACATCATTAACTCAGATCTAACTGTTAATAATAGCCATCTCTTTATTCTCAAATTTTTGCTCCAGTCTGGTATTCCTTTGGGACTAGCCTCTCTCCTCTTGCCCAAAATTCATTATCCATTGATTTATTCCCATTTTCATTCCCATTTATTTGTCCAGAAAATGTTTATTGATGCTAATCAGAGTATTCTTAGTTTTACAGTTTGCTATATTTCCCATAGCTGCCAGTAAACTAGTTGGCACTGTGGAGGTGCTAGTAATATTTTGTTGAATTGAATTAACTGCAATTGACTTCTATTAATAGTTGGTTTATTAGGTTCTACCATTAGCTGGTTCAGGAATATTTGGACAGAGAAGGTAAAGGTACCTTTATTTAAATTCTCTAGACTGCCATTCATGGCATTCCATAATCTGCCCTGAGATGTATTGGATGGTATTGCGTGTCCCATGTAATACCTCCCCCGACACCGTGTGCTGCTTGTTACTTCCGTGCTGTACTGAAGCTGGGCCTCCTGCCAGTAACTTGCTTTCCCAGATTTGCTCCTATTTGAATTTTGCCCACTTATTCGAAGCCCTGTGCAAGCCCCACCCCCAGAATCCCTCCCTGGTAAATGCAGTCTACACTGACTTCTCTTTTACATTCACCTGCAAGGTAAGTAGACTTAATCCTACTTCCACATAAGCAAGCTCAGAGATGTCATGTTATCTGCCCCAAGTTTTAGAGTAATACAGTGGAAACGGAGAGGCTAGAATTGAAACCCAGTTCTGATTAATTTTAAACATTCCTCATTTCAAATTTTCTATGCCACTTCTTAAGATAGAGTACTGAGGCATGTCACAAATACCTTCTTTGAGATTGACCTCTGTTAAACAGTAATCACTAGCTGCACATGAGAATTAGCTGGGACCTTTCTAGCTCTGACTTTACCAAGATGTACTATCATCAAGTTTTCATTTCTTGTTTACAAGGAGAGACTGTCAGCAGATTTGCTACATTTAAGATAAATGTCTATGAAACTCCTTCTGATTCCCAGTCTACCCACTCGGTCGAAAAGAAAATGAGATTATTTGGCATGACTTTATCTTAACAAACTCATATTTGTTTTTTAATTTTTATATACATAAAATTTACTGTTTTAACCATTTTTAAGTATACAGTTTTGAGGAATTAAATGTATTCACATTGTTATGTAGTTATCACCACCATCCATTTCCAGAACTTTTTCATCTTTTTCAACTCTGTATTCATTAAACAATAACTTCCCATTCCCGCCAACCCCCAGCCCCTGGCAACCACCATTTTACTTCCTGTCTCCATGAATTTGTCAATTCTAGGAACCTTATATAAGAGGAATAATACAAGATTTGTCCTTTTGTGACTGGCTTATTTCATTTAGTATAATGTCTTCAAGATTCATCCATGCTGTAGCTCATACTTGTTTTTAATAACATGCTTATTTTCATCTGTGATCACTAACTTCAGAGATGAGTAATCTGTTACACAGCATTTTACAAAAAGTAGGTGCCCCAAAAATTAGTTATTGAATTTAATTGAATGGAATTGAATAATATGAAAATTACTAGCCTGTGTGGTTTCTGAAATACATTATTTCCCTTGATTAAGAAATAGTACTTTTGTACTGGACAGTCACTCACGGCAGCTTTTGGCAGCTCACACCAGCTGCCAGCCTCTCACGTTGGCTGCCAGCCACTCACGATAGCTTATGGCAGCCCACTGTAGCCTATGCCATCACTGGCGACTCAGGGCAGCCCAGCTCCAGGTCGAGCTGTTGTTTACCATCTTAGCTGTACAGGGTGCAGAGTCACTGGTCCTAATGTGGGATCTGAACCGGGGCCCTGCTGCTCAGAGCTGGCGTCCCAAGCCAGCTCTTAACCAAAATGCCACTGGTCTGGCCCTCTTACTCTCTCTTTTCATTTCAGGTACCCCAATGATGTGAATGTTGGTATGTTTTATGTTGTCCCAGATATTCCTTAAGGTATCCTCATTTTTGGGGATTCTTTTTGCTATTCTGATTGAGTGTTTTCTGCTACCTTATCTTCCAAATTGTTGATTTGATCCTCTGCTTCATCTAATCTAGTGTTAACTCTCTCCAATATATTCTTCATTTGTTATTGTATTCTTCATTTCTGACTGGGTCTTTTTTATGTTTTCTAACTCCATTTTTATGGTTTTTTAAATCTCTTTGTTGAAGTTCTTCCTGTGATCATTGAGCATCCTTATAACCAGTGTTTTGAACTCTGCATCTAGGAGATTGCTTGTCTCCATTTTGTTTAGTTCTTTTTCTGAAGCTTTGTTCTGTTCTTTCATTTGGGACATATTTCTTTTTCTCCTCATGTTGGCTGATTCCCTGTGTTTGTTTCTATGTATTAGGTAAAGCTGGCATGTCTTCTGGTCTTAGAAGAGTGGCCTTATGTAGTAGGTGTCCTGTGGGACCCACTGGCGCAGTCTCCCTGGTTACCTGAGCTGGGTGCTCCAGGTGTGTCCCTTGTGTGGGTTGTGTGTGCCCTCCTGCTGTTGTAGTTGAGCCTTGATTGCTGTTTGCATATTATGGGATGGACTGACTTTCAGGCTGACTGGTTATATTGGAGAAGCTGTTGTGTAGGGCTTGATCCTATGGAGCAGGATTCACATTAGTGGGGTTCTGGTGCCTGAGGAGTCTGCCTTTTGGGTATGTTGTTTGTGGAGGTGGTTGGGTGCTGCTTTGATGTGGTCTGAAGCTGCCTACCCAGTGTGTTGTTTCTGGGGCCTCTTGGGAGGGGCTCTGTTGCAGGCCAGGTTTAGTGATAGCCTATTCCCTGTCTGGACCCACTTGTCATGAGCTACAAAGTAATCTGAATATGGTTGCCACTTGTGCTGGGCTTGGAGGTGCCTGGGAGAAGCTAAACTGTGAACCAAGGCCGGCTAACACTAATGCCAGGTTGGGGCCACTTAGCAAGAGGTATGGGGCATGCTGAGGCCAGATGTTGCTTGTTTGAGGTGTGTGAACATTTGAGCAATTTTAGGAAAGTCTGCAGCATGAGTCAATACAGGTCATTTGTATGGAAAAGCCACTGGAAGCAGCTTGAGTGAGCCCATAATTTGGGTGGGTTGTGGTCTTGGGGAATCACTGGAGCAGGACTAACTTTAAGCCACGTTGATAGAGACTCAGACTTGGTGTCCACCTGTGTGTGCAGGTTGGGGTGGGGTTGAGGGGGGGAGGGCTCAACAAAGGAAAAATGGATTCTGCCAACACTTCCGTCTGGGAGAAAGCTGCCCCTGTAACCCTTGACCTGAAGCGAGACAAGTCAGTTCCTCCCTGTATGTCCCTGTTGCCTCTCCAGCTGCTGCCCCAAAACTAGAGCTCAGAGCCAGTGAGTCCATCAGCAAGTCCATCCATGTGCAAGCCCTTTAAGAGGGATGCCTGGGACTCCAGCTGCCCTCCATCTCACTCAGCCTCCACTGCTTTTCAAAACCAGGAGCTGTGGGGACTTCTCTCCCCTACCTTGAAACTCTGGGTTGGGGGAACTGATGTGGGGCTGGGAACCCTCACTTCTCAGGGAAGATCTCCCCAACCAAGATATCCCTTCCTATTTTTAAAGGTCTCACATTAGTGTGGGACCAACCATTTTGTATCTCCACCCCTCCTAACAGTTTCAAGGTGGCTTCTTCTGTATGTTCTTAGTTACAAGACTCTGTTCAGCTAGATTTCAGGCAATTCTCAATGATGTGGGTGTGGGAGGAGATGAATGCATATTTTACCTACTTTGACATCTTGACCAGAGGTATTATTCTTTATTTGAATCCAGTTTCTTCACAGGTGCTTTGGATTCAATTCTGTCCCATCTTCCAGGAACTTGATAGTACCAATCATCTAAGTATTTTTTAAAAACAGCCTTTATGTTTTAGATTCACAGAAAAATTGAGCAGAAGGTACAGAGATTTACCACATAACCCCTGTCTCCCTCACATGCACAGCCTCGTCCAACTATCAACATCCAGTACCACAGTGGGACATTTGTTACAATAGATGAACTTACACTGACATCATTATCACTCAAAGCCCAGAGTTTACATTTTAGTTCACTCTTGGTGTTGTACATTCTGTAGGTTTTGGCAAATGAGTAATGACACATATCCATCATTATTGTATCACACAGAATAGTTTTACTTCCCCCCAAATCCTCTTTGCTCTTATTCATCTCTCTCCCCCCTAAACCCTGGCAACCACTGATCCTTTTATTGTTTCCATAGTTCTGCCTTTTCCAGAATGTCATATAGTTGGAATCATACAGTGTACATACTTTTCACATTGTCTTCTTTCATTTAGTAATCTGTGTGTACGTTTCCTCCATGTCTTTTTATGGCTTGATAGCTCATTTCTTTTTAGTGCTGAATAATATTCCATTGTCTGCATGGACCACAGTTTATTTTATTTGTTCATCCACCTAGTGGAGGACATCTTTGTTGCTTACAAGTTTTGGCAATTATCAATCAAGTTGCTCTAACTATCCATGTGCAGGTTTTTTTTTTTTTGTCATAAGTTTTCAGCGCCTTTGGGTAAATACCAAGGAGTGTGGTTCCTCAATTGTATGGTAAAAAGAAATTGCCAAATTATCTTGCAAAGTGGCTGTACCATTGTTCATTCCCATCAGCAATGAATGAGAGTGCCTGTTGGTTCACATCCTCACCAGCATTTGATGTGTTAGTATTTTGGATTTTGGCCACTCTAATAGATGTGCAGTAGTATTATACTGTTCTTTTGATTTGAAAATTCCCTAGTCATGAATGATGTTTAGCATCTTCTCATATGCTTATTTACAGTGTGTATATCATCTTTGGTAAGGTGCCTGTAAGGTCTTTGACTTGTTTTTCATCAGGTTTTGTATTGTTTTGTTCTATTTTTATTGAGTTTTAAGAGTATAATTTGGATAATAGTCCTTTATCAGATATGTTTTTTGCAAATATTTTCTCCCACTTCGTAGCTTGCCTTCTTAGTCTGTTCACAGTGTCTTTTATAGAGCAGAAGTTTTTTATTTTAATGAAGTCCAAATAATCAATTTTTTTCATGTATGTGCCTTTGACACTGTATCTAAAAAGTCATGGCCATACCCAAGGTCATATAGCTTTTCTCCTATTTCCTCTTCTAGGAGTTTCATAGTTTGCATTTTATACTTAGGTCTATGATTTATTTTGAGTTTATTTTTTGAAAAGTGTAAGGCCTGTGTCTATATGCACTTTTTTTGCACATGGAAGTCCAGATGTTTCAACACTATTTGTTGAAAAGAACCTTCAGTTTATTTTATTTGTTTTGTTCCTTTTTAATTTTATTACTTTTGTTCCTTTGTCAAAGATCAGTTGACTGTATTTTTGTGTGTCCATTTCTAGGCTTTCTATTCTGTTCCACTGATCTATTTGTCTACTCTTTCACTGATCCCACACTGTTGATTACCATAGCTGTATAGTAAGTCTTAAAGCCTGGTAGGGTCAGTCCTCTAAATTTATTCTTTTCCTTCAATATTGGATTCACTATTCTGGATCTTTTGTGTCTTCATATATACCTTAGAATCAATTTGTTGATTCTCCTTCAATTTTGATTCCTTCCTCTTAACTTAATATCTGCTCATAACTCTTCATTCAAAACAAACCAAATGACAAGAAAGACAAACATCTTTTTTAACCCTACACCTCCCTCCAATATCTGCTCTATCTCTTTATCTATTGCTTCATAATACTACTTCTTGAATAAACTGGCTGTGTTTGCAGTCTCCATTTCCTTGCCTCTCACTTACATCTTCTTCTCCTGCTGTTTGGTTTTCACTCTCATCTATTTCACTAAACAAGCTTGTGGCATATCATTGGTGAATCCTGTGTAGCTAAGTAAGCTAATATTTTAGATCTCCTTTTATTTGACTGTTGAGCAACATCCAACAGTGTTAACTTCTGCCTGCTCTTCACTCTCCTTGACAGCATTACCTTCATCAACCAAGACATCAAATGTTGACATCAACTGTAATTGAAAAATAAAATAATAATAATAAATAAAATAAAATACATTAAATATTTATTTTAGTACATTAAAAATTTGTTGGTGTCCTCAAAGCTCTGATCCGGGCTTTCTGGTGTTTTCATTCTGCTTTCTTCCTAGGTGACTCTGTCCACAGTTTAGTTGCTTCTTTATCATATCCTAATACCAACTGACAGAGTTTACTGATATCCATGGATTTCCCAGGTGGCATTTGTTTGTAATAGTTGGCACAGCTATGATTGTATATGCCATCATTTATTCATCATCCTTCTTAGGCTGTTAGTGCCATGAAACTAAGGACTGGGTCTATTTTTGGTCCATAGAGTCTGGAGTTTAGCACTTAGCTGACATGTAGTAGCTGCTTAATCAATATTGTTGAATGAAGGGCCGGTTAGGAGAAACTTGGCACTCATACTATCTCTTCATGAGTGCTTCTGAAGCATCCTCTAGCTAGAATAGTCATTTAGATTATGTTTATTTTGTCCTCACTTCTCCATGGAAACTACACTTGCTAAGCTGATCAACAGCTGGTTTCTCATCAAACTCTTTGGCTCCTTTGCTCTCATCTTTCTGAGATTTATTGAAGGGGCCTAAATATATTCTCTCCTACCTGACTTCCCTCTCCCCCTGCCCCACTTCTATGTGCAGTTGGTGCCTGTTTGGAAAATCTTTTGTTTCTTTATTGATTTCTCTTCTTTCGTCTCTTCAATAATTCAAGTAAAGATTCAGTGCAATTTGGTTTTCTTCCTCTAAATACAACCTACAGAATTTAGATAACACTACATTTCATGCTAAAATCAACAACTATCTGAAATATATATGTATATTTCATATATACATATATGTATATTTCATATACATATAAATTAATTTTCTGTATATATGTGTATATGTATATACAGAAAATTAATTTCCAACATGAATCTCCTATTGTTTGTAGCATATTTTTGGTATTTTACATGGATTTTAAAACTGTTTTTTTTTCTTTGCGGGTGGGTGTCGCCCACCATTGAACAGGCAATCTTGTTGTTACACCAGCTGAGACATCCTGCCACCTGTTGGCAGCTCAGCAACAGCTCAGCTTGGGTGCAGCATCACTAGCCCATGTGGGACTCTAACCGGCGGACCTGTTGCTCAGAGCTCACGCTCTTAAGCCAACTCTTAACCAACTGAGCCACTCGGCTGGCCCTTAAAAACTGTAACGATCTAAATCTAAATACTAATGTAATAGATATATAAATGTAATATAATAAAACTACAACAGATATTCCCGTATGTGTTTCATTATTTTTTTCCAACTTTCCTCCATGTTCACCTGATCCTGAGTCCTCAAGCTTGGTACCAGTCTACTCTTTCTGTCCTCTGTCTTTTCTTTCTGTCCTGACCTGTCTAGCAGGCCAGGCTGCCCATCTACCAACTAAGCACACAGTGAAAAACACTGCTAATACCTTTTCTTATAGCCTATGTTCTGAACCTTCAATCTCAACATTTTTGCCTTTTATTTTGTGACTTTTTTTCAGATCTGGGGCTCTGGAGTCCTGCTCATACTTTTAAAAAATAACAGCTTTATTGAATTATAATTCAATAAATATGTATTTATTTTTTGACACAATAATAAACTACAATTTGATAAGTTTTGAAATATATATGTCTATACCCATGAAACCAACACCACAATCAACAGAGTGAACATATCCATCAGCCCCAAGAGTTTCCTCATGCCCCTTTGTAATTCCTTCCCCTCTCTAAATGCCTAGGACTAGAATGTCTGGGTCATATGGTAGGTGTATATTTAACTTTTTAAGAAACTACCAAACTATTTTCCAAAATGGTTGTGTCATTTTATGCTTCCACCAGCAGTGTGTTACAGTCTCAGTGCCTCTGTATTCTCACCAATAATTGCTATGGTTAACCCTTTTAATTCTAGCCTTTCTAATAGGTGTACAGTAGTATATCACTGTGGTATAAATTTGTATTCCCCTAATGACTAATGATGTTGAGTATCTTTTCATGTATTCATTTACCAGCTATATATTTTCTATGGTAAGATGTCTGTTTAGATCTTTTGCCTATTTTAAAATTGGGTTGTTCTTGTTGAGTTTTGAGAGTTCTTTATATATTCTAAATATAATTTTTAAATCAGATATATGCTTTGCAAAGGTTATCATACATTCTGTGGCTTGTCTTTTCATTCTTTTAGCAGTCTTTTGATGAGACTGCTAATTTTAATAAAGTCCAATTTGTCATTTGTTCTTTTATGAACTGTACATTTGTTGTCATGCCTAAAACTTTTTTTTTTCCTAAACAAAGGTCACGAAGATTTTCTTCTGTATTTCCCCAAAGTTTATAGTTTTCGGTTTTACATTTAGGTCTATGGTCTTTTTTGAGTTAATTTTTACATACAGTATGAGGTATGGCTTCTATTTCATTGTTATCTTTTGGATGGAGGCTTACTTCTTATTTTATAACCTCATACTTATATCTTCAGTCTGACACTTGGAACTTATCCTTGATGAGCTTTTGTACTCACAATTTAGACTACACTAGTTACTGCTGCTCTGGCCAATACTCTGCAAAGTAGAGCTCAGCTTTAGGACAAATTTCTGATGATTATTAGGGTCAGCTATTGCTTTGGTTAGTTTCCTCCCATGCACAGGATCCACGTAGAGCTTCTTTTTTTCTTCTAATATTATTATTGTTTTGTACACCTGAAACAAATAAACAAACAAAAAGATTAGAGCTCCTTTTTCTGAGCCTAAGTGATCATTTCTTTGCTATGTATGAGGTTCAATAAAAAAAACAGTGAATATTTAAATTTAAAAAAATGTATTACAGTAAAAGACACATTGCCATTAACCCCCTTCAAAATCCTCCCCTCCTCCCTGCTTTGAACATACTCATTCCATTGTCCTTGTCACTCTCTGAAGTAGTTCTGAAAGTTTTCTTTCATGAGTGTCTTTAGTTGCGATGTCATGGTTGCCTTGATGTCCTGAATAGATTCAAAACGTTTAACTTTCATGGTCATTTTGACTTTGGAGAAGAGCCAGAAGTCACATGGTGCCAGATCCAATGAACAAAGTGGATGAGGACACACCATAATGTTTTTTTTTGACAGAAATTGGTGTACCAGAAGCAATGTGTGACACGGAGCATTGTCATGATGGAGGATGAAGTAAAGACACTCACAAAAGGGGACTTCCAGAACTGCTTCAGAAAGTGGCAAGAACGATGGGATAAGTATGTGTGAAATGAGGGGGATTAAAGGCAATGTCTTTTACTGTAACAATTTTTTAATTTATTTAGACATTCACCATATCTTTTGATCACACCGTGTATACCTCTTTGTCTACCTTTTTATTCTCTCTCTCTTTCTTTTTTTAAAGATTTTATTGGGGAAATAGGGAAGGGAACAGTGTTGGGGAGTTGGGGAAGGGAACATTGTGTTTTTCCAGCAGTTTCATCAGCTCCAAGTCAAGTTGTTGTCTTTCAATCTTAGTTGTGGAGGGCGCAGCTCAGCTCCAAGTCTAGTTGCTGCTTTCAATCTAGTTGTGGGAGGCACAGCCCACCATCCCATATGGGAGTCATGTTGTTAAGAGCGCACACTCTCACCAGCTGAGCCATCCTGCTGGTCCTACCTTTTTGTTCTTTAATTACTCACATCACATTTTTGGGTGGTGTGATAGTGGGGAGGTAGCTTTCGGTATTTTCTCTCTTCCACTTATTTAATACACTGCTCACAGAGGACCATCTCTATTCACTTCCAGATTCTCATCTCAAATACAAACCCTAGTTCATTGTTTTCATTCAACCAATGTTTATTGAGCTTTACACTATGCCATACAAACGGCAACAAACACAGCTAACCCTGACAGGACCCAGGCATGTTCAGGCATGCATGAGCAGAAGCCTGGAACACGAGACTTGGGTATGTCCGAATATGTGCAGGCTGGGGTATGTGCTGCGCAGGCACATTGGTTCCAGTTATATAAGCCCTTATGTAAGCATGACTTGCGCTTGCGGGAGGGAGTGTGCCGCACTCCCATGCACTCTCCTCCCCCAAAGCACTATATAAGGTTGCTATTGCTGATTAAAGACACTGGTTCCTCCTCATGTCGGCTCCGTGTGTCTTTTTCACACTGGGAGTCTCACTGCTGAAACCTTCCCCGCAACTCCAACTCCCCCAGTGACGATACATGGCGTAGTCAGCAGGATGAGGTGAGTGCCCTCTCTGCCCCGTTGGAGGGACTGCCCCTGGTAGAAGGGATGTGGCCCCAGACATCCTTCTGGTACCCAGTTGTGGTGTACCTGCTGGCCTGGACTCCGCCAGAGGACTGGGACACTGTGTGCCCCTGACCAGATATCTGGAAAGCCTGGAGGTGCTGAAGCCAAACATCCTGCTGGCACACCTGGAGGCAGCTGGTTGGGTGGCCTGGATGTTCCTAGCAGTCTTATGACATGCAAGCTGTGACATTCAGGAGTACATGGGCCGGGTGCAACAGTTACAGCATCAGGAAGAGGATCTGGAGCAATGCCTGGTGGCGGCTGAACACGTGCTCCAAGGGTCCCCCGAGTCGGGGGTGCCCTCCTGGGCTAGCAGCCCACCAGGGTCGGTGCGGCGCACCTGACTGGTGGTTCCACAAAGGGTGGAAGCCGCTGGCTCCTGGGGGTGGGGCCGCCGGATGTGGCAGTCCATGCACCACACCTCCTACACTATGTACATGACCATGGAGCTGTGAGAGCTCGCTAAGCAATGCAAGCAGCACCTGGGTGAGTCAGTTTCCACTTGGTTGTTGTGCTTGTGGGGTGATGGGGCAGACGATATGGAATTTAACCCCACCAAAATGGCGCAGCTGGCCAGTGTCACCACGGTGCCCTCTTTGCAGCAGCATTTACAAAACGTGCCCCAGAGCAACCCTCGAGCTGGTAATCAGACCCTGATTAACTGGCTCATGGCTGCTGCCCATATGGTCTGGGACAATGCAGGGGACTTGCTGGAACATGTGAGTAAGTGGACCACCTACTTGGACATGGTGAAAGTCATACAGGAGATGGGCATGTAACAGATGATGTTTGCCTTACAGTATAACAGTCCTGATGAAGAAATATTCACAGCCTGCATGAAAGACCTTATCCTTACTAACAGTTCACCGGGCACCTTTGGAACCATGGCTGCCTAATTGGCCACCTATATAGACCAGCCCATCCATGAGATCACAGGGACTTTGGCTAGACTGGGAGACGTGGAAGTCCACCAGCAAGGCAAGACTGTGCAGGTGTGAGCTGTGGCCAGAAAGGGTATGAGTCACCCCAGTCCCCCAAAACAGACTATGAAAACCATGCCCAAGGGCCAGGGTGAGGGTGGGGACCCTATTAAGGTGAGCTGCCAGCAAATGTGGTTTGACCTGGTGGCCGCTGGGCTGGCCGAGGAGAAATTAGACGGCCAGCCCATCGAGGTCCTCTTGGCCCTCTGGCAGAAGCTACGGCCTGAGCAGAAGCTCACCACATTACCCCTGAAGGAACAGAAGGGGACTGCTCAGGAGTTGTGCCTAACTGACTTCCTCCCAGAGTAGGGATTGGGCTGGAGCACCCGGTTAATGGGGGAGCTGGATGACATGAGGCTGCATGTTGAGCTCACCATATATTGGTCCCCCCAAAACGTGCAGTGGGTGCTGCCCCTTGTGGACACCGGAGCAGACAGCACCCTCATATATGGCAATCCGGACTGTTTTCAGGGCCTGAAAGCCATTATTGAAGGATATGGTGGCTGACACATCACAGTATGTAAAGTCTCCACCACCCGGGCACGTTCAGGCACGTACGAACAGAAGCTCGGAACACGAGATGCGGGTATGTCTAAATATGTGCAGGCTGGGGTATGGGACACGACCCTGGAGCCTGCTGTGCAGGTGCATGGGCTCCGGTTACATAAGCCCTTATGTAAGCATGACTTGCACTTGCGGGAGGGAGCATGCACACTCCCATGCACTCTCCTCCCCCAAAGCAGTATATAAGGTTGCTATTGCTGATTAAAGATGCTGGTTCCTCCTCATGTCAGCTCCATGTGCCTTTTTTATGCTGGGCATCTCGCAGCCAAAACCTCCCCTGCAGCACACCGCCCCCCTCCCCCGCCGGTGACAACTGACCCCATCTTTGTTCTCACAAAGCTTGCAGTCTAGGGGTGGATAGACAAATAAATAGGCAAATGCAGTATATTGAAATGGGTGCTAAACTGGTGGTAATTATAGAAGCTTCTGTCAACTGATTCTCCTTTTAATTGTCCCCACCTTCTGTGCTGTTTATTGTGAAGAAGCAAAGAAGCACATCTTTTTTTTTTTTTTTTTTTTTTGGTTTCTCTCTTTGTTCAATCACCCAATGAATTTGGCCACTTCAGATGAGCAGTATACCATTTGCACTGATAAAATCCCTGCAAGAGGTGAAAAATTTGGGTTTTGAATTATATAATTAATAGTCACTGCCAGCTGATTTTGGCTGTAAGCAAGTAACTTAATTAGTGAATTGCAACTTATATAATTCCAGTAGGAATTCCTTTGTTTCTGCCTCTGAGCACTTTTTCAATAGATTGCATGTAAAAATATACCTATCTGAGCATTGTAAGACTCTAGTTCAAGTTTTTGCTCTGTCATTTGCTGTGTGATTCACAGCTATTCTTTCTGTGCCTCTGTCTTTTATTGTATAAAATTGAGAGTTTGGAGTTTTTCTGATTCTAAAATGCTAGGATGCTTTGTTTTCAAAATTACTTAAAGTTTACTTTCTTTACTTAATTTCAAGATTATTTTCCCTCTGTCTCTGACCACTCCTATAATCCTGTAGCCATTATAGCTCATTAACATAACTGGATATAAGCATGTGCCTATATACAAACATTTCTATTTCAGATATTTGATGTCTGGTTGTATGAAAATGTTGCTCTATATTTTCCCTAAGATTTTAAATATATGACATCAGTAGTCTGTTTTTTTTTTAATTTGAGGTACCTCCATAACCTTGACATGTAGGACGAGTAAATATTGTTAATTAAGTGAGTTTGCATTAATGGCTTCATACATAGATTTAAAAAAGTTTTCAGTAGTCCAATAGGTTTGGGCATTTCAGATAAGCAAACTACAACTTTGGACTACTTAATTGATTTTTCTTTAGACATGAAGAATAAGGACCTGTTCTGTCTGAATGCGCAGTTCTCCCTTCTGGTTTTGCTTGTATGGAAGCAGTCTCACTTCTGAGCCCCTTCTTGCCTAATTCCAGTGAAGTCCCACTGGGAGCATGGTAAGAAAAGAGGAGTGATACAAACAGACTGAAGAGCTTTAATGTTGCTGGTGACTGCGCCATTACCCAGAAAATGCAGCTTAATATAGAGAAAGGGAGGGAATTGTGGGAGGCAGCAAAGCAAACCCAACAATACCTATTAGAAAGAACAGTCATGCAGTATACTGATCATGAAGAGGGGCGAGGGTCAAAAGTCAGAGAAACTCCCCCCACTCCCTAATCAAAGAAAACATGCCAGCATCAGGGATTAAAGAAACAGTAATATAATTAATACTGAATTAATTAATGTGGGCTTGGCTCTCACACTGTGCCCAGATCCTAAGTCACCCCATGTGTCTATAAGTCTTTACAGGACAAGGAATCCACACTGATAGGAAAGATGTGATCATATGGCAGGATACATATGTGTTGTTACTATTCCCAGTAAATTTTGGGTCAGCTTCATGTAAACTGTCAACTTGGCAGATACAAATGACTTTATTATAAACCAGGATATTAAGTGACAAGAGAGAGACACAGATAGCATTATGTGATTATTCAGAGAAGGGAGAATTCAATTTTTATTCAAGGTTTCATGAAGATGTGGAATTTGAGATCAGCCTTGTGAATTGGAAAGACTTTGTGTAGTTGACATTATATGGGTAAGAGAGAAAAAGCAAAAGAAAATGGGACAGGAGTTAGGAAATGAAGGTGCTTGGAGAATAGTAACAGTCCAGTTTGGTCAAAGGGTGAGTTAGGATATGGGGGGGTAGAAAGACAGGATAGATTGGTTGAGGGCAATCCATGAAGATCTTAGATGCCACCCATGGTTTTATTTGTCCATTTGTCTCCACTTTCTCAAAGGTGTTCCACTGTTTGCCTCCACCTGGGTCTCAGGCCACAGCCAATCTGGTGAGAAAACGTGAAAGCCTTTCTCATCCATTTGGGTTTGGATGTTCATCACGTCCCCCATAGTTAGAATCCAGAAGTCCAGCTTCACTGGTAGACTCCAACATACTTATGCTTTTGGTCCTCCAAGTTTCTTCTGCTGCCATATAGAAAGCCCAGAACTCAGAGTCCCAGAGCCTGCCTGCACCTCTGGTGCAACCAGCTGCCAGATCACAGAACCCCTTAGTTTATCCAGACCCCATGTTCACCAAACTGAGCTTCTACTTGCTTCCTCTTTTATAATCTGCCCAGTAGCTGTGCCTAATATCATAGTAGCTCTCTAGAAGTCAGTTACAGCATCCTGAAGCTGGGTCCTGAAATTCTGCAAGTTATTTTTTTTTTAAGTTAAAAAATATTTTAATTATTTATTTCTTTTTTTCAGTTACATTCAATATTATTTTATGTTAGTTTAAGGTGTACAGTATAGTGGTTAGACATTTACATAATTTACGCCATGATCCCCTCCGATTAGTCTAGTACCCATCTGGCACTATACATAGTTGTTGCAACATTATTGACTATATTCTCTATGCTGTACTTTACATCCCCATGATTATTTTGTAACTACCAATTTGTGTTTCTTAATATCTTCGCCTTTTCACCCAGCTCTCCTCACCCGGCCCCTATGACAACCATCAATTTGTTCTCTGTATTTGTGGGTCTGTGTCTATTTTGTTTGTTTGTTTTGTTCTTTAGGTTCTACATATAAGTGGGATCATATGATATTTTTCTTTCTCAGGCTGACTTATTTTACTTCAAATAATACCCTCTAGGTCCATCCATGTTGTTGCAAATAGTAAGATTCCTACAAAGCTCTTAACAGTCTCATTCTTCTTCCCCCAAGCTGGGTCTTGCCATCTGTGGACTAATTGTTCCCTCACCCGTGTATCTTCTTGGCTGGATTTGCACCTGCTATGTGCTGAATTTCTAATTAGATGTTTTGATAATAATCACTTATAGAATGGGAATAAAACTATACATCAGAAGACATCAAACCTACATATACTAGCGGCCTTTTCAGTTATTAATGTTTGTGGCCACCTTCTATTCTCTTTCATCTTTGACTTACTATCTTCCCCCACCTGTCCATCATGCTTAGTGCCAAAACTCACCTGAGATGCTGCACCAGGACAAGAAGTTTGGATTTCATTTGGCCACAGTGAAGTGCTTTCTCATTGTCTACCAAACAATTGTACATAGGTTTACTCCAATAGTATTTGTTTATGTTCCAAGGATAATTGATCTTTTGTCTTCCACCATTTTTAGATAGGAAAAATCAATTTCAAGGACAAACATAGTTTATAAGTTTATAACACTGAAACATATAGAATTTGTTGGAGGCACAAAGTACAACTTGACCTTGGAGAATTTAAGCAAAGGGCATATATTAGAATGATATGAGAAGGTCACAATATATGCCCTTTGCTTAATGGGGGAGAAGGAGAAATAGGATTGACAATGGGAAGAGCAATGCAACTTCAGAGGGTTAGGAAACTGGAACCATAGAGCTAGGCTTATTGTAGGAGCTTGAGCTTACAGTGGGTGCCTCCACTGGTATCCATATGGCTTCCATTTCTTTTGCCCTTGTGTTACTCTTTGAAGATTCAACATCACAAAAGAGCATCTACTGCCTAACCGTCCCCCAGCATGAAGTGCCTGAGAGGAAGGATTTGCTCAGTCAACTTCCACAGTGAGAGGCAAGCATCTGAATTTATTTTCCCACAAAGAGGCTACACAATGGGGAAGAAGGAATTTTTCAAAGATAAATTAAGATGCTATTAGAAAGGAGAAATGGATATTGTGTTGATAAAAACTTACAAATATCCACTAATATCCCATTCTCCAGTTGCTTCTATTACTACTCCAGACATCATACATTTTAAGTCTTGAAAAGGCATTTTGCAAGTAGGATGACAGAAGCAGTCACTAAAAATACTTTCTAACTCTGTCCCTGACTTCTCTGCAGAAGCCCCAAATGACCAAGCTCCCCCCAATTTTAGGTCATATAAAGCAATTGTGATACTAGATAATGTGTAATGAACATTATGAGTGTCCACTTCATCCAAAAGAGGAGCTTGAAATAAGGAGAGTGAATCATAGAGGTGATAACAAGTATCATTATTGGTTTTTCCTGATGAGAATTTTCTTTTCAGAAAATACTTTCAAGTTACAATCTTGGCAGGTCTGTATCATGTTCCTGTTTTTCTTTTTTTGTATGAAGTGATCACTTAAAATGTTCATTACAATTGCCTTTGGACTTAAACTGTAACATTGGCTCTCCTGGGTCTTCAGCCTGCCTGTCCACCCTGCAGATTTTAGACTTTTCAGCCTTCATTGTTATGTGAGCCAATTCCTTATTATCTATCTATCATCTATCTGTCTATCTATTATCTATCTATCATCTATCTATCTATCTATCTATCTATCTATCTATCTATCTATCTATCCTATTGGTTCTGTTTCTCTGGAGAATACCAATTAATACAACCATCCTCACAAGTTTCTGTAAATCTAAATCTATTCTAAAATAAAGAATTTATTTAAAAGCTAAAAAACATGTAGTCTTGAGAGAGGTGACACATTGGTTTAAATTTATTCTGAGGTAAATTTACTTTGAATTCTGGTTTTTTTCTGGGAGATTTAGAGTAGGAAGGAAGAAAATATCAAAAGGAAAAGCAAGAATTTGTGTCAAGGCAACCCATCTTTTCTTATTTTCATTCTAAGTTTCCAAATCACTTTCTTATTAAAAAATTAGTTTTCCAGATATTTTTATACATTATATTCCTAAACAGTGGATATATGCATACTGGAGACTGAAAAAAAATTCTCCATGGTAAATAATTGCATGATGTCAGGCCACTGTGTCATGTTTCCAGAGGGAACACATGGCTATTCTTTCTTGTCCTGTTCCTTTCCCTTTCATACCCTATATTCCCAGAGTAAGTCCACAAACCCATGACTGTTTTCTGTAGTAGTTCAGCTCTCAGGCCAAGAGCTGAAGCGTGAAAATGGTTGAACCTAGAACATAGTGAAGAAAGATGACTTTAGTCAGAAACCTGAGTTATTGTTGTGACTTTGCCCTGCTTAACTCTGTGACCTGGCAACCCATTTCACTTTAGCCTCTGACACGTCATCTATATGTGTCTTTGATGCAGTGAAGAAGGCATTTCAAAATAAGAGTAATCAATGGAGTGTAATGAAAATCCTGAAGAAGGAATAGCTAACTTTCTCATAAATGATCCTTCAGTTATTTTGTAATACACATCTTTCCAATTGGAGTTTTTCTTACTGAAAATGCAGTAACAAGAGATTAATTTTATTTTTAAAAGGAGGCTAGAAATGAAGTAGAAAGTTACAGGAATGCCTTAAATTCTGTCTCCATTGAGTTCTTTAGCTCACCCTAGAAAAAAGTTGAAGAAGGAACACGGGATGTGTGAAAAATAGAAGGCTGCAGAAGATAAAAGTTTATGAGCTCAGTTTCTAGGGCTCTGTCTCTCACACACACACAAACTCACACACACATTAAAAAAATATACTGATATGTGTTAGTGTTGCCTAATGGACACATACAATAGAAAGAAATGTTTATAATTCTGACCTTGATGACTCTAGTAAGATCAGTCTTTTAGTGTTTAATATTGTTTCAGAGTTTGTGCTGTTAAATCAAAAGGTTATCTATAATGCATCTGGTGCTATTAATGCAAAAGATCAGGGGTATTCAAAAGACATTTATTCATTATTAATATAGATAATAAAGGATCATTTATAAGGCTCCAGATGAGATTTTTATCATCAAAAGCTTGAAAAGGGAAATTTATTTTTGCTTCAGGACAGACATGAGAGGTGTCTGTAATGGGAAATGTGAGAGTCAACACAAGACTGTCATATTCTGTTTGTGAAGATGGCGGACACTTTGCAGCAACAAGATTAAAAAGAAAATAAAATTTTGTGCTTTAAATTTCTATTGACTGGGATTTTTACATTTATTCTCAGTTTGTCCTTTAGCAAGATATCTTGTTGATATTCTTCATTTCTCTCTCTTACATTTGTGATCTCGGATGGCTTATGTAAATTGAATGGGGAGGAAGGAATTCATAACAATATTGGGAACTCTTGCCAAGTAAATGAAGGTCCAAGTGAACTCCAGTATTTTTACATATTAATGAGAGTTCCAAGTCCAGCTTGTATTGAACATAAGAAACAATGAGAGAGTGTTGTTTAAAGATATACTGTTTTGGGGGAAGACAACATAAGCTTGGGAGACTTAAAAGAGCTCTTAGATTCGGAGCATAGTATTATTAAAATTACTATCAGCTTAGGTTGTTTGAGCTAAGTGAAGTGGCACTTAAATAGGTTTTTAAGGAAGTTGAAGGGCTTTTCAATATTTCTCTGACGTGAACTTTGCTAATAAGCACCAACCAATGAATTCTCCTGCCAAAGTAATGGCTGGAGATATATTGGACTCTGTTTGGAGTCCACACAAGTGATAAATAGAAAACCAAGTATACTCTCCACAGTATCAATGCAAATTAGGAGCTTAGGAAATGTTTTCTGAATAAATGAAAATGTCTTGTTAGGTCCAGGTAGCACAGCTAAAGTTGTCTTGCACCAAAAGATGATGGACATATTCCAAAGGCATTTTTTCATTATTATTATTATACATAATAAAAACCAGGTGTGTAGGATTTCAGGTGAATTATCTTCAGTAATAAGTGAAAAGGGAAGATTTATGGAACAGATAGCCCTGGATTACAGTGGTTTCAATATTAGCTAATAATTTCAGGACTAGAATTTAAGTAAAGCTCAATAAGATCACACATTTCTCTAAACCTGTTTCATTAAGGTAAAATGACAACTGGAGGCCACCAAGTCCAATGTTCCACTCATTTTTATAAATATGCAACTAAACAAAATATCCGATTAAATAAATATGCAATTATACAAAATTCATGGCCTGGCTCTAGCCCCATCTCAGAGCCTTGGTACATCTAAAAGAAACATTAACCCAGCTGTCAAACTGGGTTTGTGAATGTGAACCTTTCAAATGTGTACATACAATGTAGGCAGGTGCAGTTCAGAAGCCTTTGTGTTGGACATAAGCGTGGCTCTCAATATCCATTCTACCCATTTTCTAATGTTCCCACAGGTACTGAAGAGGATGGAAAGGTAAAGAGTATATTTCCAGGCTGACCAGAGTGACTCGTTGGTTAAGAGTTGGCTTGGGAGCATGAGCCCTGAGCAGCAGGGCCACCGGTTTGGATCCCACATGGGCCAGTGACTCTGTGCCCCTTATAGCTAAGATGATGAACAACAGCTGGACCTGGAGCTGGGCTGCCATGAGTCACCGGCGATGGCATAGGCTGCAGTGGGGCTGCAGTGGGCTGCTGTAAGCTACCATGAGTGACTGGCAACCAGTGTGAGTGGCCAGCAACCGGCGTGAGCTGCCATGAGCCGCCATGAGCAGCCATCCAATGGCTGGCGACTGATCTGCCTCTCCCGGGAAGAGCGCAATGATCACAATACCAACATAGGCCAGTGAAGTGATGTCCTCCACAACTAGACTGAAGAACAAAAGGACAGCAACTTGTCTGTTCCCCTTCTCTGATTCCCCAATGCTGTTCCCTTCCCCAATAAAATCTTTAAAAAATAAAAATGTATATTTCCTAGACATCTTTGCACTCATGTTCCAAATGAGATTAAGGTGTTGACAATAAGGTGTACTTATGCAAAATTGGAAAATGCCAAACTGCCCCTGAGTTGTGTTTTCCTGGCAAACAGTCACAGTGGCCAGTGGCAGTTTGGTTTCTCAGCAGTTCTCCGATAGCCCAGTCTCCAGTCACCAGCTTTGTTGGTTTTGAGAGCCAGGTAGCCAGCATCTCTTTGGGAAGTGCCAATTACAGAAGGCATGACGTGGTTCTAGAACTGTCTACATAATCAGAAAAGGCAGCAGTTCCCTTGCTGAACAAAAATTGTACCTTGTTTTCCCCAACTCTCCCCAAAACTCTGTAAGCCACTTAATATGCTACAATATATCCATTCTTATTTAAATTAACTGAAGCATTCTTTCTCAATCTTCTACCCTTAAAATGACTTCAAATAATATCCCGATCTCAGGGAACCCCTTTGTTTAAAAATGATAGTATCTCTAGCTTATGGAATTGTTAGCATGATCTGTAAGTTGTGATATAATAATTGAGTGGTAATTGTCAGCCTCTTTTGAGTAAAGGGTGACCTTTTTTTGTGGATGTTTATTTTGGCTAACGTATTAGTTTACTCTTTTATATAGTTCCCTTCCCACAAAAGATATCAACTCTAATGCAAGTCAGCAGTGCAGGTAGAGGAAACTTCAGGTTTGCCTTAAAAATAAATTCTTTTTGATGTTTTTACCACATCCAAGTAGACAAAAGAGTCTTGTCAGAAATTTCTACAAGATGTTGTATATGGTATATGATGTGTGCAAGGGTAGTTTTCTTTCTATTTAAAACTAAAAATGTCTATTTTGCCAACGTTTCTTGAATAAAAAAGGTAGTTAAGTTTTTCTTCTCATAAAGGTGAAAAGAATAATTTTTGCTAATCCACTGGCTTAAATCAAAATGGAAATTAATTTTTTCAATAGTAGGCTTGGTAGATTTAATTTAAATAATGGTGAAGTTGATTTTAACTAATGTTATTTACAACATGAAAATTTATTGATAATGTTAAGTAGTAATGCCACTGAAACCATAGCCAAAGCAAAATAGATGAAAATATGGCCTAATACACAATTTAATATTAGACTTTTTAAATGAGTGACATGGTCAGGCTCAAATGTTGGTCTAGACATTACAAAATTGTTATATGCCTGTGTTAATTTCTTTAGAAGTTTATATGGACATAAAAAGTTTTATTTTTGAAACTAGATATACACAATAAAATTTACCTCTTTAATGAGACCTGTGTTTGGTTTTTGCTGTGCAAATACTCAATTTTGGGTTGAGGTTGCAATAAGCACACATGAATTTTATTTTGAATTGAAATGAGATGATTTCTGTTCTTGCTGTTGATATTTATAAAGCAATAAAAGTCTTGCTTTCACATGTAATAGGTTGAAAACTATAGCAAAATGTTTATTCTGAATGGCAACATATTCTCCTTTTATAGAAATAGAGAACTGGTCTAGATTTTGGTAAATCTCATCTTAAGTATACAATTCTTCCTCTTCTCTCAAAAGCAAGTTTTCAGCTGAGAATAAGATTCAGAGATGAATCCCTCACCTACTTATACGCTTGTATTGAAAGGAAAAGAGAATATTATTCAGTTTTGTTCTGCAGTTTTTGTAGGTAGATTTCAGTAAGACTTGAGACTTACTGATTTCCTTATTGATTCCAGTAGAAAGAAACATTTCAAAATCCCTCTTAGCAACATGATTTTTACAAAGGTTCAGATTCTTTTAAAATCCAAGAATCTTATTACTTGAAGTCAAAACATCTTCTCAGGGCTTTTCAGAGATTTGTTCAACTAATTCATATGATTTAAAAAAAACAAACACCTGTTGGTAAGCTGGTTTCTGTAGTTGTCATCTTCAAAACTCTCCAGAAAATATGCCCTAATGTTTCCTTGAAGTACTCCTGACATTCCCCTTTTAGCCCCAATACCCCATTGAGAACTCTTTAAACCACCATTTTTCAGTATGAAGCAGACTTATGTGCTCTTTGTCCAGGTTCTTAGTTTTTAAGATACTCTTGAATGATCTGATCTTTGTTGTTTTTTTTTTTTTTTTGGTTGTTGTTTTTAAAGATTTTTATTGGGGAACAGACAAGTTGTTGTCCTGTTTGTTCTTCAGTCTAGATGTGGAGGACGTCGCTTCACTGGCCCATGTTGGTATTATTGCACTCTTCCAGGCTGAGGCAGATTGGTTGCCTGCCATTGGATGGTCGCTCACTCTGGCTGCCAGCCATTCACGGCAGCTCAGCTCCAGGTCAAGCTGTTATTCACCATTTTAGCTGTAGAGGGTGCAGCGTCACTGGCCCATGTGGGAACCGAACCGGTGGCCCTGCTGCTCAGAGCTTGCACTCCCAAGCCAACTCTTAACCAACTGAGCCACTCAGCTGGCCCTGATCTTTGTTTAATAATTAACAAATTTTCTATTGTCCAGAACTTTCTTCATTTAATCTCCAATATTTTCAACATCACCCCATGTCAGTGAAGAAAACAATGTGTTGTGATAATGTTTGGACTTTTTATATGAAAGGTTCACCTCTCATGGAGTCAGCCATTGATGGGCATTATCAGTATCATGTCAACATCTCTTCTCCAAGATAGACCTCTTGTCACCAGGTAGGAAGAACAAATGTTGATCGTATCTTGTCTACTGCTTGTTTGGGACAGCTTATTGTAGCGAAGAAAATTTTCTTGAATGTCACTGTCATCTACAAACCTCACAAATGCTGTAGAATGACATTTCTTGGAGAAATAGGTTGACTCATTGACCTGAAGAAAGAAGCTGTTGTTTTTGAGTGTATAACAGAACTTCTTCAAGTTCATGGGGCCTGTCATTAATATATTGAGTTATGACATTATTAAAGAACAGAAGCTTGTCATTATTTTGTTTTTCACTACCTGTGCAACTTTTCTTTTCTTAGGCAATAAGTTTTGTTACTAAATAGCTTGTTTCTTGAGGCTTTTAATTGAATACAACTTTTTAATGAAACAAATGTTTTACTGTTTGTTTTGACATTCCTATGGCCATTAAAAATGCCATGTCAAATGGTTGTGATTTGTGGTTAAGTGTCTCCAATTTTGCTGGAGCAGGTGCTGCGTTTGAGCTTATCTGCCACCAGTGGAACAGGACAGCTTGGATTACCAGCCCATATATAACCTCTTAATAAGTAGCTCTCATTGTAAGATGAGGTTTTTTAGTGTCTCTTGCACAATAAGGTGACTCAGAAGATTGCTCTGCCATTAACCTTAATCAGAATTGTCCATGGGCTTAGGCCCAGAATCTTCTTCCATCTTATACTCTGTCTTCATATATCTCTACATTGGACCATTAAACATGTGTGTAAAATACAAATGTTAATAAAATGTCAAATAGAAGGGCACAATAATAAATGAAAAAAAAATTACAAATAATGCAAAACTTTACAATACAATTCATTTCTAACTGAGAGTATTATGTTTTACAGTGTTTACAACAAAGGCCAAATGGTGGGGTGTTGGTAGAGGGAACTAATTTATGGCTTGTAGAAATTCTTTTTTTCTAATAGTAAATTTTCATTGATTTTCTATTATGTGAGTAGAGCTTGTTAGTTCCCATGTTAGTTGATACTTAAGGGGAGTTTGGAGGAGGTGATTTGGAAGGGAAACAGTAATGTCATCAGTTTATCATCTTGTTCTCTGAGCAGTACAGTGCTCACCAATTATCAATGACTTTCCCTATCTTGGGTCAAAAAACGAGAAGGTCTCAATCAAATAAAAGGGGTCCTACTATGTCCAGCTGTAAGAGAATGAAGGACTGCTAATAATCTGGCTAATAGATCTCCTAGGGCAGTGTCTATCACTACACATGCTAGCATCACATGGCATAACAAGTTCAAATATGATGTTTATTTTGTTAAGGAGTGATGTAACAAAATTACTAAAAACGCTTTGCTGAAACCTGGGGTTCTATGGAATCCTAATTGGACATATAGGATTAGAGTGAATTCCATTTTTTTGCAAATGAACTTTATAAATATTTTTTTATTTTTCAATTACAGTTGACATATTGTACAATATATATTAGTTTCAGGTGTACAAACAGTGATTAGATATCTATGTAAACTACAAAGTGACCACCCCAATAAATCTAGTACCCACCTGACACCATATATAGTTATTACAATATTATTGACTATATTCTTATGCTACACTCTGCATCCCTATGACTATTTTGTAACTCCCAATTTGTATTTCTTAATCCCTTCCTCCTTTTCATCCAACCCCCATTTCCCCTTCCATCTGACAAACATCAAAATGTTCTCTGTATCCATGAATTTCTTTTTGTCCTATCTGTTCATTTATTTTGTTCTTTAGAATCCACATGCAAGTGAAATCACATGGCATTTGTCTCTCTCTGTCCAACCCACTCCACTCAGCACAATACCCTCTAGATCCATCCATGATACCACGGATGGCAAGATTCAATTCCTTTCTATGGCTGAGCATTGTTCCATTGTATGTATGTCCCACCTCTTCTCTATCCACTCATCCATAGATGGATGCCGAGGCTGCCTCCATATCCTGGCTACTTCAAACAATGCTTCAATGAACATTTGGATGTACATGTCCCTTCAAAGTAGTGTTTTATGTTACTTCAGATAAATATACAGAAGTGGAATTACTGGGTTGTTCTTGGTCTCTTGTTATAGACGTTGTTTTAAAGACTATTTTGCCTGGGATACAAGTAAGTATTGCTACTCCAGTTTTTTTTTTCAATTTTCATGAAATACATTTTCCCTCCCTTTACTTTCAGTCTGTCTGTGTCTTTTGATCTGAAGTGAGTCTCTTAAGACAGCGTATAAAAGGGTCTTCTTTTCTTATCCATTCAACTACCCCATCTTTTGATTGGAGCATTTAATCCATTTACATTTAAAGCGATTGTTGATAAGTATGCAATTATTGCCAGTTTATTATTCATATTATTTATTTATTTTTCTTCTTAAAGAAGTGTCATTAACATTTCTTGTAATACTGGCTTGGTGGTGATGAAGTCCTTTAGCTTTTTCTTTCCTGGGAAGCTCTTTATCTGTTCTTTGACTCTAAATGATAATTTTGCTGGGTAGATCCTTGCTCTTCATCACTGAATATTTCCTGCTAGTCCCTTCTGGCCTGCAAAGTTTCTGTTGAGAGATCCGCTGACAGTCTTATGGGAGCTCCCTTGTAGGTAACTAACTGCTTTTCTCTTGCTGCTTTTAACATTCTCTTTTTGTCTTTAACCTTGGGCCTTTTAATATGATGTGTCTTGGTGTGGAAATGTTTGGGTTCATCTTGTTTGGTATTCTCTGGGCTTCCTGGGCTTGTTTGTCTATTTCCTTCACCAGGTTAGGGAAGTTTTCTGTCATTATTTCTTCAAATAATTTGTTTCTTTGTTTCTTTCTTTTTAATTAGAGTTTATTGGGGTGACAAGCTACATAGATTTCAAGTGTATGATTCTGCAATACATCATCTATATATCATGTTGTGTGTTTACCACCCAAAGTCAGTTCTCCTTCCATCACCATATATTTGATCCCTTTTACCCTCATCTACCACTCTCCTCCCCTCTTACCCTCTGATAACCACTAAACTATTGTCTGTGTCTATGAGTTTTTGTTTGTTTGTTTGACTTGTTCCTTTGTTGTTTCCAGTTTTATATACTGCATATCAATGATTTTCAATTCCTTACTCTCTCTTTTTGTTTCTGGTACCCCAATGATGCAAATGTTGTGCTTGATGTTGTCCCAGAAGTCCCTTAAGATATCCTCATTTATTTTGGATTCTTTTTGCAATTCTTATTGAGTGTTTTCTGCTACCTTCCACGTCGTTGATTTTATCTTCTGCTTCATTTAATCTACTCTAATGTATTCTTCATTTCAGTTATTGTATTCTTCATTTTTGACTTTTTAAAATATTTTCTATCTATATTTTTATGTTTTTAATCTTTTTGTTGAAGTTCTCTCTGAGATCATTGAGCATCCTTATAACCAGTGTTTTGAACTCTGAATCTGGTAGATTGCTTGTCTCCATTTTGTTTTGTTCTTTTTTTCTGGAGCTTTTTTCTGTTCTTTAATTTGGGACATGTTTCTTTATCTTTTTAATTTGGCTGCCTCCATTTTTGTTTCTATATATTTTTTTCTGTGTATTAGGTAGAGCTTATATGTCTTCTGGTCTTAGTAGAGTGGCCTTATGTACTAAGTGTGCTGTGGGGCCCAGTGGTGCAGTCTCCCTTATCACCTGAGCAATGTGCTCCAGGTGTGTCACTTGTATGGGCTGTGTGTGCCCTCTTGTTGTAGTTGAGCCTTGATTGCTGTTTGCATGTCAATGGAAGGGATTGACCCTTAGGGTGATTGATTGTGAAGACTGGCCATGACTACAGTGGAGGAGTTGCTGTGCAAAGCTTGACCCTATAGAAGGGTTCGCTTTAGTGGGGCACTGGTCCCTGCTGAGTTTGCCCTTTGGGTGTGTCATTTGTAGATGTGGTTGGGTGGTGCTCTCGTGTGGTCTGAAAGTGGATATCAGGTGTGTAGGTTCTGGGCCTCTTGGGAGGTGCTCTGTTGCAGGCTAAGATCAGCCTCTGCCTGTGCCCTGCCCAGGACCCCTTGTGATAAGCTACAAAGTAATTTGCAGATGGTTGCCACTTGTGCTGGGCAAGGAGGTGCCTGAAAGAGATTAGTTGTGAAGCAATGCTGGCTGCAGCTGGTGCCGAGATTGTGGGTCCTTAGCAATAGGTACAAGGCATGCTGAGGCCAGATGCTGCTTGCTTGGGCTTTGTGAAACTTTGAGAGATTTTAGAAACATCTAAAGCATAAGCCAAGACTTGTATGGAAAAGGCACTGGAAGCGGCTTGGGTGGACCCACAAGTTGGGTGGTATGGGGTCTCAGGAAATCATCAGGGCAGGACTAACGGTGTTAGCCAGGTTGATGGAGCCTCAGATATGGCACCCGCCTGCATCTGCATGCTGGGAGAGGAGAGGCTTCAACAGAGAACACTGGCTTCTGCCAGCACTCCTGTCTTTGTGAAAGCTGCCCCTCCAGCCCTTGTCCTTAAGTTAGACAATTCAATTTCTCCCAGTATGTCCCTGGTGCCTTTTGAGCTGCTGCCTCCGCACTGGAGCTCAAAGCGAGTGAGTCTGTCCGTGAGTAAATCTTTGTATGGGCCCTTTTAGTGGAACAGCTGGGACTCCAGCAGCACTCTGTCTCACTCAGCCACAATAGCCACTGGTTCTCACAGCCAGAAGTTATGGGGACTTTCTTTCCCCGACACTGAAACAGTGGGCCAAGGAGCCTGGTGTGAGGCTGGGACCACTTACTCCTCAGGAGAGACTTCCACAGCCGAGATACTCCTCCTGATTTTTAGCTGCCACATGTGTGTGGGGCCAGCCCATTCAGTGTCTCCACTCTTCCTTCCAGTCTTGAGGTGGCTTCTTCTGTATAACCTTAATTAAAGGACTTCTGTTCAGCTAGACTTTAGGCAATTTTCAATGATGGTTTTTCTGTTGTTTAGTTATAATTTTGATGTTGTCATGAGAGGAGGTAAGCACAACATTTACATACCCTGGCATTTTGAGCAGAACTTCTCTGCAAATGAACTTTGATCATACAGCACATACCAGTGTCTAATTGATATTTATAGACCCCTCCATCCAAAACAGAATATACTTTCTTTTGAGGCACTCATGGAACATATACTAAGATTGAAATATCCTGGACTATAAAACAAGTTTTAGTAAATTAAAAAAAATTAAATTGTAAGGAGTATGTTCTCTGATCACAATGGAATGAAACTAGAAATTACAGAAAGATAAGAAAATCTCCAAACACTTAGAAATTAACACACTTCTGAATAATCTACATGTCAATGAATAAGTCTCAGGAGAAATAAAAAAAAGTAAATGAATTGAATGAAAATACAATATATCAAAATAAAGCAGTATTGAGAGGGAAGTTTATAACACCAAATGTTTATATAAGAAAAGTGGAAAAGTCTCAAATCAGTAACCTAAGCTCTCACCTCAAGAACAAAGCAAAAGTGTAAAATAAGCTCAAAGAAACTAATAAAGATAAGTGCATAAAAATTGAAACTGAATACAACATAATAATATAGATAAAAATCAAGGAAACAAAAAGCTGGGTTATTTGGATAGATCAAAAAAACTGACAAACCTCTAGAAAGACTGAAAGAAAAAAAAATTCCAGAAAAGAAAACAAGAGATAATATTACAGTTTCTGAATACATCAAAAGGATTACCAAGGAAACATTATGAACAATTTTATACACATAATTTGAAAACTTAGATGAAATGGGCCACTTTTCTTACAAGTTATTACATCTTACCCAAAATGAAGTAGATAATTTAAAAAGCAATATAACAATTAATAAAATTGAATTCATAATTAAAAATCCTTAGGCCCAGATAGTTTCATTTAGAATTATACCAAATGTTTAAGTAAGAAATAATACCAACTCTACACAATATATTTAAGAAAATAGAAAAAGGAATATACTTTTCATTTTATTAAGCAAGTATTACCCTGATATTAAAACCAGAAAAAGTGCAAAAAAGAATACTAAAGACCATGAATATAAAGGTAAATATCCTTAACAACATATTAACACATAAAGTTCAGTAACATACACAAAGAATTATAAACCATGACCAAATGAGCTTTATTCCAAGAATGGAATCCTTGTTCAGTATTTGAAAATCAATTTGATCTATTGTATTAATAGGCTAAAGAAGAAAAATCATATAATCATATGAGTTGATACAGACAAAGCATTTAATAGAATTCAATACTTATTCATGATAAAAAAACTCTTAGAACACTGGGAACAGAGGAAACTTTTTTTTTTCCATTTTTTAGATTTTATTGAGGAATTGAGGTAGGGGAACAACGTTGGGGATTCAGGGAAGGGGAACAGACAAGTTGCTGTCCTTTTGTTCTTCAGTCTAGTTGTGGAGGACACTGCTTTACTGGCCCATGTTGGTATTATGATCATTGCACTCTTCCCAGCTGAGGCAGTCGGTTGCCGGCCATTGGACGGCTGCTCACGGAGGCTCATGGCAGCTCACAGCAGCTCTGGACAGCTGCCAGCCACCAGCCGCTCACGGTAGCTCACCTGCAGCCCACTGCAGCAGGGGCTGCAGCCTATGAGAGCAGAACTTTTTGAACTTGATAAAAAGCTCTGCAAAAATCTTATTCATCATATTATATTCTATGGTGAAAAAACTGGCTGCTTTCCACCTAAGATCAGGAATAAGGCAAAAATATTTTATTTCATCACTCTTAGTCAACATAGTACTGGAAGTTCTAGATATGCATTAAGGCAAAAAACGGAAATAAAGGACATAGCTATTTGTAAGAAAAAATAAGACTATATTTATTTGCAGATGACATATTTTCTATGTAACAATCCTGAGGAATATTCACAGAGACTCCCAGAACCAATTTGGTGTGGTAAGATTGTAAAGTACAAGATAAACATACAAAAGTCAACTGCATTTTTATATACTAGCAATGAACATGTGAACACCAAATTAAAAATACAACATTATTGAGATATAGGAAAAAAAGAAAAACTGATGGTTGCTAGATGAGAGGAAGGTGGAGATGGGGGAGTAGGTGAAGGGATTGATTACAAAGTACAAATTAGTAGCCACAATACAGTCCCAGGGATACAAAACACAGTATAGGGAATATAATCAATAATGTTGTAATGATTATGTAGAGTGCCAGATGGGTACTGGGCTTATCAGGGGAATCACTTCATAGACTGTGTAGATAGATGTCTGAGCACTGCGCTATACATCTGAAGCTGAAGTTGAATAATATTGGATGTCCACTATAGTTATACACACACACACACACACACACACACACATG
>NW_017731824.1:1602678-1605313 GCF_001890085.2 Hipposideros armiger
CTTCATGACAATGCACCAGCTCACATGGCACTGTCTGTGAGGGAGTTTTTAGCCAGTAAACAAATAACTGTATTGGAACACTCTCCCTACTCACCTGATCTGACCTCCAGTGACTTCTTTCTTTACTCAAAGATAAAGGAAATATTGAAAGGGAGACATTTTGATGACATTCAATACATCAAGGGTAATATGATGACAGCTCTGATGTCCATTCCAGAAAGAGTTCCCCAATTGCTTTGAAGAGTGGACTAAGCACTGGCATTGATGCATAGCTTCCCAAGGGGAATACTTTGAAGGTGACAGTAGTGATATTCAGCAATGAGGTATGTAGCACTTTTTCTAGGATGAATTCACAAACTTAATTGTCAGACCCTGTGTGTGTGTGTGTGTGTGTGTGTGTGTGTGTGTATGTACTGGGGTGCCAAAAAAATGTATACAAGTGGACACTTTAGTCATCGTTGCTCAGGCAGTAGTTCACCATAGTCAGAAGTGTCTGGATGCTGATGGTAACCATTTTGAGCACCTCTTGTAATTGCAGAAGTCAAATGTGACTTTTATTCCTCTTTTGTTATCAGTATATACTGAATATTACAATTTTAATAGTTTTTTTCCTTTTTAAAATGTATATACATTTTTTGGCACTATATATGGTATATATTCATGAGATGTGGAGTACAGTATAGGGGATACAGTCAATGGTATAGTAGCAACTATATACAATGTCAAAGGGGTAGTAGATTGGGGGTTTATCACTTTGTGAGGGGTGTAAATGTCTAACTATTACATTGCTTTGTACTCTGAGACTAATAAAAACAAATAAATAAAATAAAAAAATAATAAAATGAAATTAAAAAATACATTATTTGTAATCATTAAAAACAAACGAAAAAAGAAATTCTTAGGTGTAATGTAACAAAATATGTATAAAATGTGTATCCTGAAAACTACCAAATGCTGATGAGAGAAATCAAAGGAGACCTAAACAAATGGAGAAAAATAAATGTTTATGGCTGTTAATACTAAATATAATAAAGATGTTAATTCTCCCCAGATTGATACATGAATTTAACATAATTCCTATAAAAATCCCAGCAGGATTTTTTTATAGGTCTAGAAAAAATTATTCTAAAATTTATATAGAAAGGCAAAGAAATTAGAATATCTGTCATAATTTTTAGAGAGAAAAGTAGGAGAAATCAGACTATCCAGTTTCAAAACACACTATTAGCTACAGTAGTCAGGATTGTGTATCATCAGCAGAGGGATAGGCACTAGGTTAATGTAACAGCAGAGAACCAAGAAATAGACCCACACAAATATGTCCAGCTGATTTTTGACAAAGGTGAAAAAACAATTTAATTGGGAAGGGATAGCTTTTTCAACAAATGGTACTGGAGCAATCAGACATCTGTAGGCAAAAAAATCCAAAAGCAAACAATAACCTTTGACCTAAGCCTCATACCTTATACAAAACAAAACAAAACAAAAACAAAAACAAACAAGCAAACAAAAAAACCAAACTCCTCAAAATGGATCATGGAGTTAAATATAAAATTATAAAATTTTTAGGAAAATACTAGGAAAAGATTTTTAGGATCTAGTGCTAAGCAACAAGTTCTTAGACCTGAGGTCAAAAACATAATCCACAAAAGGAAGAATACATAAATTGGACTTCATCAAAATTAAAAATGTTTGCTCTTCAATAGTCTCTTTCAAGATGATGAAAAAATAAGCTGCAGGCTGAGAGAAAATACTTGCAAACTTCATATTCATCAAAGGACTAGTGTCTTGAATATATAAAGTACTCTCAATACTCAACAGTAAAAGCAAATCTAGCTAGAAAATAGGCAAAAAAGATGAAGAGATATTTCACCGAAGAGGAACATGAAATGATGTTCAACATCACTAGCCATTATGGAAACCAAATTAAAACCACAATGAGGTATCATTACATGTCTATTGGAATGGCTAAAATAAAAAATAGTGACAATACCAAATGTTGGCAAGTGTGTGGAGATACTGTATCTTTTTTACATTGCTAGTAAGAATGTGTAAGAATATGGCCACTCTGGAATAACAATTTGGCACTTTTTAAAAACACCTAATCATGCAACTACCATATGACTCAGCAACTACTGTCGTGGGCATTTTCCCCAGAGAAAGGAAAGCTTACATTCACACCAAAACCTCAACACAACTGTTTACAGCAGCTTTATTCCTAATATCAAAACCTGGAAACAATCCATATGTCTTTCAATGGGTGAATGATTAAACACACTGTGGTATATCCACATCATAAAATAGTACCTAGCAATATGAAGACTATAAAAAGAACACAGAACAAGTATTGATATAAGCAATAATTTGGATGAATCTCTAAGGAATTATACTGAATGAAAAAAAGTCAATCCCAAAAGTTATACACGGTTTGAATCCATCTACTTATCATTCTTGAAATGACAAACTGTAGAAATGAAGAACACATTAATAGTTGTAGGAGCTGAGGAAGGAGTGGAGACAGAGGCCTGTTTTTGTGGTTAAAGAAGAGCATTATGCTAAGTGAAATAAGTCAGTCAGAGAAAGACAAATATCATATGATCTCACTTATACGTGGATTCTAAGGAACTGAATGGAT
>NW_017731824.1:1605723-1639898 GCF_001890085.2 Hipposideros armiger
TTGTTACTTTGTGAGGGTGAAAAGGGTAACTATTGCATTGTTCTGTACACCTGAAACTAACAATAAAAAAAAAAAAGAGCAACACGAGGGATCCCTGTGGTGATTGGAATGTTCTGTATTTTGACAGTACAGATGCCAATATCCTGTTTGTGATATCGTGCTATCGTTTTGCAAGATGTTGTTATTGAAGGAAATGGAATAAAAGGTATATAGATAGCTCTCTATGTTATTTCTTACAATTGCATGTGAACCTACAATTATCTCAAAATAAAATGTATAATTAAATATGCATACATATATTTGCAAATTGCCTTCCATAAAGATTATTCCAATTTGTCTCCCAAAATTGTATTGAATGTGACAGAATAGGCCCATATCCTAGCTCACACAATATATCACACTTTTTTACTTTTGCCAATTAGATAATTGATAGAAGTATTGTTTTCATGTGTATTTTAGGTTATAAGTGAAGTTGAACTTTTTTTTTTTTTCATGTTTAAAGGTCATGCATGTTTCTTTTTCTTTGAACTTCCTGCAAATCTTTTCAAAACCTGAGATCTTGGGGAATTTCCCTGTCAAAATACGGGTTTCTTTAAATGAGCTCCTCCCCTACCCCCACTGCACTCCCCACCGTAATACACTTTCTTTTCCTCATTAGGATTGGTCCTGGTTTTATAACTACCTTTTATCTTTTAGCATCTCTAGTGCCTCTTGGAATCTCTAAGCACATGATATATTGTCCTACCAAAGAGGGAATTCTTAAGAATGAAGGACTTGACCCCATTCATTTTTCTATGGCGCACCCATTGAATTCTATAGTATCACAATCCTATAAGAATTATCAGGGCATATTTCTTTTGCATTCCCCTTCGATTTATGGTTTGAAGTTAATTTAATTTACTGTTTTTCTTTAGTGGATGTTAAACTCTTTGAGGTCAGGAATCCTGTCTTTTCATCTACTGCTCTCCTTGGTTACACACTGTGCCAGCATCTTCTATGCCCTCAACTTACATTAGTTCACTAGTGACTTTCCTGCCAAGTTCTTTCTAGGGAGAGACCTTGAGATATATTTACCCTTAATCAGGAGGCCACAGTTTTGGGAGTGGCTAGCTTCCATCTCTGTCCTGGCAAACTGTTTCCAGTTCCTTAGAGAGTAAGATTTAGGGAAATATGGAACTCTTTTATGGTCCCCACAAAATTGAATGAGGTCTTGTTATTGTCGTTTTGGCCACTTTCAGTGTCTTCTTTTGGGTCCCCTTTGGTGGCTGTCCATTGTCCTCAGGTTTTCTCCTCGCTGGTAAAAACCTTAGCAAACTATTTGATAAGCTCATTGATACTGAGTTGTAACTAATAGATAATAGTTTAGACGTGATCCTCCTAGAAGAGTTTGCATGCTAACCTGCTCAAAAGCTGAAGGAAGCTGTAATGCTGACATTTCATAACACAGACAGCCAAGTAGGAAAGCTAAGCATCTGGCCAAGTAAATGCCTTACAGCCTTGAAATCTGAAAAGTAGGTGGCACATATCCTCTCTGCTCCTGCATGTGACTGTTCACTGGGGTCATGGAGGAGGTGAACATCTAAGTAAGCTAAGTATGGGTTGATGGGAGGTTTAGCAGTGATGCCCTGGGCACTATTTGTATAATCTGGTCCAAGACATAAATAGATCAAGGGAGGTGATCATAGTTCATCTTTAATATTCCTTGTTTTGGAATTTCTGATTGGTGCAGCTGCTGTTTCTCTTGTTTAATAAAGCTACATTCAATATCTTCATGTTACCTTTTTTGTTCTAGTTAATAATAGCAGTATTTTTTAGAAAAATCTGTTAAAATTAGGAAAGGCTCAAGCAAAATAAAAAGAATACTTCCATTATAAAAATAAAGCTTGTTGTTCTTAATGGACTATCATTTTTCTCCTTTTCTTTCCATGTCCACGTAGTTACTCCCTTTGTTGTAGACTCAATCTTCCTTTCTGCCACTGACATCCTAAGTCAGCTTTTATTGATTTTCTTGACAGCATTTTTCCATTTTGGTCCCTCTTCCATTGTTCCATTTTCCAGATAGAGTCCTGTTTTTTATTTACTCACAGCTTTTATTTTCTTTTAAAGACCTTTACATCAATTGTTTGCTCCTTCCAGAGAAACTATAATTTTCAAAGGCTTAATTAGGATCTCTTCTGATTCTCCACACTTCAGGATTTTAATACATACCACTAGCACAATATAATCCCCATATTTCTTAGTTCTACCAAATTTTCTTCCCCAAATCTAGCTCTCCATATAGTTATAGTTTGTTAAAACATGGCTTTCTCAAAAAAAGTCTGCAAGAAAACCAGATAAACATTATTACTACATCAAAGTTGCAAGCTTTCTCCACACCATCATTTAGCATTGTTGTTTTAAGTTTTTAGAAAAGCAAATGCTGAAACTCATTTGGATGCTGCTTTCATAATAAGAAGCTATTTTAATGATCACATATGTTGTTGTTTTAAGGGCCCATTTAATAATGGAAAGAATACACTCTAGACTATCTTGAGGATTTGATTCGTGCAAGTCTGACCTCATTATGTACTAAGCTGTTTATTAATCAGCCTGACTACATGGTCTGTTTTTATTCACTTTGATTTCTTTTGTGTTTAAAGTTCAGTGTTTAGGTTTTTAGTACTAAAATTGAAGATGACTGTTTTTAGTTGTTTGTTTGCTTATTACTCCAACTAGACTTCAAACATTTCTGGCTGCAAAAGGAAGGAAGAAAAGAAAAAGATGAGAGTAATATCATGTCAACACATTTGCTTATTATGTATGGAGCCCTCTGAACGAGCCAATTAGACTCAGGGTTCTATCTGAGTCTGTATTGCAGAGGCATTTGTTTTGCAACTTAGTTGGGAGAGAATGAGACCACTTCTGTGCTGTGATTCAGTTTTCCAACCACTTCCTTTACCCAATGGTACCTCACTTCGCAATGTCAGACTTAAAAGATTTTCAGTCTTTAAGAGACTCCTTTCATGCTGATGATAGTGTACAATATTTTACCAAAACAATAAGATGCAAGAAATCTCATAGGATTTATTTCACTAGTCCAATTAATCAATTTCAAGTTTATCTTGCTGAACTACCAAAAGCATTTAATGGGGCTCCCCAATAGTGGGTACAAATTTAGCAGGGGGAGGCTTAAGCAGTGCAGAACATTTGAGGAAGCATCCTCTATTCCTCCTTCACACAGGTCACCTGAGAGAGAAAAACATACCTAGGGTAGAAAGAACAAAACACAAAATAAAAGCTCCATAAATTAGCTACTTTAGGTAATGCTTTGCTCCCATGTAAATGGGTTACAATAGAGCAGAGATGCCAAATTAAATGGAGGAAAATTAGAACATCAGTGTCTCTGAATCACATGCTATTGGCCATCCATCAAAGTAGAGGCCAGCATAGGTGTCGGGCCAAAGGCACAAATGTCTGGGTGCTAGAAAGCAAGAAAAGCTGTCCCGTGAAGCCTGAAGGCAGAGAGCAGACAACAGTGTCTGCGACTGTGTCCTACCTTTTTCCTACCATAGCAGACCTGCTTTAGTGGCTGTATCCATTGGTTTTTACCCACCACCTGCTACCTGCCTTTATTTATACATGTAGCAGGGTTTATTTACTCTTATTGTCATTTGGACATGCAAAAGAATTTTAACTCTGTTACTCATCATTGATGCAACACTCCTTACCAGCACTTGGTAATGGTGGTGGTGGTGGTAGGAAACCCATTTGGTACAATCCAATTGAACAGTTAGCCTTATTCAATCATTGTAATAATTTTTTAAAAAGGTTTTTAAATTCTGACTCAAATTAGGATCAATTCTCAGTCTTTTAGTGTCCATTCCACATCTACTGTTCTCCAAGATGGTGTGTGAGTATGACCTCTTGGCTTTGGAGGAAGGGGTTGCTTGGCCTCATATTCATCTCTGGTACATTCTGGCTGGCATCTCCTAAGGTATGTTGGCTGTGCCCCAATCCCTGGCTACTCTGTACTATGGACCTGTGACATCTGGGGCTGTTAATCCCATGGTCTATTGGTTTCAAACTTGAACAGGGCTTGGTCAGTTTGCCTCTAACATTTGCAGGACCTGGGGCAAGGTATTATGATATAAGACTTAATATATAAATATAAATCAAACTAACATACCTTCAATATGTTCTATTCCCTTTCTTTGACAAGTATACCTTTTTAATGATGAAATTGAAAAATATGTTTAAAGCTATAGCTATGTCTGAAAATCAGCAAAATATTGGAGATCACTTGTAATGAGGTGACATTTCCCACAAGTGTTCCACTTTCTTGCTTCTCTTCATGCTCCAACTTGCGATCCCAGAGCACTCAAGAGCAAGCTCAGTATTCACAGCAGGTGTGTATGATGAATGGGAGGGGACTTCAACTGGGTCATAGCAATGATGCTCTTCAGAACAATCATAGATAATATACAATATTTTCTGGATATGCCCAAGCAGGAAAAAAAATCTTGGTGAAACATGTTAATTTTGGTCTTACAATCACTGTATTTGCACAATGTTAAGTAAAACAACACAAAATGCTCAAGAGAAATGTTTAAATAAAGAGTGAACTGTGATCTTGTAGGAAAATGAAATTAATTTTGAATTTATGCTATTTACATTATGTGGTTTGATTATTAGAACTTTGGCTATTTCACCTTTAAAAGACTAAAATTACTTTTTAAAATTTTAGAACAATATGGTATGCTTAAATGGAAAAAAACTATATGCGATGTGCAAAATATGTGACATTTCAATAAAAAGTAAAATTAGAATAAGGAAACAAAATTGTTTGACTATGAAGATTTACGTAGAAATAATCTCAAAATTATTTCTATAGAGTTCCTTTTCTGGCCATTGTAGATCCAGGTATAGTGTCCACTAAAGAGAGAGTTGAAGATATTGAGTAAGGTACAGTTATCTTCATTTAAAAAATATTAATGGGCCAGCAGAGTGGTGTGTTGGGTAAGAGTTAGCTTGGTACGCCAGCTCTGAGCAGCAAAGCCCCGTTTCGGATCCCACATTACATCCAGTGATGTTGCGCCCTCTATAGCTAAGACAGTGAACAACAACTAGATCTGGAGCTGGGCTGCTGTGAGTCGCCGGCAATGGTGTAGGCTGCAGTGGGGCTGCAGTAGGCTGCTGTAAGCTTCCGTGAGTGACTGGCAGCCAGCGTGAGTGGTCGGTAGCTGGCATGAGTGGCCGGCAGCCAGCATGAGTTGCCAAGAGCCGCCGTGAGCGGCCATTCCAGTGGTTGGCGACCTATCTGCCTCACCCGGGAAGAGCGCAATGATAATGCCAACATGGGCCAGTGAAGCGACATCCTCCACAACTAGACTGAAGAACAAAAGGACAGCAACTTGTCTGTTCCCCTCCCCCAATTCCCCAATAAAATCTTAAAAAAAAAATTCATGAATTGAAAATTTGAAAGAATAAAACAAGATAAACTCTATGGATCTAAAGATGGTGATGATCATTAGTAACATAAGGAGTGATGTTTATATGATGAAATTTAATAATTTGTAGTAATTTCCTTACTGACAATTTTAGTATATGCAATTCCATTACAAGATTTGGACATATGTATAATTCATGGATTCATTCCATATCAAATATTATTTCAAAATTTTTATTGACAATTCTGGTTGCTACTCCTTCAGCAGAGCTAGATTTCTCCACATTGAAACAAAAGAAAAATGTATAAAAACTATAATGATTAGGAAAGGTTGTCTCATTTGGCAGTACTATCAGTAGAACCAAATTATGAAAATCTTGATCAAATAACATAATTACCGATTCCATTAAAATAAAATAAAAAATAAATCTATGAGACAAATATGTAACATATTGAATTGTGTATTTCATTATTTTATGAGTCATCCAGCTATTCCCAATCCATCAACAAAACTCTCAGACCTGTACAATAATAAACAAATTTGTCTTCAATATTTTGCTGATTTTCAGGCATGTGATCTATTCTGAATATTTTATTTATATTCCTTATTTAGCCAATGTATCTGCCTGGGTGTGTATGTGTGTGTGATATGTTGTACTGTTTAAAGCATGGTCTAAGGTTAGGACTGGGGCCTTTGGAACGTTCCCACGAACTCAGCCTGCTCCTGGGCCTTATGGATGCAACAGGCCCTTTGGAGTGATTGCTGTCTGTTCCCAGGCTACCCAACCTGCAGGCTCAGCTTCAAGGTCAGTTTGCTCTCATTCATGATGGGCCCCATGGAGAGAGAGACCTTTGGATCTCACTCAATGCCATATGAAGACCAGGGCAGCTTGGGAATGCAAACTAGACCCTCCCTCTGCTTGGCCACACCAGCCTACCCTCCTAACTCTGATGAGGCGAACACTACCCAGTAAGAGCCCCTTGGCCCTCAACACTCAAAGGGCCATGTATGTAGAAGCTCCAGGATGATGAGACCAGGTCATATCTCTTCTGTCTTCTCTCTTCTGTCTTTCTTTTTCATGGTCCCTTGCAGTGGCACCAGGAGGGATTTTTTTCCTACTTCCCCAGCCTATCTAACTGTGACTTTCTTAATTAAAAAAAAAATAGTAAAATAAAATCTATGATCTACTCACATGGCTTAACCCTCGATTTGTTAAATGAGAACTAAAGGGATCTAGAAAATCCTTTCGTCCTCAATCATGCTAGCCTTTCAGGACCATTGTCTTGCCAAATTCGATTTTTGATGTCAGAAATGAAATAACGATTCTATGTTTACTCCTCCGTCCTCTTTGATTCTTTTGTAGCTGTGGTTGAGCTTGAACACAAATTGGAATCACCTGGAGGACTGATTAAAACACATATTGCTGGAATTCACCCTCAGAGGTTCTGCTTCCGTAGGGCTGGGCAGGACCTAAGAATTTTCATATCTAATGGGTTCCGGTGATGCTGATGCTTCCGGTCCCGAGACCACATGTGGAGACCTCACTCATTTACAGCAACTGTAATCATGCCCACCTTACACCCCACCCCAGCAGAAGGAATTGGTACCTTGGGCTAACCAGAGAGAAGGTGCATGTGTGTGGAAAAGTAAGATAGGAAGGCACATTAAGTTTCTTTTTCCAAACAGTTACTTCCCTTAGTAAGCTCACTGGAAAGCACTAGATCTAAGTACTTGTTTAGTTAAGTGCAGTATAGTTTAAAAATGTAAGATTTAAAAGAAAGCATTATTTCTGCTTTGCATCTGGGCCCTAGCCACCTGTGCTAAGAGACACACACTTTTCCTGGCTTAGCTGGGATTTTTATGACACGTTGTTCCAGAATAATTTACCAGAATGAAATATTTTTAAAACATCTGAGTTTTTCTAGGTTTCATTTTAAATTATACTTAATTGAAATTTACCATAAATATATCTTCTGCCTTAGAAGATTTTTTTTTTTACTTTCTCATGGTAGCAATGGAGCAACATCATTGATCACTTATTTATGACTGTCTTTGGGGGGGGAAAATGTTAATGAAAATAATTGAGAGCACTGAGAAGCATTTTTCAGATTCAAATACTAAGTCACGATATAGCCAATCTATCCTTTTTAAAAATGGAATTGTGTCCCTCACTAACTCTTGTGGTGCTTCCACTTTAAAAAGGATTTGTGTGGATGAGGAAGACATTTAGTACATTCTACATCAATCTTGCTCTATTTGTTTTCATAATAAGACATAATTGTAGATCCACTGACATTATAAATCACATGAAACCAAAAGGAGCACTAAATTACTTTGTTTTTCCAAATCTCAATATTAAATTTATTCTTTTACAGCATCCTCATTTAAATAGGGACTCCTCTCGCTCTCTTGTTTGGCAGAAGAGGCTGATACAAACCAGTAGATCCTTCTAACACTCAGTGCCCTTGCATTGTCAGATTGACAAAACCAGTAAAAAATTGTGCACATGACTTTGAAGCCATCCTTGTCTCCCACCACTCAGCTTCCTCTTTTCCTTTTATCCCTATAAGAAATATGTTACTGCATCTCATAAATGCACTGCTGTTCTCAGCTGCAGAACATTCTCCCGCTGAAAAGGCAGGGAGTTAATTAATACAGCCACCTTGGCAGCAAGTGCAGCTGTCACCCTGGATGCATGTTCCAACCCCTTTGAACAAGGAGTGACCATCTGAGAACATAAAAATGCAATGAGACAGAGTGAAAAGATGCAAGTCACAATATTCTGAACTGCAGCACGTCAAATAAACATTGCCCCAAAGATCAGACATGAGGTAGTGTTGCAACTGTTCACCATCTCTCGCTTCCTAAGTATTTATACTCTTGGGAGAGTGATGTAGGAAGCAGGGAGAGAGACTGATAAAGAAGATGAAAACATACTTGCCCAAACCACTAATATGGCATACAGGCAAGTTAACCCACTTACTGTGCACATATGATAGATAATATGTCACTTTTGGACATTGTGAAGTCATTTTGGATGTTTTAGACAACATTTAAGGAAATTTGGGGGTCCAAATTTGAAATTATTTTGATGCCTTTAAAAAGGTTGGCATATACGCAAAATGCTGAAATCTTTATGAAATAAGCATAATATGGTTGCTTTTTCTCTTTTTATTAAATACATAATACGGGGATTTTTATCTTTTTGGGGAAAGATTTGATTCTGGATGAAAGTGTAATTTAAAAAAAAATCATGAGTATGTGCCAGGCCTTTCTTTTCAATTATCTGTAGAAGAAAATGAAAATCTACTTCATGCCTTGCATGAAAAAAAAAAAATCTCTGTTCAAAGTTTTAAATGACCAATTATTTATCTCTGCAGTTTTTGGTACTTTACTTCATGACTTTTGACCACCTTTTATTGTTATTTATTTATAATTTGTTTTGCAATTATAGTTGACATGCAATACTATATTAGTTTCAGGTGTACATTAGATTAGACATTTATAGACCTTATGAAGTGATTGATCACCCTGATAAGTCTAGTATCCACCTGACACCATATATAATTATTATACCACCTTTTATTTTTGAAAATTATCACCAATATCTACTTTGAATTAGGTTACAATATTGTCTTTAGATGTCCCAAATCTTCGGTTACAGGATTGTTCTCATTATGACAACCCTACATATTTTAGTAAAAAACAAAAACAACAAAAGAAGTCCAAACCCTACTAATCTTCAGTGCTGAATTTACATTATTTAACTTGCAATTGAAAGTATAGGTTTGTTAATTTCCGTTTTAATTTCTGTGGAAAACTTTTGTTAATTTTGAACTATGTCCCAAATACTCCAGAGTGAGGTAAGGAAATGGAAGGGGGGCGGGTGGTGACTCATCAGCCCTGGATGTATTGCCCCTGTCCCACATCTTGGGTGCCCCACAGGGCTACCCACTCCTCTCAGCACCTCCCATCCACTCTGGAGAGGAGAGGTATTTCATCTTTTCTAAATAGAGAGGCCATTTTACTTCCATCTGGAGGGTTAAAAATTAGGAATGTTTTTACCTCATGAGACCCTATTAAATAAGGTGTGCACTTTAGTGTCCCAAGTTTAAAAAAATAAAATTGTGAAATAACTAAATTAAATTTAAAGATTCAGCATTTTTTCCTAATGATTAAAAAAAAGTAGTGGGAGGAAAGATAGCAAGAGATAATAATAAAGTCAGGGTACAGAACAGAGGGCTTTAGTTACTGTCCAGAGGGACCGCCATCTTTTAATATAGTCACTTAAAAATACATGCATTGCTACATTTTTCATTAGCCTTAATTTTTTTCATCAATCATGTTAATTTATACAGAGGGCACTTAATAATAGCTAATTAACACTTATGACTTTTGAAATTAAAAGACCTTTGGAGAGATTACTGCTGATTGGGGAAAGGATTTTTTTTTTTTTGTTCCTCCCGTTTTAGAAAAGAGAGAAATTGTGAGACAAGGGGCTTGGTGTGTTGAAAAGTGATTCTCCTGCTTCACTGATCATCCAGCAGATGATAATGACACCGGCTCATGCAGGCATAGTGATATTCTTTGATATCACTCTAGAAAGTGACAGCATTGAGCATTATTGGTCTCAAATTAAATAAATAAAAATTTAGGATAATATTTAAATAGATTAAGACCAAAATGAAATGTATAAATGATGCAAAGAAATGCCAGCGGTAAACAGAAAATAATCTGGCATATGAACAAAAAATAATAATCTGGAGTAAAATAATTGCATGAAAAATCAAAATTTACTAACTTGAAATAGTATTGAAATTTTTAGGGAGAAATGGACTATACAATTACCTTACTCATCAATAGAGGTTTCAGAGTTGTATTTTCTCTGTGTTGTATTAACCAGTTATGCTTGCTTGTATCTTTCCTTTGTGTCTTACTGCATCTGGTCACAGTCTATGCATTCAGAAAGTACATTGTAACGGTGTCCTTTTTATTGGGTTGTCAGAAAAGTCATGATGTATTTTTTTCTATGTTTTTCGTTGCAAAAATGCGTCATGACTTTTCCGACAACCCAATAATATCTACAAAATGCTGTTGGTTGAGTACTTGTTTTATGTGACTTGGGCATGGTGTGTGTGTGCATGTGTGTGAGTGTATGTATACACATATACACACATAAATATACTATTACATATAAATACTACAAATATAAAAATACTACATATATTTATAGCATTATATATATGAGTTCTGACAGTTAAGTTCACGAACTTGTTGCAATGATGTTACTAACCTTTTTTGATTTCAGAGGGATTACTCATTATGAATTTGTACCAACTGGACAAACAGTTAACCAAGTTTACTATTTGGAAGTGCTAAAATGGCTGCATGAAAAAATTAGATGACCTGAACTTTCATCAACAACTCATGGCTCTTGCATCACGACAATGCACCAGCTCACACAGCACTGTTTGGGAGGGGTTTTTAGCCAGTAAACAACTAACTGTATTGGAACACCTTCCGTACTCACCTGATCTGGCCCCCAGTGACTTTCTTTACCTGAAGATAAAGGAAATATTGAAAGGAGACATTTTGATGACTTTCAGAACATCAAGGGTAATACAATGACAGCTCTGATGGCCATTCCAGAAAAAGAGTTCCATAATTGCTTTGAAGGGTGGACTAGGCGCTGGCATCGGTGCATAGCTTCTCAAAGGGAGTACTTCGAAGGTAACCATAGTGATATTCAACAATGAGGTATGTAAGCACTTTTTCTAGGGTGAGTTCGTGAACTTAATTGTCTGACCTCATAGCTATGAATACATATACCTATACATATATCTTTAAATTTTTAAATTTTATCCACTGGTAAATGTCTGACTGAAGGTTTAAATGTATAGGACTGCCTGAGATTTTGACCAAATCCGGTTTTTATATGAATGAAGAAATCAAGATTTTTGAAAAAGGGAAAAAAGTTCAGTACAAAACATCTCCCACCCAAATTTGTGTTCTAAATACCTACTGCATATACTGTATCCTTCAACTGAAAATGTTGCATCAGGGCATTTTAACTTTAAGAAGACTACACAACAGATTCTCATCTCTCTCAGGTCCTTTGTGTATTTCCATTTTGACTGAGGGTCTACATGGGGCCCAAGATGTCTAATAACTTTCTCAAATACTAATGCATTAATTACAGAAGATATATGAAACTTAAAAGATCTAACGTCAGAATGGAAAATAAAATGTATTTCTAAATTTTAATGTCTATTTGAAAATTGTGAATTTAGCTATATGTCAGAATGAAAATGTTGACTTGCATCTTGGGAAATCTTTTGGTTTACTATTCAAAAGATGGAAGACATTTCCAAACGTTTTTATATTACCTGTGTTAATGGTAAAGCATTTAGTGCAAGTTGTAGTTTAGGGGAGAAAATCTACACACTGAGAAACTATTCATGCCTATGCCAAAAATTTTCTCTAGAAAATTGCAAAACTTTTGAGTCATTCGTTGGGTGCCTCTGACATTTTCTTTTCCCTTTTCCTGGCTTATTTCTTCCATTTTCCTTGAGTTGTTTATGGGGCCTTGGTCTCATCTACTCTGTATCTTCCTTGTGAAGTGCTCTAATCTGGGTGTTTAGTGGGCCATGGATTACTTTGCTAGAGGTTATTAAAGCTCTGTGGCCCACTGATTGTAGAATTTCCCAGTAGGTGGGATGGAAGAGTGATTCTTAAATCTCTTGATATATCCTTGAACATGCCTGGAAAAAATTACTAGCCTATCGCTCACATTTGTATAATTTTCTTGGTGATGGTATAGTTCTCCGCTCTACGAAAATTTTCCTGACATTATTCTGGAACCATCTGATAACCATCTGGAACCATCTAGACTACAGCTATTTCATACTAAGTCATATAGATCAGTGATTCCAAAACCCCTTTCCCATGAGGCGTGCTCCCTCCTAGGTAGTTGCATGATGAGTTTGGGTAAAATGGACTATAGGTTATACCCAGTTACATGTAGGTGCTACATGTAGCACCTTTTCATACAACTGATTGAAAGCTTCTTAGTGTGCTCTTACTCCATGTCTCAGCACCCCTGGTCTAGATAATTCATGTCTTTCCGTACTCTAAAGGTGGCTTAGAGCAAATTACTGGATTATCAGATTAATGATATGTGAAATGGCTGTTAACCCACATGAGAATCTTATTTTTCTAAGCTTAATTCAATTTTTTAAAAAAGATTTTTATTGGGGAATTGGGGGATGGGAACAGTGCTGGGGAACTGGGGGAAGGGGAACAGACAAGTTGCTGTCGTTTTGTTCTTCAGTCTAGTAGTTGTGGTGGACGTTGCTTCACTGGCCCAAGTTGGCACCATCATTGCACTGTTCCTGGGTGAGGCACATCAGTCGCCTGCTTCTGGACGGCCGCTCACTGCGGCTGCTGGCCACTCACGCTGGCTGCTAGCTACACACGATAGCCCATGGCAACCCACTGCCACAGGGGCTGCAGCCTACGCCATCGCCGGCGACTCACAGCAGCCCAGCTCCAGGTTGAGCTGTTATAGAGGGCAGTGTCACTGGCCCTCATATGTGGGATCAGAACCGGGGCCCTCTGGCGTCCCAAGCCAGTTCTTAACCATTGCGCCACTCGGCTGGCCCCAAATTTTTTAATAGCAAAAATGTTATTGTAATATAATACACTTCACATAAAATTACCATTTTAATCATTTTAAGGTGTACAATCCAGTGTCATTTAGTACATTCACAATGCTATATAAACATCACCACCATACATTTTCATCACCCCAAGGAAACCCCCACCCCCATTACCAGTCATTTCCCACTATGCCCTCTCCAAAGCCCCTGGTAACCACAAATCTGCTTCCTGTCTGTATGGATTTGCCAACTCTAGACATTTTATAGAAGTGGAATTATATAATGTGGCTTTTTATGTCTGGCTTCTTTCATTTAATATAATGTTTTCAAGGTTCTATCTCCTCCTGCCACCAGCTCTGTATTAATGCTTCATTCTTGTTTATGGCTACATAATATTCCATTGCATTTATATGCCACCAAAGGTGGATACCTCTTGGCTATTGTGGATAGTAATGCTATGAGCTTTCTTGTACAAGTTTTTGTTTGAACACTTGTTTTTAATTCTTTTGAATGGAAATGCTGGGTCATATGATAATTGTATATTTAACTTATTGAGGAGCCTCCAAATTGGGTGTCACTTTTACCATGTGAATATTTCTTTAGAGAATCGTTCATGTAATGTATATCAGAGGCTCCCTACTTGACAAAAAAGCAGAGTTGGGCATCCCAGGACACTGTAATAATTATTGCTATTAGTTTAGAATCATGCTTATAGTTGTAAAGTACATTATGATTTTTCATATGCTTTGACTGTCATTGTTTATTTGAGCTCCCTGGCAATGCAGGATGGGAAGCAAAGCTAGTAATGCACTCATTTCATAAATGAGTCATCTGAGACCCAGAGAGCTTAGATATCTTGGCTTTACTTTTTAACTAGTAAGTGCTATTATCAGGACCTGGTCTCCTAGTCCAATGCCTTTTATACTGTTCTATGACATGTACTTATTTCTTTTCAATGTTTCACCATACTGACAATATTAGTTCCGAGTCATCCATTATGGTTGCTTACAGCAAATGGCACCTTTGGTCTTGAGAAGACTGACTAGGGTTTGTGGCTATCAGACAAAAGTGTTCTACAAAATCAAATGACCATGTTACTTGCTAACATTTTATTGGGTTGTTGGAAAAGTCATGACGCTTTTTTGCAATGAAAAACATAGAAAAAATTACGTCATGACTTTTCTGTCAACCCAATACAATGGTGCCCATCCTCTAAACACTGGTCAATTGGTGTGCTTCAAGAACATGGTTCTCTCACCTTCAGATGAAAAATGATGACACTGATGAATCAATGAACACTGATTTGATTTTCATATCTGCAGTTAGAAAACTGTAGCAGTGGTGATCTCTCTCGGTGGCATCTTATTAATTCCAACCTCGTTTTTGTCTTTATTCAGAGTGTGATTGGGATGGAATCTCTCTACAAGAAAAAAAAAGTTTTTAGTTAATACCTTGACTTACTAAAGAACAAAAGGATGATTTTTCTGAAATTTAATGCTTAGTTTTTTTATTAACAGAGCTAATAGGGGTGATCAAAGGAGAAACTTCTGGAAGGACATTTTATTTTTAATCAGTTTTATTTAGATAATAAGATTTGCTTTATGTAAACGTCAGCAAACAACTTTTATTCCACTTTAATCAGTTGACTAGTTAGGACTAATTTAGGCACACACTAGATATAGTATTTCATGATCTATTTTCAGCATCTTTATAAATCCCTTTTCTATCTAGCTAGAGTCCCCTAGCACGTTTGGAGCTACTTTTGGTAGGAAGAAAAAATGAAATTAACCTTCTCAGAAACATTGTTGCTTTAGTGGTGAAATTCATTCTCTGCCAGAACAGTTACCATAGTAGCTGCCAACACAGTATTCTTTCATCCCACATTCATTTGGTAAAATGTCTTGGCAGCAAATGCATTCAAGGGCTAGTCTGTTTCAGACTACTACTAGCAACAACATATAACACATGGTATATGATTATAGTAAATTAATTTGGGTTTGAAACTTTTTGAGAATTTCATTATAATTCTTTAAAGCTGCACCATTCAAAAGAGTAGCTTCTAGCCATGTGTGACTATTTACATTTAAATTAGTTAAAATTAAATAAAATTTAAAATTCAGTTAATGAGTTGCACCAGATACATGTCAAGTGCTGAATAGTCACATGTGGCTAGTGGTTACTGTTTTGGACAGCATAGGTATAGAACATTTCCATCATCATAGTAAGTTCTATTTGACAATGCTGCCTTAGATAATTGGGGAAAGTCACCCAGAGTTCCAAAACCACAACTGTGCATCACAGAAGAATGGTTGTTAGATTCATAGCCTCGAATTCTAGGAAAAAGGTCCAATAGAGCTGGGAGAAATCTTAGAAATCATCTGAGATGAGCCATGTGCTTTACAGATCTTAGGGAGGGTGGGTTTGTGGTAGGGCTAGTGATTCATCAAAAGCCCCATAACTAGTTACTCGCATACATTTCATAACTTTATATCATGCTTTTCCTCACAAAAGTGACTTATAAATTGTCCATTAGTGTCTTAAAGGTTAATGCAATGTCAAAATACTAAATTAGTAGCTTATTATCCTCCTTTTTGTCACCACCAAGCTCCTTGAGAGTCTATATTTGTGTTTCTTCTTTGTCCCTGCCCATTTACTCTGGAATCTCTTTATACATAGCCTCAGGCCTTATTATCACTAAAATTCCTCCACCAAGGTCATCTATAACATCTTTGTCATTAAAGCCAAAGACCTTTTCTTATTCTGTAATTTACTTTTTGAATTCTGTTTTTTTATTCTTGAAACATTGATGAATAGTTGTCTGGCAGCTTCTTCTTTATTTTCTTTATCCTTCAGTCTTACCGCTGTCCCACTATCCTTTTTGTTGTCCTTCTCAAGTTTCTATTTCTTTGCTCATTTCCTACATGGGGACCATTCAATGGACCTGTTGTTTTCCTTCTTATTATCTTCCCTACACTTTCTTCCTGTGGCACATTAACCTAACATCAGAACTTCAGCTACTCTCCAGGTGACTAACTCCCCACGTGTAACTAACTCTGATCTGGTATGTCGTGAGCTTGGGTCCCATGGCCACCTGCCCCACAGAAATCTCAAACTTAACATGCTTAAAGCCCTAACTGGTTATCTTTCTCCTCCAGCCCTCCTTCCTCCTGTGCATCCAATTTTAGTTAAAGACACAATAATTCTCTGAGTTACCTAGAATTGAAATCTTGCAACCACCATTGCCTCCTGAGGATTACCAAACATCCTGGTTAGTCCAGTATTGAAAGATTTCCCAGGAGTGGTACTATTATTGCTGAAACTGCACTGAGTCCCTGGCATACTGGGGTGGGTGACCCTTCTCACAATTCTTTCTTGCCACCATATCTAATCAGCAAGCAATTTGCTTCATTTCCATTTCCACAATCTTTCTCAGGTTTGTCTCTTTCTTTTACCCCACCCAAGTGTAGTTCTATATTATCTCTCATCAGATCTCTTGTAATGGCTTCCTAATTGATCTCTCCACTTCCAGTCATTCTTCCTTCAATCCATCTCAAGGTTTACTGTTTGGTAATTTTTCTGTAACTCAGGTTAATCATGTCATTTCTTTACTTCAAAATATTCCCTGAGGACTTGGGGAGGGAACAGAAGGTAGATTGGTAATAAAAGGCAGACGGCTGAGCTGCTTTGAAAAGTGAAGTAAAAGCAAACGAAAGAACAGAGTTCTGTTTCTTTCTCTTGAGTCCAGAGGTCACAGGCACCAAATTGCCAGACCTGAGAAATGACTCGGGTCGACCCGTCATCAACGTGAGAATTTAGGAGGTGAAATTCTTCATGCACACAACCTTCTTTTGCCATCAGCTCTGGGCTCCTTTTTTGGTATTCTTCCCCCTCCCTTGTCACCAGTTGTTTTTGACATGGAAGCGTTATTCCCAGACATTAATTTGCCTGGGGGACTATTTCTCTCTCTCCATATCAAGAGGTAGCAATAGAAAGAAACAAAATATAGATTAATTTTAAAAACACAGTTCCTCGGGCCGGCCGAGTGGCGCGATGGTTAAGAACTCGCTTGGGATGCCAGAGGGCCCCGGTTCGGATCCCACATATGAGGGCCAGTGACACTGCCCTCCGCAGCTGAGATGCTGAACAACAGCTCAACCTGGAGCTGGGCTGCCATGAGTCGCTGGCGACGGCGTGGGCTGCAGTCCCTGTGGCAGTGGATTGCCATGGGCTACCGTGTGTGGCCAGCAGCCAGCGTGAGCGGCCAGCAGCCGCAGTGAGCGGCCAGCAGCCGCAGTGAGCGGCCGTCCAGAAGCCGGCGACTGCTCTGCCTCGCCAGAGAAGAGCGCAATGATGGTGCCAAGTTGGGCCAGTGAAGCAACATCCTCCACAACTAGATTGAAGAACAAAACGACAGCAACTTGTCTGTTCCCCTTCCCCCAACTCCCCAGCACTGTTCCCATCCCCCCAATTCCCCAATAAAAAAAAAATCTTTAAAAAAAAAACAAAAACAAAAAATAACACAGTTCCTCCCCAAAGACTATCCTTTCCCTACTGCTTCCCAATGATGAAACTCTTGGCCTGACATTTAATGTTGTTTGTGGCCAGGTTCTAAACCACTTTTCATGCTTTTTATCACTCTACCTCATTTGTACCATTGATTCTCCAGCCACTTTGAGTAATTCAGTCTTCTCTGTGATTATCCTGTCTCCACATACATACAAGCTGTGACAAGTAAGTTCACGAACTCATCCTAAAAAAAGTGCTACATGCCTCATTGCTGTAAATATCACTACGGTCACCTTCAAAGGACTCCCCTTGGGAAGCTATGCACTGATACCAGCACCTAGTCCACCCTTCAAAGCAATTTTGAAACTCTTTTTCTGGAATGGCCTTCAGAGCTGTTGTGTTACTCTCGATGTTCTGAATGTCATCAAAATGTGTTCCTTTCAATATTTCCTTTATCTTTGGGTAAAGAAAGAAATCATTGGGGGCCAGATCGGGTGAGTAGGGAGGGTGTTCCAATACAGTTATTTGTTTGCTGGCTAAAAACTCCCTCACAGACAGTGCTATGTGAGCTGGTGCATTGTCATGATGCAAAGCCATGAATTGTTGGCGAAAAGTTCATGTCATCTAACTTTTTCACACAGCCTTTTCAGCAGTTCCAAACAGTAAGCTTGGTTAACTATTTTTCCAGTTGGTTAGTCCAGTATTGAAAGTCATGATGAATAATCCCCTCTGATATCAAAAAAGGTTAGCAACATTGTTGCAACAAGTTCACAAACTTAATTGTCCTACCTTGTATGTTTGCATGTGGCACCTTTTGTCTATTGTTCTCTTACACCCATGTCTGTGCATCCCAGTCTACCCATGCTTTGAATCTCAGCTTATATGTCATCTCTACTATGATGTGTATGCCATGGATGATAGAAACCATCTTCCTTTTTTTATACAGGGGCCATAGCCTTTTGAGAGCCATTGAATGTTAAAAAAACTTAATGGCACATTATGTTCTCCACCCAAAAGATGTGAGAAAAGGCCTCATCCAAGCTCAATGAAGAAAGACACCTTTTTACATATATAGTGTAACTTTGCCAGTTGCCTCCCAACTCAATTTGGTTCCCCAAATCATGTAATTAAAAGAGTTAGAAGGAGATATTTCTGAAACTCTCTCATCAAAGGCATTGTATCATCCTCTGGTTTTCCAAGATTTACAATGCCACTGAAGTACTCTGAAAAAGTAAGTTATTGCAAGTTTATTTTTCAGTGGAGCTGAATCCAATCTTGAAATGCTGGAAAGAGAAACAGTAATTGTTTTATTATAGAGTGCAACTCTTTCCAGCCTTTTTAAGATAGGAGCCAGAGAGATGGACATAATCTCTCTCCTCTACATTTTAGAGAACTTGTCTGTATCCTTTATGGTGTTTTTCATTTTCTTATGAATGTATTCCACATTCTTCTGCCCACATATATACTTAGCATTCTTCCTCATTCTCTTCTTTGAGTTTCTCTTCCAATATTCAATACAATAGTTGGAATTTCCCAGTGCTCAATCCTGAATCCCCACTTCATATCATTCCACACTTCTTTTTTTCAGCTATCTTACCCTTGTCCATAAATTCAATTAACGTCTATGAATGACAACATCCAAATTTATATCTTCCTTCTAGACCTTCTATGATCAGACCTATATATATATTATGGTTTGCATGACATCTCCACTTGAATATCATATAGCAACTCAAATTTAACAACTTGAACACTTGACAGTTTTTTCAGGATTTACTGCTACTCTAGTGATCACACTGAGCTAATGACACCCCCTGCCATTGCTGGAGGGTTGCGGGCGAGCTTTCAGCGGTGAGATGCCCAGCATAAAGAAAGCACGTGGAGCCAACATGAGGAGAATCCAGCATCTTTAGTCAGCAATAGCAACCATTATATAGACATTTTGGAGGAAGAGAGTGCATGAAAGTGCGCATGCTCCCTCCTGCAAATGCAAATAATGCTTTCATAAAGGGCTTATGTAACCAGAGAGCAGCACCTGCGCAGAAGGCTCCAGAGTCAAGGTTTGTATGTCCTGGGTCAGGGTCCTCACGTCAGCCTGCACCCATCTGGACAGCCCATGCCCCATGCCCAGGGCTGCTGCTTGTGTGTGCCTGAACCTGCCTGGGCCCTGTCAGTCCACCCCCTGCAAGGTGGCAGTTCGGGACTTGACCTAAAGAGCATGTCACTGTGCACAAAGTCCACAACAGCAATACATAGAGCAACAGAGGACCACAAGGCTGATGGCAATACTTGCCAAGATAAGGCCTACCCAAAGCCATGAAGGGCCAAGGGAGTTCCACCAACAAGAAAGGGGGTCATCCTGCAGGGCCTGGATCACTGAAACCTCAGTGTCTATTTCCTGCAAGGCCTCCTGTACCTTTTGTTTGTGGTCTGGGATACAAACACAGCATTCAATGTGCAAGAGGGCACATGTCCCCCCCTGCACAGCAGTTAACAGGTCTAGGGCCATCCTGTTCTGCAATACCACCTTTCCCATTTGGGTTGTTTCATCAAGGAGCAGGACTAAAGAGGCTTGCGTGATATTCAGGGCATTGGCGACGTGTTGGGCAAGGGTTTACACCTGTAGCTCTATGTCTATCACTCCACCCCCTGGCAGCAAGATGCCTAAGGGGTAAAGCCACCAGGCCACCCGCTTTTCTTGGTGCAAATGATGGTAAACTGGGTACCAATTGACCAGCCTCTGGGGCAACGTGGGCAGGAGGCGACCTTGAATAAAGGGGAGCCCCCAAGTGCAGTGGTCTGTCCATTGGGAGGGCAAATATGTCCAGCCGTGGCAACCACAAACCCAAAAGCATCACCTGGCAAAAAATCAGTGGGTGTCATTCTCACTATACGGCAGCCAACCCATCAGCGAGTAGGGTCCATTACAACAGTGATATTGAGGCAGAGCTCCTCGGGTAACCAGCCCACCAAACGGTTGGGAACCGAGGAGTGTCATTGTTCGACACACAGAGGAGCACGGTTAGACAATGTCACATGAATCCCCACCAACCACCCCCAGCCATTGTCCACAGCCTTGCCGGGGAGAAGGGGGTTGTTGTGGTGTCGCTTCCACAAGAGGGCTTCGACAGCACGGCAGCGAGCATTCCCCTCTGGACTGTTCTGGTCCCAGCGCCGGAGGTCTATCCAGTTGGTACCGGTGGCAGGGGTGACTCACCAGGGCAGTCTTTCAGCAGTCTTCACTGGCAGCTCCGTGCATACCCAGCAGTGCAAGGCATTATGTACAAGGGCAAAGGTGTGCACCCAGGATAGAACGCTGTTTCCTGTAGCTAATCTGGGTGATATGACAGAGCAGATAAAGAGACCATCATGGGTAAGTCACTGCTTTCCGGCAAAATACAGGCTATGTGCTCATCCTGCGATAGCACCGAGCTGTTATGGGGGCAATTCCTGGTCAGTGGTACCACACTTGTGCTTTGTGGGTTGTCGGCAGGGGCCCAGGGATTAGGTTCACCATGTACAGGGGTATGGGCCAAAAGCATAGTGCGGGGGTCCCTTGTAAGAGGGACTCGCTTGCCTTGCTGATAAAGTCAATCATACCATGAAGGGCCAGTGCCCAAGACAGGGTATGACCTCCAGGCCCTTCTCTAGATCTTGTTCCCAGGGCTCAAGTAGGTTGACCCAGGGTTCTTGGGTGACCTGAGCCTGCCAAGGCCAGTTCCATTCTTGCATCTGACCAGGGGCTACTGTGGATGGAGCAAGTAGGATTACCATCCCCCGCTGTAGCCTGGGCTATACCTTCAGGTCCCCGGTCCCCATGACCTGTAGGAGCCACAGGAGCCCCTCGGTTACCTTGTCCCCTGAGGCCTTACCAATCTTCTGTGGCTGCTCGTTCAACATGCAAACAGCTACTGGCACCTGGTTTTTCCAGTGTTTCCACTGAGGGGCCAATACCCTTAACTTGTCCTTCAATAACCTGTTAAAGCATCCAGCCATACTGGCAGCTTGATGTCGGTATGGGGCGTGTAGTTGCCATTGGACATCATTTGCAGGTTTGAACCTGTGAATCTGTAAAGTGGGTGCCTCAATCACTGGCAATAAGCAAGGGCCAGCCATAGGCAACTGACAAGTGCTCCAAGGCTAGGAGCGTGTGTCATTGGTTCACCTGGGCCACAGGGTAAGCGAAGCCCAGTCTGGTGGCAGTGTCTACTGCCGTCAGGGTTTAACGGGCTCCCTGGTCTGCAGGGAGTGGCCCAATATAGTCCGCCTGCCATTCTTGCAGGGGCCATGCCCCCCAAGGTACAGGCCCCATGGAGGTGGGCAGACGCCTTCTCTGAGGGCATTGACAGACAGCTTGTTGTACCTTGGCTCTTGTGAGCTGTAAGCCCCAGTGGGTAGCCACTAGCCCCATAGTCCTGGCATCCAATAGCCTAGCTTCTTGTGGAGACAAGCGGCCAAGGCAGCAGACCCTGGGCCGCCACAAGCTAGCGTACTCACACTAAGGCATCAGCTGCGTCATTGCTGAGTACCTGCAATGGCCGATGGCCTCAGACATGGTACACAGTGGCACCCGTGCTTAGGCCCCATCTCCAAATGTCCTCCCAGAGGTCCCTGCCTCATAATGGGTGGTGGTCAATCAGCCACTCTTGGGCTGCCCATTGGGGCAGCCACAGCGTCAGGCCTCGATACACGGCCCAGCTGTCAGTACAAACATGTACCGGGCCAGGTTCCTTAGTCAAAACCACCCAGACTGCCCTTAGCCCACTGGCTAGAGCATCCGGAACCTGTGTCATATCAAAAGGTGTCAGTGAGGGGTTGAAGGGCTATAGCCGCCCATGTTAGGGGCTTCCCTCAACAAGACCCGTCTGTGTACCAGGTGTCAGCTGGCACTGGGGGCTTGCCCTCCTTAAAAGGGCTGTGAGTTTCCCCCATTTCCAAGGGGTCCTCTGCTTGCTCAGAGCAGAAAGCGATGGGCCCCAAAAGAGCATGCAGCTACTAGGTCAATGGACTAGTGGAGAACTGAGCCCGTTGTTCTAAATAGGCTCCCCACTTGGTTAACGTTGGCGTCTGTGCCATGCCGGTTTGTGGCCTTGTGGCCCAGGACCAGAGCCAACATTCCACTGGGTACATTATTTGCACCCTGACTGGGTGCAGGCCCGTGATGCTTTCACAGGCCAACAGGACGGCGTACACTGCTGCCAACTGCTTTTCTACTAGGGAGTACCGTTCCTCGGCTCCCTTCCAGAGCTGGGACCAAAACCCAATAGGAGTCTTTCATGCACCCTGTTTCTGCCAGAGACCCCAGCCAAACCCAGAGTCCTCCACCTGGACACTCAGGAGGAACGGCAGGGTTGGGTCAACAACCCTTAGGGTCTGGGATTGGGCTACGGCACGTTTTGTCGCCCTGCACACCTGCTCGGCTTCAGGGGACCAATCTCAAGGCTCCCCTTTGCGAACCAACTGGTGCAAGGGTCGCATTAACATTGCCAGATGTGGTATGAAGGTTTGCCAGAACCCCAGTAGCCCCAGGTAAGTCTGTAACTGCCTCACCGTCTCCAGATGGGGGTATGCTTGAATCTTATCTATAACCACCTCAGGGATTACTTTTGTCTTTCTGCCCAAATAACTCCCAAGAACTTGACAGTGTAGCCAGGGCCCTGGACCTTGTCCTCATTGACAGTCTACCCTCAACCTGTTAGGGCATCTCAGAGACTGTGGGTGGCAGTTTCCAAATCTGCAAAAGAATCAGAGGTTAACATTATATCATCTATATAGTGAAACAAGCACACGGTCAGGGGCTTGGCCCATGTAGCTAAATCCTGTGCTACCAGCCCATGGCACAGGGTTGGGCTGTGCAGGTAGCCTTGTGGCAACACCTGGAAGGTCCACTGTCTGCCTTCCCAGGTGCAGGTGAACTGCTCTTGGCTGGCAGTGTCAATGTCAATGGAGAAGAAGGCATTGGCCAAGTCTACCACATAGTGGAACCATCCTAGTACCTGCGAGAGGCGATCCATTAACTCCGTGATGTTTGGGACAGCAGTGTACAGCGGAGGGAGGTGGGGTGGTCACCTTGTTCAGCTCCCGGTAGTACACTGTCCTTCTCCAGGAACCGTCTGGTTTTCGTATAGGCCAGACCAGACAGTTGAAGGGGCTGTGGGTGGACCGGGTGACATCTGCCTCCTCCAACTTCAAAATAGTATGCCCAGTCTCCTCATGCCTCCCTGGGCAAATGATATTGTCCGATGTCAACCATTTGGGTGGCCTGTGGCAGGTGGAGGGGTGCGTGCTGGGGATGTCCTCTAACCACTGTTTTCACCATGTGCACCCACAGATGGAATTCCCCAACAGACATCATGACAGTCAGTCCCCTGAGCACATCCACCCCGAGGATTTACTCAGCAATAGGAAATATGTAGACCTCATAGGCCCTGGGGGGAAGATGTCCAATGCCCAGGGTGAGGGAGGCTCTACGCACCGTAATGTGTTGGCCACCATACCCCTCAATAGTGGCTTTTGGGCCCTGAAAATGGTCTCAATTGCCATATATGAGGGTGCTGTCTGCCCCAGTGTCCATGAGGGCCAGCACCTGCTGCACGTCCTGGGGGGACCAATATATGGAAAGTTCAACATGCAGCCTCAGGTCATCTAGCTCCCTTGTAAACCAGGTGCCCCAGCCCACTCCCTAGTCAGGGAGGAAGTCAGCTAGGCACAACTCCCAGGCAACCCCCTTCTGTTCCTTTGGGGGCATTGCGGTGAATTTCTGCTCAGGCCGTAGCTTCTGCCAGAGGGCCAAGAGGACCTTGAGGGGCTGGCCGTGTCATTTCTCCTCAGCCAGCCCAGCGGCCACCATGTCAAACCACATTTGCCAGTGGCTCACCTTAATAGGGTCCCCTCCCTCACCCTGGCCCTTAGGCAAGGCTTTTGTAGTCTGTTTCTGGGGATGGGGACAGCTTGCACCCTTTTCAGCCACAGCCCGTGCCTGCATAGTCCGGCCTTGCCAATGGACTTCCACATCCCCCTGTCTAGCCAAAGCCCCTGTGACCTCATGGACGGGCCAGTCTGTATAGGGAGCTAACAAGGTGGCCATAGTCCCAAAAGTTCCCGGCGGGCCGTTAACAAGGATAAGGTCTTTCATGCGGGCTGTGAATATCTCTTCATCGGGACTGTTATACTGTAAAGCAAACATCATCTGCCCATCTCCCGTATGACTTGCACCAAGTCCAAGTAAGTGGTCCTCTTACTCACATGCTCCGGCAAGTCCCCTGTATTGTCCCAGACCTCGCGGGCAGCAGCCATGAGCCAGTTAATCAGGGTCTGATTACCGGCTTGGGTGTTGGTCTGGGGCATGTTTTGCAAACGCTGCTGCAGGGAGGGCACTGTGGTGACGCTGGCCAGCTGCGCCATCTCGGTGGGGCTTAACTCCGTGTTGTCCACCCCATCATCCCATAAGCGCAACAACCAAACAGGGACTGACTCACCCAGGCACTGCTTCGCGAGCTCCCGCGATTCCATAGCCCTATAAGCAGTGTAGCAAATATGCCGAACAGACTGCCTGTGGTCCGGCAGCCCCACCCCCAGGAGCCAGCAGCTCCTCAACTTCCACCCTTTGTCGCACCACCGGTCGGACATGCTGCATTGGCCCCAGTGGGCTGCTATCCTGGGACGGCACCTCTAGCTCAGGGGACCCTTAAAGCATGTGTTCAGCTGCCACCAGGCATTGCTCAAAGTCCTCCTCCCGGTGCTGTAAGTGCTGCACCGGGCTCGCGTACTCCTGAATGTCTCGACTAGCATGTCGCAAGACTGCAAGGAACATTCAGGCCGCCCTGCTGGCCGCCTCCCGGTGCGCCAGTGGGACGTTGGGTTCCAACGCCTCCAGGGCTTTCCAACGTCTTCCGGTCAGGGGCGCACAGCGTCCCAGTCTTCCGACGGAGTCCATGCCAGCAGGTACACCGTGACCGGATACCAGAGGGATGTCTGGGGCCACATCTTGTCTACTCAGGGTGGTTCCTCTACCTGGGCAGAAGGGGCACTCACCTTTTCATCCTGCCAACTACGCCGAGTGTCCTCGCTGGGGGGGTTGCGGGGAGCTTTCGGCGGTGAGATGCCCAGCGTAAAGAAAGCATGCAGAGCCGACATGAGGAGAATCCAGCATCTTTAGTCAGCAATAGCAACCATTACATAGAGGTTTTGCAGGAGGATAGCGCATGGAAGGGTGCATGCTCCCTCCAGCAAATGCAAGTCATGCTTACATAAAAAGCTTATGTAACCGGAGCCCGTTTTCTGCACAGCAGGCGCCAGTATCAAGGTTTGTGTGTCCGGGGTCAGGTTCCGTACATCAGCCTGCACCCATCTGGACAGCCCGGGCCGTGCCCAGGGCCGCCGCTTGTGCGCGCCTGAACTTGCCCGGGCCCTGTCACCCCCATTTACCCAGTTTCTCATTCCGGAAACCTGTGAATCATCCTTTCTCAATAAAGTTGAAGTCCTGTAGAATCTGTTTCCCAAAATGTATCTTGAATCCATATCTTTATCTCAACTATCACAATCATTATCTCCCACTTATTCAGAAGCACCTTCTTTGATTATTCAATATAAACTTTCCACTTGTATTTCTCATAAGAACTTTACTTTTCCTTTATAGAATTTATCCTTATCTGTAGCTATATGTTTACTTGTGTGATTATGAGTATTTTCTCTTTGTCATTGGTCTGTAAGCTCTGTGAGCACAGATCTTCTGTCAGTTTTGCTTACCTTTATATCCCTGGCTCCAGGATAGTTCTCACAATAACCACATGTTGAGTGAATGAATGAGTCTTACAGGAAGTATTACATATTAGTATTTGTCTATCACTGAATAGACTTTGCCTCAAAATCTTTGTGTCACAGATAATGCTGAGAAGTCTAATTGTCAAATGCAGAGAAAACAATAATGTATTTATGAGGTTAATTGTGCATGACCATCTCTGCTTAATAACCTGTGCTGAATGGTTTTGAGCTTTAGGGTATCTTTTCCTTAGTTAAATAACATTTAACAAAATTTCTTATTCATTAGTTAGAGCAAAGTCCATTTTGTAGTCTATAATTCCCCCGATTTTTATTCTCATAAACTGGGAGGTGAAATTTAAAAAACACAGTTGGAGTTCATAAAAACTCACAAAAACAGAGCATCACATAACAGTGAGTTGTTTCCTGTTTTTTTCCTGTCCTTTGCCTTTCCTTTGGTTCAGAAGGGGCTGCCAATCATGAGCCCTTGCACCTCTGGATGGCTGTAAGATCCAATTGAAGCCAAACAAATGATTTTTTCCAGGAAAAAATATCAACCAAAAATATTTGTTGCTGGAAAGAGGTTGGAGATGGTTATCCAATGGCAATACCCTTGAGAGATGGTCCATGCTTTCTGGCCACTGAGATTTCTGCCCTGATTTTTCAATTTTTGTTCTAATTCTAAAAACTATAAGGAGCCATTCTAATATTTATCTTTGCTCTTGGTAAAGCCAGGCAGAGTTAATTGTCATTGTTTACAAGCAAAGAACATAGCTGTTAATTGTATCGACATTGGAGGATATATACATAATAAAAAAATCTCATAAATAAAATCATGACTAATCTAGAGTGAATGACTAAGCATAGTCTAACTTTTTTATATATAGAGGGGCTTTAATAAAAAAATAAACTGGGATGAGGATTATAGGAGAAAATAGATAACATAGCTAAGAAAAAAATTGTTTCTAATTATCTTCACAGTATATATGTACATTAAAAGGATACAGACAGATTATATATTCAGTTTCAGTTTTTTGAATATTGTGTTTGGAATATTGTAAAATTCATCAAACAGTACTTCTGCCTTCAAAGAACTTGAGTCTAGTAGACTAGATGCTCACCCAAATAACAGTTATAAGAAAAAAGAAGAGCATTTTACTTACATTCAATATTGTAGTCTTCATAGCAGCAGTGGGAGGCAGTTATTATTATTCTCCATTTCACAGATTAAGATTATGAAGTTCATAGAGTCCAAGTAACCTTATAAGGTCACAAATTAGCCAATGGTTCAGCCAAAGTTCCACATCATAATGAGATTTCCAAGTGAAATAAGTGGAAAAAGTTTAAGATTATGTGAGTACAGAAAAAGAAGATATTTCTTCCAACCACAGCAATGTCACAAGGCTTCAAAGAGGTGGGGATTGAGCTTGGAGCTTGGGAAATTTTAAGTTACAAATATAGAAAAGAAGGTTGACCCAGGTGATGAGAAAAATATAAATAAATAGGGGTTTAAATGGGTCAGTGAATAGTTACTGTTTAGAGTGATGGATACTTTAAGGGAAATACAGAGAACCAACACAAGAAAGGTCGTTTGAGCTCAAATCTTGGAGGACCTCAGCTGTTGGGATAAATAACTAAGTCTTCTTCATTATGAGCCCATCAGAGTCTACTTGGTACCTCTTCATCAACATTAAATTTGAAGCTACTTTAACAGACTAGTCATAAATGTAACTCATGCAGTCACATTTGTTTCAGATAATACCTAGCATTGGCTTATTCATTCCTTTATTCATTTTCTTTTTGCTTTTTTTTTTTTATTTTAGCTGAGCCATCCTGCCACCTGTTGGCGGCTCAGCAGCAGCTCAGCTCAGTCCGGGAATCGAACTGCTGTTGCTCAGAGCTCAAACTCTCCAGTGAGCTCTTAACCAACTGAGCCACTCAGCCAGCCCCTCTTTTTTAAACATATACAAATCACCTACTATTTAGCAGATATTCTAATAGGTCCCACAGATATAATCATGAGATACTCTATCCTCGATGTGCTGAGGAGAACTATATGCATATCAACAATTATAGGAAAATGTGATCAATGCTGAAATAAAAATGTGGCATGAGTACTGCAGGAGCAACAAGAAGATTAGTTAGACAGTCTGTTAATGACCTAGTCCAAATGGCCAAATGGCCCAAATGAATGACCAAAAAATCAGTTCTAAATATAACATTTACTATCTTCTTAAATTGGACACTTAACTATTGGTGTTTCCCGGCATTTTGGCTAAAACATGGTGATGAGCATTCAATGAGGATAGTAAGGTATGTTGAGACCATGTTGGGTAGAGTCTTGGAAAACATGCCTATGTGATGCTTGTGTAAACAGTCGCTTAAAAACCTGTTATCATGTGGGACTCAATCACTTAGAAATCCATGTAAGTTCAGCATGAAGCTCTTATTAGAGAAGACTTGTGGGATTCCTTGTTACTGCACGTCATGTTGCCTTGTTTTCAGCTGATGTTTCCTAACACAACTTCTTCGAATACATCCAGTAAATTGTAATTTATTCTGAGTTCAAGGAGTTTGAATTTCAGCTTCATTTAGGTACTTGAGGGAATAGTAAGTCCCATGGTTCACTCTTTTACTGTGGACATAGGTATGTTTATTTTAAACTCCCTATACCTCAGTTTCCTGAGCCTTTAAAAATGGAGGTAATAACTCTTGCCTCATGGAGTTGTTAAATGTAATACTGCCTAAGGAATACTTACTTCCAAGTTTCACACAGAATAATATTTAATAATATCAGGATGATAATAAAAACTGCAGACCACTGGAAAAAAATTCCCCCCAAACACCTGGTGTCCCGTCTCAATGAAGCTTGCAGCCCCACTTGGTCATCTTTTCTTTATTCTATGAAATATGCTCTTCTCAGAACATTTTCTAAGTGTTCACCATTTCCTCTAAAACCCCTACCTACTCAACCCCTATACTTCTCACTCTCAAAAGACAAAGGTGGCAGTAAGAAGGAGCTACTTGAACTTCTGGTTGACCCCAGTTGTAGACCACACTTGTGTGCATCTGTACCACTTCTTTTTAGGCTCAGAGGAAGAGGGGTCCTTTCTATTGAAGGCTAGCTTCTTCATTTATGCTCTTGATTCCACTACTTCCTGTTTCCCTGGGGCTTAGCTCTTCAATTATTAACATTTTTCATTATCTTTTTTATGGTGCTGTCAGCCTATAAACATGTTAGGCTCTCTCTCTTTATATATCTACTCTATAACTTTCTTGTCTCTTTCTGTGTATAGGAAAGTTGTCATCTATATGGCATGCTACGTCTACATTCACACACACACACATACACACACACATTTATATAGCTAACTAGCTAGGTGGGTAGGTAGATGGATAAATGGATATATGGGTGGATAGATAGATGGTTATATAGGTGATAGATAGATATAGATAGATTTATATATCTGAACATACTTCCTGAAACCTATAGCACACTCCAGTTCACAGTTCCTTCTTTTCTTCTACTCTAAGCCCCCTGTCATCTGGTTTCAATCTCTGTGGCTCCTTTGAAAATAGTTCTGTCATTTGATGACTTTGTAATTGTCAAATTCAGTGAAAAATTTTTAGTTTTCATTTTAATTGATTACACCTACTCATATTGTTTAAAAGTGATGGTAACAGTAAAAGTCTTCACAGATATGCAAGGGTTCCTGAGTTTTATTACATAGCACCATTAAATGATTAAGCATTTAGACTTTGGTATCATAAGGCCTGAGCTCAAATTCCAGCTCTGTCACTTGATAGCTGTGGGGTTTTAGGTAAGTTACTTAGCTTCTCTGTGTCATAACTTTCACATCTGTATAAAGTAGATGATAATAATAAATTACTCCTAGGGTTTTTGTATAGATTTACACATAGAGTTAATATAGATAGATATAGAGTTTATCTATATTAACTCTATATCTAGATAAAGAACAGCATCTGGCACATGGTAAGTGCTAAGTAAATAATAGTTATGACTGTTCATTTACTCTTTCTGACAAAAGCTTATTCAAAGACATATACTATTATCTAGTCAATAGAAAGAATTCTGGGTGGGAAGGTATGTATATATACATACACACACACAAAAGTATGAATAAATGAGCAACATAAAATTTATTCATGAAATTTAAAGAAGAGAGGGGAGTAGATTTATATCACATGACAACCTAATGAACTTCAGGTAAATACCATGCATTCAAATAGTTTTCCTGGTTTTGACTCTTCTCCTCATGTAAAGCTCAGCTGCTGCTTCCTCATCCTCCTTTAGTGTATTTGTATCCCCTTCCTTCTTCCACAGTGGGCTGGCCAAAGCATCTTTTCAATAAGTCTGCTCCCTCATCTTCTATAGATTGTAATTTACATATCTATACATAAAATATATGTATACATCTGGAAGATTTTTAGGAAAAACAGCACAATGTTAGTGTTGGCTGTCTCTGGGTGGTAAGACTACACATAATTATTTGTTTCCTATAATTTCCAAATTTTTTATCTTTTTAATAATAAAAAGATATTAAAATTTAAAACACATTCTACATATATTTGCCATGTCACATCCCCATTTAGAACCTTCCAGTGGCCTCCCATTGCTTGCAGGGTCAACTCCCATGCTTATCACATGAGCCTCCTCTTTCTTTTTTTTTTTTTTAAGATTTTTATTGAGGAATTGGGGGGATGGGAACAGTGGTGGGGAATTGGGGGAAGGGGAACAGACAAGTTACTGTCGTTTTATTCTTCAGTCTAGTTGTGGAGGATGTTGCTTCACTGGCCCAAGTTGGCACCATCATTGCGCTCTTCCCAGGCGAGGCACATCAGTCGCTGGCTTCTGGATGGCCGCTCACTGCAGCTGCTGGCCGCTCACGCTGGCTGCTGGCTACACACGGTAGCCCATGGCAACCCATTGCCACAGGGGTTGCAGCCTAAGCCATCGCCGGCGACTCACAGCAGCTCAGCTCCAGGTTGAGCTGTTGTTCAGCATCTTAGCTGTGGAGGGCAGTGTGACTGGCCCTCATATGTGGGATCCGAACCAGGGCCCTCTGGTGTCCAAAGCCAGTTCTTAACCACCGCGCCACTTGGCAGGCCCAGAGCCTCCTCTTTCTTCACCTCCCACCCCTCACTGACTTATAGTTCAGGGGCTAATAATACCAAACACTGGGCTTCCTACACACACCAAGCTGGCTCATGTCTCCTCGTTTTTTCTCACATGGCTACCTCTGATATGGGCTCCATCCCCTGGCTACTTCTGTCATCCTGTACTCCTCAGAGGAGGAAGCAGATCCCCAGGAAACCTGCATGAGACGGCCCTTCCTGGGACCTAACTGCATTTTACCCTTGGGAATGAAATGATTTGTTATCTTGTCTATACTCCCCTCTAAACTATAAGCTTCCTAAGAGCAGAAGCCATATCTTGCTCATCTTCATATTAATAACTTCTAGAATGCTCTTTCAACATGATGAAAGCTGCAAAAGTTAACTAAACTCAAGTGACCCTGGTTAGCCATCAGTGAATACGAGGTGGGAGAATCCTTAGCATAGAACAGAGAAATAAAAGATGTCTTTTTCTCTGTTCTATGCATGTTCAAGAAACTATTTTGGCTAAATATTCAAATAGTTGGAGTGCCAAGCACCAAAGCCTAAAAATACCCAACTTTGAGAGATGAAACAGTTAATATGAGCTGAAAACAATACCTTGTGCTGTGACTTTTGGTGCAAGAGCCCCTGCCATGAGCTCTGTTAATGGCAAGTGTGGGGAAAACTGGGAAAAATGTAATCAGTGAACTGACAGAATTTTAAACTTCCTAGTGTGCTTAGGAGACTATCCTTAGCCAAAACTGCTGAGTACAGACAAAATACTTTGCTGCTCTTTAAATCACCCTAATCTTGAAAGCAATTAACCGTGCTTTGATAATTGAATTGATTTTTCCTTCCTCATTGAGGAGCACTGACATCGACTAGGGAACCCAGGGAAAATCTCTTGAATATCATTAAAAATTAGCTTTATTGAACAGCTTAGCATATATTTCAAATATCTTTGAAATGAGCTTACAAAGCTAAGTAAAAAAAATTTAAATGCAATCAAGTGTGCTACTACCTTATAATAACCATAGTTAAAAAGAAATAAATAATTCTGGACTTTTTTTAAATAAAGGGAAAGTGTAGTTCTTCCCCACTCCCTCTTTCATATATAAGTTAAAAGCAGCTCAACTAATTTGGCTCAGACTTTCCTAGAATAGTTGCCTTTGGTTGAAATCAAGAAGTTTCATCAGAATGCAATTACTGCTGAATATATCAGGCTTGTTAGAATGGATGGTGTTTGCAGACCACATTATGGGAAAATGCTTAACTATAGGCATAGGAATTATATTGCTTCACTGCGCTCAAATGAGATGCCTCAGAAGTGACTGTTATTTTTGTAAGATTACAGGGACTACAGAGAATGTGCTGCTATATATTTAATGTTGGTGTCTCTCCAAAATTCCTGTGTTGAAAGCTAACCTCCAAGGTGATGGTATCAGGACATGAGGCCTTGCTGAGGTGATTTGGTCGTGAGGGCAGAGCCTTTTTTATTGGGATTAGTGCCACAATAAAGGAGATCTCTCTTGCCCTTTTCTGATGTGTGAGGACACAATGCGGTCAGCAGTCTGCAGCCCAGAAGAGGGCGCTCACTAGAACCTGACCATGCTGGCACTCTGAACTTGAGTTCCAGCCTTTGCTGTTTTTAAGCCACCCAGTCTATAGCGTTTTGTTGTAGCAGCCCGAATGGACTAAGACATGTGGCTTGACAAAATCCTTCCTACACCCAGGATGGCCAAGGTTGCGTTCTTGGCAGAAATGCTGCTTCTGGAAGAGCCTGCTGCTCTTTGGGTCCACTTCCTGACTCCCTGGGTTTGCTAAGTCCACTCAGAGGGTATGCAGTATCCTATAAAATGTACCCTTGGGCTGCTTTGGTTTCATGTCTTTGTTTCCTAATAAAACTTTTTCCTGACATTGATTCAGAGCTCCATTGACTCAGAATTCAGAAACCTAGAAATATTAAATAGTCAGACGTCTTTTTCATAGAAACACATGATGACAATTCATTTTCATAACCACACCCCCTGAGGCACTGAAGGAACCATGAATACTTCATTGATTGGCAACAAATCAAGATCTGAGAGTGAGCTTTAGTGCTAAGGATAGTCTTTGAGTTTACTTTCTTTGAAAATTGGTAATCCTTAGGTGGTATAAAATTTTATTCACATTATTCAACCAAGCAGATTCCCTGATGCCCAATGATTATAGATGAATAATTATTTGATGACAATTGTTATAAATTTTACTCTAAAAATTGAATTGCATGGCTATTGAGTATGAAAGTATACATTAAAGAGACTAATTTAAATTAGCATAATTAAGTGATAATATTCTCAATTATTTGAGTTCCTAAAAGAAAGATACAATTTGAGGGAAACTCTTTAATAGAAGATGTTCTTCATGGAGTGAATCAAAGCAGTTCAATATTTTTACTCATTTTTTCCAGAAATTTTCATCTTGATTTAAGCAAATTTCATTTAGCAAACACGTATGGAGCATTTACTCTATGCACAGTAATAGCTACATAGGAAGGGAGAAGCAAAACAAACAAAACATAAAAGATTAAAAAAGATAAAACAAGCCAGGCACTGTGTAGAGGTATGTGGTCAGGTAGAAACGAACATCAACTCTAGTGCCTGCTGTCTGAGTGACATTGGGCATGTTACATTATCTGTCCTGCTTCAGAATCAGCATCTGTACCATG
>NW_017731824.1:1642113-1650931 GCF_001890085.2 Hipposideros armiger
AACACTAATCACATTGGATCAGGACCCCACCCTTATTACTTCCTTTGGCCTTGATTACATCCAAATATAGTCACATCAAAGGTTGGAAATTCAACATATGAATTTGGGATAAGGGGCAAAAATATTGACTTCATAACACTGGGAGAAGTTAGTGGTCATGTCATAAAGACACTCAGATAGCCCATGAGAGGCTTGTGTGGCAAGGAACTAAAGCCACCTGCCAACAGCCATGTGGGTGAGCCATCTTAGGAGCAGGTCATTCAGCCCCAGTTAAGCTTTTCGAGGACAGCGGCCCCTGACAACATCCTGACTGCAACCTAATGAGAGATCCTGAGCTACAACTACCCAGTTAAGCTGCTTTCAAATTCCTGACCCACAAAAGCTGTGAGATAATAAATATTTGTCATTTTTGGGGTTTTTTTTTTGTTTTGTTTTGTTTTTAGAGGTCAGCGTCACTGGCCCTCACATGTGGGATCTGAACCAGGGCCCTCTGGCATCCCAAGCCAGTTCTTAACCTTCACGCCACTCAGCTGGCCCATATTTGTCATTTTTATCCACTAGGTTTTGGACTAAATTGTTATGAAGCAATAGATTACGAATATTCCCCACATTCAATCCATCAGCAAAGTCAACTGGCTCTACCTTCAAAATTGATTCAGAATTCAATTACATTAATTGTTATATCTTACCTTCATTCACCCTTGTTCTCTGCTCCTGCCACAGTGGCTTTCCTATCCTTCCTGGATCATATCTGGCATCCTCCAGCCTTGCTGTTCCTCTTGCCTAAAGCACTTTTCCTCCAGATATCCTGATGGCTTATTCCCTCCTCAAATATTTGCTTACATATTAATTTACTATTCCTTATTCTCCTTCCTTACTTCCATAGTTCTATCATATAATATATTATACTCTATATAATATATAATGTACTCTGTTGCTTTTTTATGACCCCTCACAGTAGATTGTTAGCTTCATGAGGGCAAAGATTTTGTCTGTTTTGTTTACTCCTGCATCCTCAGTATCAAGGAATGTGCCTGGTGCATATTATGTATTCATTAAATATTTGTTGAGAGACTAAATGAATAAATGAGATAAATAGGCAATGCAATTTTAATCATTTTTAAAATGAAAAATAAACTTGTTAAAAGCCATACATTTATGTCATGGGATTTCAAAATACAAACCTAGGTTCCTTTTGACTCCAGCACACTACAGAGCTTATTTTATTTATTTTATTTTGTTCCATCCATAGGAAGCATAATTGAAAAACATTTCTCTTTCCCTTTCCCACCCCTCACTCCCATTATGAAGACAGGAAAGAAAGATGGTGCTGTCAACAATCTGAAAGACACCTCACATGGCAGTGACTTTCTCATTGCTGGAGGTACCAAAGCAGAAGTTGAATGACCACTAACTGATGATAATGTAGAGGAATTATCACACTGCAGAAGGGCTAACCAGGTGACTTGCCCTTGGTCCCCTCTAAGCTGGGATAATGTTCCAGGAATCAACAAGAAGTCATTGCACAGATGTCCCATTTCCAGTTCTGTGAAGGAAAAGGGTGAGCAAAATTTAGAGTCTGGGGTGTGCAGGGGGACACTGGGCTTGGCTTTGACATTTTAAATTTTAGGAACATTCAAATGGATGTATCCCAAGGCAAGATGAGTAAGGCCCACTGTCTTCCTCAAGGGCTGGAGAGAAGATTGAAACAGAAGGATCCCTCTCTCAGCAGAGTTTAGCACAAACAGCTGTGTCAAGAGGGCTGCATTTTTTAGGAACACCAAATCCTTTGAACATTTATTTTTAATTATTATTTTTTATTGTGAAATACACATTTTTTAGAATTAGTTTCAGCTGTACAACGCAGTGCAATAGTTATACGTTTTAGTCCTCGAGATGAAAATCCCCCTCCCCCAATCCACCGCCCCACTTCCCCTCAATATCATACATATCTATTACAATTCCCTTGACTCCACTCCCACACTATACTCCACGTCCCATGAATATATATATATATATAAATTATATATATATATATATTAATAGTTGACATAAATATATTTAGAGTTGACATACAATATTATACAACATCAGCTTCAGGTGTATAGTGCAGTGATCAAGCCTCTACCCCATCCATGATGCGGTCCCCCTAGCAAGACATGTGACCATCTGACACCCTACAAAATATTTACAACATTATTAATTATATTCCTCGAACTGTCTTTCATATCCCTGTGGCAATATTGTAGTTACGTATTTATGCTGTCTAATCCCTTCCCCTTCTCCCTCAAAAATACGGAACGCTTCACGAATTTGCATGTCATCCTTGCACAGGGGTCATGCTAATCTTCTCTGTATCGTTCCAACTTTAGTATATGTGCTGCCAAAGCGAGCACCTTTGAACATTTCTGATCAAACCCTGGAGGGGCCACATTTAAACTGCTCTGGGTATTGTCAATAGGAGAATAAAATTGGTTTTTCATTTTTCTGATAAGACTCAAAAACAAGAAGCAAGAAACCTTGACCAGGTTATTTCATTAGAGGAAAGTAAGTACAGTGGTCCCCCCTTATCTACGAGGGATATGTTCCAAGACCTCCCAGTAGATGCCTGAAACCGTGGATAGTACTGAATCCTATATGTACTTTGGTTTTTCTCCTATACATACATACAATTTATGGCTTCTTTTTGGCATATCCAAATTGCCAGCATTATAGTCTTGCACTTTGGGGCCATTATTAAGTCTACTTGAACATAAGGTCTACTTGAACACAAGCACTTGGTATCATGACATTTGATCTGATAACTGAGAAGGCTATTAAGTGATGATGGGTGGGGAGTTGATACAGCATGGAGATGTTGGACAAAGAGATGATTCATGCCCTGGGTAGGGCAGAGTGCGACTGTGCCAGATTCCATTGCACGACTCAGAATTGTGCACAATTTAAAACTTATGAGTTGTTTATTTCCAGAATTTTCCATTTAATATTTTCATACCTTCTTTGACCATGGGTAACTGAAACAGCAGAGGGTAAAACTGCAGATAAGGAGGTGGGGGGACTAACATATCCTGAAGCAATACATTTAATCAAACCTGACTGCTGCTGAGGTAGTAAGGGAAGTATGATATATTTAGAGTCAGATACCAATTATTAATTATTGTACAGCTGTCCTGATGGCAGGTGGGCAGAAAGAGCTCAGCACTCAGGTTCATGGGCATGGGGAAGGTACTCATGGAATTTCAGTTGTGAGAACCTTGCATTTCACAAAATGGTGTGCTTGGTTATCTGATTTGAAAAACAAATGAAACCCAGCTCCCTTCCCCATACACAATGTCACAGAATGCTGCTTTATTCATTCTGCTTCTCATAACAATGGGAGGTGTCAAAATGAATGATGTTGAAGTGGTTATTGGAAAAGTGCCATGTTGTACATTTGTGTGATATTGTTAAAATGTAAATCAAGTCAACTTCATTAGAATGCTTAGTAGTTTCAAAATCAGGCTAGAGTCCTTTCCTAGGCTCAGTTCCCAGCTGGAAGAGTAGTTTCCCCTGCACAGCTGTCCCTGCTACTAACTGAGGCAGACATGGCATTTGAATATAGATTTGAATATATTGAGCAACTGACAAATATTCTCAGTACATATTTTATGTCAGTCTTTCCACATTGGGAAATGAGTTTTGTTCATTCAACTGACCTTGATAAGAATATAAACTCTGGCAGCATGGGATACTATGGAGACATGAGATGCCACTGCTGTTCTAGCCAATTATAATTGTGTTGCCATGGCCTTGGGTTTCAATTAAGCAGAGCAGTGAACCCTGGGTCAGGCAGCCTTAAGTTGCAGTGCATACTACAGAGGGAGTCAGAGCTGTCCTTCCTACTTTCCAAGGGTGGCACAGTTAGATGAGAGCAGTCTATGTGAGGAGCAGCTGGGGCAGTGATGAGTTACAACTTAGTTAAAAGAAAAAGCATATCTCCAGCTTGACTGACACCATGGCCGTAGAAGCAGCTTGGGCCAGCAGCATGGAACAGACAGCCCACCCGCCACCACACACAAACATATACACAGGCTCATGCACACACATATGCACACATGTGCATATATACGCACATGCACAATGCAGGAACTGCTGAATGGGACTGAGAAAGAATAGGATAGAGGTAGGATAACCAAGATGGTTTAATGACACAAAAGGCAAGCCTTAAAAGGGAAAGGATGAATAATGTATGAAGAGCTGCAAAAAGATCAAGGTGTATAAAACATTCAGAAAAGCCCCTGGACTTGTCAATGAAGATATTACCAGAGACTCTGAAACAGACGTTGGCCAACTGTGGCTGCTGCCTGTTTTTGTATGGCCTACAAGCTAACAGTGCTTTTCATATCTTTAAATATAAAATATTTAAGAGTGACAACAGCTGCTGGAAGAGTTGAAGATATTGTCTCTTGGTCTGAAAGCCTAAAATGTTTTGCTATCTGGCCCTTGATAGAAACAAGTTTGCTTACTTCTGCTCTAAAAAGGCATTCTAGTAGAATGAAGAGGGAAACTGAAGAAATATTTACCAGATATCTTTCATCATTTCAGTAACATAGGAGGACCTAACTTGTTCCTCTAACTACTCAGAGTGAAGAAGAAGGAAATGGAATATGAGCTTTGGTACATCGGCGACACATAAGAATCTCTTGGGGTGCTTTTACATATGCAGATGCGTTGGTCCTGACCTCAACATACTTCTGGTTTAATCATTGGTCTGGAATGGGGCCTGGAGTTGGTATTTTTAAAAAAGGGGCAGGGTTGGGCCCACACCATAAACATAACATGGCGGCAGCAGCGGCAGCAACACCTGGTGCATTGGGCCCATGCAGGCCAGCTGTGCCTGCTTGGTGGCCGCTTGGTCAGGTGATCTGAGTAACCCTGCGATGGGGCTACAGCTCTGAGGTGAAGATGGATGATGAACTGTGGGTGTTATACCTGGAGGAGGAGAAACAAGAAACTATGGTGTTTGGAATAAACAGAGCTTATTCAAAAATTCATTCAGTAAACATGCTCTCAAAAGTTGTGGATGTTTCAAAATCTGACAAGAAAGTGCAGACCCTAATAGTTAGGAGTGAAGTCCCTGGGATATTCTGTGCTGCTGCTGACCTTAAGGAAAGAGACAAAATGAATTCCCGTGAAGTTATTCCTTTTGTCTCCAAAACAAGAGCACTGATGAATAAAATCTCTAATCTACCAGTGCCAAGCATTGCAGAAATAGATGCACCCGCTTTAGGTGGCGATCGTGAACTGGCATTAGGGTGTGATGTAAGAGTAGCAGCTTCTTCTGCAAAAATGAGCCTGGTAGAAACAAAGTTGGCAATGGTTCCTGGTGGAGGGGGAACACAATGATTGCCTCGCACCATTGGGATGTCCCTAGCCTAAGAGTCCATCTTTTCTGCACGTGTGCTTCTTGGCCAAGAAGTCAAAGCAGTGGGCTTGATCAGCCACATTCTAGAACAGAACCAGAAAGGCAACGCTGCCTACAAAAAGGCCTTGGACCTAGTGAGAGAGTTTTTACTGCAGGGACCTGTTTTAGTGCGAGTGGCAAAATTAGCAATTAATCAAGGAGTGGAGGTTGATTTAGTAACAGGGTGAATCATAAAACAAGCTTGTTACACTCAGAGTATTCCAACAAAAGACAGGCTTGAAGGTCTTGTGCTTTTAAGGAGAAAAGGTCCCCTCGCTATAAAGGAGAATAGAAGAAACAGAAATCTTTAAAATGCCAGGGTAATAAATGTACTTCTGGAAGTATCTTTCAGATCCACATATGCCACAGCGCCTGGAATCCCAATGACCACAGCGAAGAGTGAGTTAGCTGTACACTGAATTAAGTGTCTAGAGTAGATCCATATGTGTACTTCGTTCCAATGTGTATCATGTCATATGCAGATTTATAAAGCTAGTAGTGTATACTGTCAAAACACAGATTCAAATTGGGTAGACATTTAAAAATATGTCCTGCATATGAGTCTTTCTGTTCTTATTTTTTTAATGTGAATAATGAATGTATTGCACAACCTAGGAAATAATGTTGATTGTATGTCTACTGTACTGCAATACAAAAATAAAATTATTTCTATATACCAAATGAAACAAAAGTAGACAGAATTGAGTATAAAAGTGTTATACTCTGATTGGAGAGTCAGTATAAGTCACCTGGAGTTGAATGGGAGGATTGTGGAGCAAACTCAGCTGACATTAGACTTCAGCATGTTTCAATGGATTCAATCAAGGCAGTTTTATAACTTTCTCCAACAACAGGTAGTGGCAAGGTGGGAAGTCAGACAGTCAGTCAACTAATATTTATTAAGTGCCTGTATTGTGCAGGGCACAGCAGGAAAAGGGGCTGCAGTGTACTGGGGTGCTGGTGAAGACATTCTAAAATTGTTAATGTCTACACTGTAACAGGAGCCAAGTGAGAGATGGACTGATGGAGGGATGAATGGACAGATGGATGGATGAATGGATGGATGGATGGATGGATGGATGGATGGATGGATGGATGGATACAGAGCTTAACAGGGTTTAAAGGACTGAAGGTGATTGAGAGAGGAAGAGAAGATTCAGTACATGTGAAAAAATAAGAAAAATGTAAGGATGCAGTGATAACAGACAGAACACTCTGATTATACCTCAGGTTCAGGTCATGACAAGATCTTCAATTGTAAGTCTTCAATCTAATTTTTAAAATAGTTATTGATTTTTTTAAAATTGCTTTATTTCGTTACTGATATTGCAGTAGATCTTTCTCTACCATTTTCCATGATCAGTATGCTTCTTCTCTGTGCCAGCATATATATGCTCTGTGGACAATCTAACTACCATTTTATGTTATTGCTTTCAGATTAAAATAGGGTCCATGCAAATGATAAGTAAATGTTTGGAATACATTTGTAATGCACTTGTATATATTTATAAATTGGGACATTCCTTATACACACAGAAACACAGATTTGTCAGAATTTTTAGAAGCCCTTCCCTGACATTTAAGGAAATCCACTGGTAGTCACAAGCACAACTCTTCACAGAATGCACCCGGCACCCATCGTTGGTCAAGAGCAACCCCATCCCGGGTGAATGCAGGGTTCACACCATACACAAGATTCCCCATTTCTATAAAATTCAGCCCTCTTTTTCATGGCTTGCTTTCTTTTAGGTTTTGATGACCTCTCAGAATAATATGTCACCTGGCAAAGACAGTTGTTCAGTTTTTCTTGCTGAAGACGATGAACTGGGTTAATTTGGAAATAATCATATCCAGAAAAACTGATGTGTGCCGATGGCCTTTTTTCTTGTTTACTTCTTTTCTTGGGGAAAACAGTGTCTCTAGTTGATTTTTTTTTTTTTTAGCTGAGCCATCCTGCCATCTGTTGGCAGCTCAGCGGCAGCTCAGCTCGGGCTGTGAATCGAACCGGTGACCCTATTGCTGAGAGCTCACACTCTTGAGTGAGCTCTTAACCAACAGAGCCACTCGGCTGGCCCTCTAGTTGATTTTTTAAAATTGCAAAAGTAGCGCATGCTAATTATAATCAATCAAACAGTGCAGAGGCTTATGAAGAAAAAGCTTAGAGTCACCCACTCTTGTCCTTAAGCGTGATCCCTTGAGCAGCTGACTTGCCTCCTGGGTACTTCCACACTATCTCTTGAACAAGACTCATTCGGTCTACATCTGTTTCCTTTAAAGCTGCCCATGAACAGATGATGACTAATCTCAGATTCCGGAAGAGCGGACTCAGCCCCTATAGGGGATCAGTGAAGGGGGCAAGTCAGAGTGCAACATGGAGACAACTGTGTTCAAATGCTGGCCCCGCCACTTACTGCAAAAGCTGGGCAAATAAGTAAACTTTTCGTTGCCTCAACTGGCTCCTGTGTAAATGAGAATATTGAAGTATTGTATAAGGATTATTACATTCATTAAGAAGTTCATACCATATAGCGTGCATCACACAAGAAGTGCTCAATAATAATAGTTTATTATCTCTCTGATGGGAATCGCAAAAGTTAAAAGAAGGATCACTTGGCAGCTGGGGATCTGAGCATATACACACTGTACTGATGATAACCACAGTTTCAAAAAGACACATTTGTTTAGGCTTAGTGTTAGGCAGTCACCAAATACTTTACAATCCATTAATTATCTTATACGGATATAATTCAATACAGATTCCTTCCTGTTTTTCAGGATTGATAAAATTTGGGGCACAATTCTAAAACAACTTTATTGAAGAGTAATTGTGTATCACAAATATCACTGATTTTAAGTGTACAATTAAATGACTTTTTAGTAAATTTCTCGAGTTGTGTAACCATCACCACAATCCAGTTTTAGAACATTTCCATCATCTTAATAAGATCCCTCATGCTCACTTACAGTTAATCCCAGTTCTTAAGCCCAGCTCCAGGCATCAGTAATCTACTTTCTGTTTTTAATGACTTGGCATTTTCTGGACATTTCATATAAATGGAATCATACAATATGTAGTCTTGTGTGTCTGGCTTCTTTCAGTTCACTTGTTTTTGAGAATGTTGGAGCATGTATCGGTATTCTGTTCCTTTGTATGGATGAACAGCATTCCATTGTATGGCTATACACATTTTGTTTAATCCGTTTTTATCAACTGATAGCCATTTGAGTTGTATTTACTATTTTGGCTCTTATGAGTAATGTCATTATGAATATTCGTGTACAAGTGTTTTGGTAGACATATATTTTCACTTCTCTTAGAATACAGGAAATTCCTAGGAGTGAAATTGCAGGTCATATGGTACATTTATATTTAAC
>NW_017731824.1:1652711-1653705 GCF_001890085.2 Hipposideros armiger
TAAGGGTTGCTTTGCTCTTATTGTTGACTGATGTGGTCTGATTGCAAAGGGTTAGAACCAATTTGAAGGGCAGGAGAGAGCAAAAGAGAAGTAGATAATATAGAACTTAGCACAGGACTTTATACTAAGGTCCTTTACATAGTTATAATCACCCATTTAACAAATATTTATCAAGAACTTTTGCTATATTCTGTAATATAGTAGGCATGAAAGTGGATAAAATTTTTTTTTTAAGGTACAATCTCTGACTTCAAGAAGCCAGACAGTTAAGTACAGGGAATGCTCTGTCCACAGTAATTAGGCAAGATGTGTGAAAAGCCAGAAAGATTGCAGTTAAAGAAAAAACAAACAAACAGGGTTTCAGAAGATAGAGGAAGCTCTTCTGGTTGAAGTGGCCAGGAAAGTCTTCTTGGCAAAGGTTGTATTAAAGTTGAGTTTTGACATATGAAGAGACTTTCAATAGATGAGGGTTTTCAAGGGTAGGTAATTCTAGCAGGAGTGATGGCATGGGTAAAAGTGAAGAGATTGGAAAACCCAAGATGTCTGATGATCATGTGCACAGAATAAAATGAAGCAACCTCCAACTTTCCTTTTGTGTAGACCTGAAATATGGAGATGATTCTTCGGGTTATAATTCTTCTTTAAAAGTCTCTTGAGATTAAGCAAGGTTCTAGTGGAATTAGCTCAGTTCCTGTATTGGCTCTTCTAATTTCATATTAAAAGAAAACCATGGACGATGCCGTCAGCTTAACTACTCATCTTCCAGTTGCATGACATGGGTAATTAAGGTGAAAGAGTGCAAATGCCTCACAGCAAGTAGTCATCAATGCTGACAAATATATGTAGAGTGAAGAAAAAAAATGAGCGTTACAACAGCGAAAAAGCAGTGTTTCTAGTAAATCATCTGTAAAGATGGAATGAAGAGCATTTAATTCTTTAAAAATAAGTTCACTGAGTAAAAATGCAAGATTCATAACAAGTAATAGTAAGCTAA
>NW_017731824.1:1655780-1657038 GCF_001890085.2 Hipposideros armiger
CCCCTGTGGTGCACTTTTATTGTCCACTGTAGTTTTCCTTCATAACATTAATACAAATGCAAGTAAATGATAATTTCTGTAATTATTAGTTTATTATCAGTCTCCTGCATTGCCTATTACTTGATATATAGTATTTGCCCAGTTGACAATCTGTCCCATAAAGGCAGACACTCTATCAGAACATGGCATATAGTAGGTGTTCAATAAATTGTTATGCTGTTTTTGAATGTTGCTGGTGCTCACATTAGACACTGGGAACTGAATATGAATGCTAACATTAAAATTTTCTTAAGAATGCCTTCTAGGAAAATTGCACAGAACAAGGATGAGCTGCTAGGTGTTTATTTTGATAATTTGCTACACTCACTCACTCCCACCCCTGGTGCTAGCCCCTTCCCTGTTTCTATAATTTATAGCATTCTTGTTGCTTCCACAGCTGTTGATGTTTCTTCAGAAGTGAGCTGGAGGGATATGGAGAGTTTAGAGGGGTTTTTGGTTGTCGTTGTTGTTTTTTTCCAAATAAAGGCTATACATTAGAAGCTAGATGTCACATCTTATGGCATGGAATTTAAAGTATATAACAGAATGTTTGAGAGTCATTTCAGAGTAAACAACTTTGCTTCCTACCACTAAAGCTAGCCCATTTCAGAGCACCTTAATAACTTCTCATTAGTTCCCCAGTGAGAGCATCATCATCTTAAAAGAGGAGGGACAGAGTCACTGAGTATTTAAATAACAATGACCATTTTATAGGCTTATTGCTAGTGTCACAGCTGTCAGCCCCAGGGTGTCAGGTTAGTCAGAGCTCAGGTTCCCAATCCTGGCTTTGCAAACTCACAGCAAGATGAGAGTTTATTCACTCAACAACACAAATGGCAAAAAGGTGAAAAAAAAACTATAGTTTTAGTAAGGTGGATGAATGCAGATTGCTGAGAAATGAAGGTGCAACTCTCAACACAACAAGCATCACCCTGGACTAGTGTGGTTGGGCTCACAACTCCCACAGGTTTGGTGGAGGCAGGTGGACCAACAAAACAGAAGCACCCGTTGGTGCTTTGGCAACCCATTTCGAGCATGGCAGAATTCTTGAGGTGGCAAAGCCCTACCTACCTTCAGGGGTTCCTGCGTACATTGTGGAGAACTGGCTCATGGCAGAAAATTCAATAAATCCATCCTGTATTAAACTGTAATCAGGCACTTTTGGCTCCTTGGTCTTGTTAAGGAAGGTATGCACTTGAGGGAAATAAGCCCAGAAGAT
>NW_017735871.1:0-1578 GCF_001890085.2 Hipposideros armiger
TGCTACTAAATAGCGAGTGGGTCAAAACTGAGATCAAGGAAGAAATCAAAAGCTATCTCAAGACAAAAGAAAATGAAAACACAACAACTCAAAATCTATGGGCTGCAGCGAAAGCAGTCCTAAGAGGAAAATTCATAGCAATGCAGGCCTATCTAAAGAAACAAGAACAGTCTCAAATCAACAGACTATCTTTACACCTAAGGGAACTGGAAAAAAAGAACAGCAAAACAAGCCCAAAGGGAGTACAAGGAAGGAAATAATAAAGACCAGAGCAGAAATAAATGAAATAAAGACCAAAACAACAATACAAAAGATCAATGAAACCAAGAGCTAGTTTTTTTTTAAAGATAAACAAAATAGACAAACCCTTAGCCAGACTCACCAAGAAAAAGAGAGGACACAAATTAATAAATTCAGAAATGAAAGAGGAGAATGACAACAGATACTACAGAAATACAGAATATTTCAAAAAAATAATATGAGCAACTATATGCCAACAAATTAAACAATCTGGAAGAAATGGATAAATTTCTAGAAGCATACAATCTACCGAGGCTGAACCAAAAAGAAACAGAAACTCTGAACAGACCAATTACTACCAAAGAAATTGAATGAGTAATCAATAAGCTTCCAACAAACAGAAGTCCTGGACCAGATGGCTTCACAGGTGAATTTTACAAAACATTCAAAAAAGAATTAATACCTATTCTCCTCAAACTATTCCAAAAAATACAGAAAAAGGGTAGGCTCCCAAGCACATTTTATGAGGCCACTATTACTCTGATCCCAAAATCAGACAAAGATATTACAAAAAAAAAACAAAAAAAAAACTACAGGCCGATATCCATAATGAACATAGATGCAAAAATCCTCAACAAAATACTAGCAAACAGAATTCAGCATCACATTAAAAAGATCATACACCACGATCAAGTGGGATTCATTCCTGGTATGCAAGGTTGGTTCAATATCACAAATGAATTAATGTAATACATCACATTAACAAAATGAAAGATAAAAATCATACGATCATATCAATAGATGCAGAAAAAGCATTTGACAAAATCCAGCATCCACATATGATAAAAACTTTTAGCAAAGTGGGAATAGTGGGATCATATCTCAACATAATAAAGGCCATATATGATAAGCCCACAGCAAACATTGTACTCAATGGGGAAAGGCTAAAAGCTTTCCCCTTAAAATGAGGAACAAGACAAGGCTGCCCACTTTCACCACTTCTATTCAACATAGTTCTGGAAGTTCTAGCCACAGCAATCAGAATAGAAAATGAAATAAAAGTCATCCAAATTGGAATGGAAGGAAGGAAGTAAAATTGTCACTATATGCAGATGACAGGATACTATATAGAGAGAACCCCAAAGACTCCACAAAAAAACTGTTAGAACAGATAAATGAATTCAGTAAGGTAGCAGGATACAAAATTAATATTCAAAAATCAGTTGCATTTGTATACACCAATAAACTATCAGAAGAAGAAATCAGGAAATCAATCCCATTTACAATTGCTTCAAAAACAATAAAATACCTAGGAATAAATTTAACCAAAGAAGTAAA
>NW_017735872.1:0-858 GCF_001890085.2 Hipposideros armiger
ATATGTGGCAAGTAAGACCCATTCAGTTAATGTTTGTGTAAGCTAATGTGAGCAAAGGATGAATTAAGGGAATGAGAAAGACAATTTAAAAGTTGGAAACATGAGCAAGATGAGAGAAAAAGAAAGCCAATAGCAGCAGTGAGAAGAACAAGAGAAGGATGAAAAAGAATAGGGTCGGCGTTGCCTTAGCAATTGTAGGGCCCAGAGAGGAAAGGGGATTGGGATTACCTAGGAAGTTTATACTTCACAAACAACATAGATATGAAATTCTCATAAATGTACAGTCTTTACAGAATGCTAACCACCCATGACATTGGTGAAGGATCCTTCTGTGTCTCCAGGGTAGAGGTAGATCATAGACCCTTAGACATTAAGGTTGGAAGAAATCTAGAAACTATGTCACCTAACTTTCTCTTGCTCACATCTCTGCTCACTTCTCAGCACTGTGAATAGAAGTCAGAGAATCACAAGGCCCCAGTGAAACACAGATCCCTGATAGGAGAAAAGGCTGCGAGAGGCAAAGCCTCACATCCCCACTTGAGACACCTCTTGGCCAAAGGAAAGAAGCCTGATTTGGGGGTTCAAAGTCACAGAGCCCCAAAGACATTTTCAAAACAGCGACCAGTTCTCTCACATGGGTAGGAGAAGGGTGACAAATAGTTAGAAGTTGGACTAGGTTCAGATGAAAAAGCTGAATAAAATAAACCTTGTGCTATTGATATTGGGCCCTGGGGCAAGAAAGGACAAACAGACTGATGGAAGGGGCTACCACTTTAAATAGCTTCAGAAAAGTAAATAAAAGTAATATAGAATGACTAAGAATGTCTATAGAATCATATGGACATAGATGCAAATCTG
>NW_017735872.1:3878-6684 GCF_001890085.2 Hipposideros armiger
CAAAAAATGGTAGTGGGGTGATTATGGCTTTAGTTACAAACTCTTTGCTTGACTGTGTTAGGGAAAATTTGTTTATTTTTATCACCTATTGTGGTCCTGCCCAGGAGATCATTCAGAAAACCTGGAAGGTTCTCTAGGCACATTTGAAAACATGAAGTTGGGAGAATGCAGTCATGATGCAACATCTGCAGAGGAGGTCAGTGTCCTGCTCCAAAACCGGCAGGTAGAGGCAATCTCCTCTAGAGCGCTTTCTCAATTTTCATGAGGGAAACTTCAACAGCAAGAGAGCTGATGCCAACACAATGGACATGACAGAGATTAACAATGCATCCCTAGTTTATCTGGGTTAAAGAATAAAACATGAATTTTTTTCCCGTTCTTTAACTTGTCCTTAATCTAGTCTTTCCCTTTTCACTACTAACGCTAATCTTTTTCAGTCACAGTTCTGAGCTACTTTCAGAGACCAGATGTAGTTCTTGTGAAGTCAAAGAATGGGAGGGTGTTTGACAGCCTTGACAGGCCTTCGAAAATTGTGTTTGAGCATCCAGCAGGACTATGGCCAAAAATCATACTCTTTGTTCAAGTAGAGCTGTAAAAAACTAAATAAAGTAAGTTCCAAAGTTTGCTTTTGAGAGTCTCACAGTAAATGTGGAGAAGAGAACTAGAAAGCTGGGCCTCAAGAGAGGCTTTCTATTGGGCTGTGAAGAGCTTTCAAGACAGTAGACTGACAATCCCCAGAACTCACATGTATTTGGCAAAAAGCGGACTGCTTTTCAAGTAAGAGAGGAAAAATTAAAATGAGAAATAACTTCCCTTCTGTGAAAAAAAAAATTAAGGGTAAACAAAAATTCTTAGAGGAAACACTAAATTATATTGAAAGTTGAAAGTAGGAACTTAACACATTCATTACCAGAAATTTTGCATGAGCTAACCACCAAGAAGTTTAGATGCATTCATGGATATAAAAACCATAAGGAATAATCAACTTCAAATCAGAGGTCTAGGTGGTGTTCAGAGAGTCTGAAATACATGTCACAAACATCAAGCACACCGTCTCACAAAAGGTCCCTTGGTGATACCATCAGAAAAGTAATTCATTGCAGACTGGCCTCTGTGTTGCATTCTTATTTTCTTGGACACAAAAGAATAAGAGAGAAGAATGGCAGGCTTTTTTTTTCAAAACCCTTTTATCTAAAGCATACCTACTTTCAATACCATGGTGTTTATTTGAGGGGTATTTGGAATAAAAATTGCCTTTGTTGAGTTGCTATAATCACTGCAAGCTTTATGATTAAAACCAGGAGAACCATGTTCGGATGTATGATTGGCCTTTGCTCACACAAAATAGAACATGACTGCTGGTCTCCAGAGATCTTATCTGGTTCACTCTGTAAACGCAACGCTGAAAATAGAGCTGCCTAGAAGGCTAAGGAGGGAGAGAGTGTAAGGATGAAAGAAAGGGAAAAATAATTTGGAAACTGTGCTCAAGATGGCCTCTTGTCAACTTCTGCTGTGGAAATATCTTGGAAGAAAAAATGAGTTTTAGAACCTACCACACATACTACAAATCCCATTGGGCAGATGCCTTCATATTGGAACCAAAGGCTTGGATCAGGGGGGTTAAANCAGTTATGCAACTGGTGGGAAACAGCCTGTCCCTCCTTTGGTACCTTTCAAATCAGAGCCTTTGACTTCCCATTGACTATACCCTGAAACATGTCAGGTGCCTGGAAGGAATGGAGACCAAAAACTCTGTTCTGCCTTGAGTGGGGAGATGAGAGAGAGTTTTTGTCTTACTTTTTTTTTTCCTTTTTAATAGATTGATTTCTTAGAGCTGTTTTAGATTTACATAAAATATGAGTCGATAGTACAGAGTTCCCATTTGCTTCGCATTCATGTCCCCTGTTATTAACATCTTCCTTTAATATGATATATTTGTTGCACATAATGAACAAATAAAAATACATTATTATTAATGAAAGTCCATAGTTTATTTAAATTCCTTGGTTTTTTATCTAATGTCCTTTTTCTGTTCCAGTATTCCACATTACATTTATAGTTATGTCCCTTTGGGCTCCTCTTGGCTGTAACTATTTCTCAGACTTTGGTTAGATGACCTTCAGAGTTTTAAGATGTACCCATCAGATATTTTGTAGGATGCTCCATTGTTAGAATTTGCCTGATGTTTTTATCATAAGACTGGGGTTATGGATTAGTGGAAAGAAGGCTAGAGGGATAAAGTGCTATTTTCATCACACCCTATCAAGCATATATACCATCAAAATGATTTATGATCATTGATGTTGGCCTTGGCCCCCTGGCTAAGATGGTGTTTGTCAGGTTTCTCCAGGATAAAGTTATTCTTTTTGTCCCCTTTTCATGCTGTACACTTTGAAATGAAGTCCCTGGGCAGCCTCCACCTAATAAGTGGGGGTTTATGCTTCAACTCCTTGAGGGTGGAGATTTGCATTAACTACTCAGTATTCTTATGTGTGGGGGATTTGCCAATTCTCCTCCATTCATCAGTTTATTCAATTATCTATTTATATCAATATGGGTTCAAGGCTATTTCTTTTTCACCTTGGGTTCAAATCCAATACTTCTTTATGTTTTTACTCATTCCAGGTTAACTCTTTTGTTGACACCTGTTACCCTTTGGTATATCCCCCTTACTGTGTGATTTTTTTTCTCCCTTAGTTTCTGGTGAAACTAAGATGATCCAGGTTTATCTTATATATTTCCTCTCCCAGTCATGGAATCAGTCATTTCTCCAAGGAGCCCTGGTTATTTTTATTGGAGAATGGTA
>NW_017735872.1:9203-11011 GCF_001890085.2 Hipposideros armiger
AAGTCGTCATCATCATCATCATCATCATCATCATCATCATCATCATCAAATCAATAACCACTAAAATGTATCAAGTATTTATTATTTGCTAAACATTGTACTTGGTGTATTACATGTAGTTGTTATTGCTAGTATTGTTTTTGATCAATCAGTAACACAGGGGCTATGGATTTTCTTTCTTACAAGGTCATCAAACCTGAATAGTTTTCTTCTACCTTGGAGAATTTGTATGCAGCAGCCTAAAGGCAGGAGAATGGCAAATGATTGCCCCCGCCCTCCTCCCAGTCTTTTGCATTCTTACAGTTCATGATAAGATGAGACATCCAGGGCAATGCTGGTTACAAGATAGACAGGAAGAAAGACTGTGACATTTGTACGATTGCTCAGTCTTCTGAGGGCAGCCTTCAATGATTATAGTACTCTATTATCAGGCCAAAGAACTGGTTTCATGAACTAGAATTTTCTCAGACTCAGGCAGCTGCTGCTCTGTGCCTCATTAGAGTTAGTCCTCATTGTCAGGGCTGCATGTCTCAGTAACAGCACTTCTCCATAACTAGTTACAATTTTTTCTAATGAAGACGAAAGCAGATTGCTATTCAAATTAAAAAAAAACTCACAAGAACAAAAAACAAAACCTGCACAAATTTCAGGAGCATTCATTACTATTGCCTTTAGGCTCCTGGGAATTCATGCTGTCTTTCCATGGTGATTATCATGATTACATGCTATTTCATTGTATATTTAAGTCTCTACAAAAATTGCAGACATGTTTGAGCTTAACTAGAAGAGTCTTCAATCAAAATGAGTTAACATACTCTTTCTTATTCTAGATTATACTTAATATTTTTATGTTCATTATAAATGCATGATCACATCGTTGCACTTTTCAATGGGAAATTTTGGATAGATAGCCAGTCCTCATTGTCATCACCTGGAAAGCCTTGTGGGATCATTTGGTCTAGGTCCCGTCCTTTAGTACCAGGCCAGTCTGGTGAGTAAAGAGCAAAGGCCAGACGAGGTCCTTCTCCCTCACTGAGCAGGAAGAATTTGAAGCTAGTGCCCAAATCCAACTGGTTCCTATTGTCTCTGTCAGATAAAACACAGTGAGCCTTTCCTGGTCAGGTAAAGGGGACAGATCATTCCTGACAAATGTGGGAGCCTGACAAGCCTCCTGTCCAGGGCTTTGGTGGCCCTGCTGTCTCTTCAAAATGGAGGAATAGGTTACTGAAGTCAAGTGAGAAACAGAGGAATGTGGCAGGTTCCTGACTCTGTATGGGTGTTTCTTTACTGATCAGGACTTTACTCCCCAAACTCAGAGAACGTTAGGGCTGAATGACAAAGAGTCTATAGTAGCAGAGGCTGAGTGAATGGCAAAGGATGGGGAAGGACTCATTTTAGAAAAGGCATGACGAAACCCAGGAAAAGGCCTAATCCGTTGGTCGCTAGATCAGGACTCATCAGCCCACCCATAGGTATAGCTCGTTATTTCAGATTTATGATATATTGCCAATGAGCTCAACCACCTTTCTAAATGACACGGCCCATGTGCCCATTCATCCATGTCCAAAAATGAATAACATCCTACATAAACAGCAAATAATTTATGATTCAAGCCACAACAGAAAATATATTTCCCCAAGCACCAGAAATTGTTTTTACATCAACTTTCTAAAACAAGTGAATTTTATATATGTTTTTACTCTCAAAGCTGGTGACAGAAAGCTCAGTCGGGGAAATCCATATCGGTACTAAGAAGTTGGCTCTACAACAACAGAGAGATTTGCTTTGGTCAAATCTACCTACAATTT
>NW_017735873.1:0-1591 GCF_001890085.2 Hipposideros armiger
ACTCATCTGTAAAAATTTATAGGAATGATAATAGCTCGCATTTATTGGGCTCATCATCTGCCAGGTCCCTGTGATGCATCACCTCACTTAACCCTCAAAAGAACACGAGAAGGCAGTTATTATCTCCATATGATAGATGACATTTGGACCCTGAATGATTAGAGCACTTCCTAGCACCTCTATGGCTACACAAGTGCTGGAGTAGGATTTAAACCCCACAGAGTCTGGCCTTAACCACACCCCTGTAATGTGAAAATCAAATGCAAATGAGGTCTGTAAAACATGGAACACGGTGGCTGGCACATACAAGGCCAAGAATGTCAGCACCTTCCCTACCCTTCCTCTCCAGGCGCACAGGACAGCGCCAGTCGCTGTCAGCCTGGCATCTAGACCCTTTCCCAGAGGGTCTTCGTCTAGGACTACAATTCCCAGGAGGCATCAGGCAGAGAAACTGGCCAATCAGGGAGCCCAGTCTCACTTTTACTGCGGGCTCGCCGACAGACGTGTAACGGTCAGAACTTCGATGGCGGTTGGCCTGGTGGGTCACGCGGAGGTGTAGGTTTTGGGCAGGCCCGCGTTCCTCGGTTTTAAATAATCCTAATTCGGTTTGAGCGTGTGAAGACTGTTGACATTCCCAGGCTGCCTCAGCGGCCACACTGTTGGGTCTCCCCGCCCGTGGCCCCCAATGACCCGGGGCTCCTCACGGGTGTCAGTTGGGCCCAGGAGGGCGTCGGCCCGTAGAGGGCAAGCTGCCGGGATAAGGACCGGACCGCTTGCGGGGTGACGGCCTGAGCGGGCCCTTCGGCCTCCCGGCCGGGGGTTGGTGCCTTCGTTGCATCCGTGGCTTCAACGTGGGCCACTTGGCCTGTGACCCCCACGCTGCCCTCCATCCGCAGAGCTTGGTCACCAGCTCCCACCTCCTGGGAACGTGCCCGCAGACCCTCCTCTCCTTCCTCTGAGTGGTGGGCTCCCCCAGCTCCCCGGAGAGGGCTTGCCGCGCCCTGGCCTCCCTGCGGTCCGCTGGGGTTTTGGGGCGCAGCCCTGCCCTGTGACCCCAGCCACCCACGGTGTTCAGAGCCCTGGACAACCAGACCCCGCAAGTGGGAGGGCCAACGGTCTTAGGCATTTCTTGATGCGTTGAGTTTCTGCTTCCTTCTGGGTGGTTTTATGTTTATTTTTTTACATTCATTCCTTATTGTGAATGATAATGTCACCATCCCCACCCCATCGCTTTTATTCATCTTCTTTCCTTTCTCCTCAAACCCGAATCTTCTGATGTGCTCTACGCAAGAGAGCTGCCGTTCCCTTGTTTAGCCCCTAGGAGCTTGTCGGTGGATACGAAGTGGGTTTTAGCCACTGTCTGGAAAATGTTTTACTTTCTTTGACAGTGGCTTTGGAGTGAGAGAGAGAAATAAGAATCAACCCAACTCAGGAAACAGCAGAGGCGAGGAAGTAATTTCAAGGTGAGCTTTCATTAGGTGGGACAAGTCATACGCTGCCTCCTCACTTGCCGCCTTCCACGTTGTGGGAGTTTTGTGTACTGAATGTGGCGTCTTTTTCACGTCATTTCGAGAGATTTGAATGGCTGATG
>NW_017735874.1:0-1591 GCF_001890085.2 Hipposideros armiger
AAAGAATCTCAAGAAAGTCCACATGGGTCCAGGAAAGGATATGATGGGAAGAATGGTGCAGAGAGTGAAGGTTAAGTAAGAGCTACACAATGGAGAGCCATATACACAGAGCCCAATGGGGAGTCTGAAATTATAATTGTAGGTAATGTGAGGCCATTGGCCAGCTCTAAGCCGGGAGATATAGGGACAGATTGTGCATAGGATAATTGCTCAGGTAGCAGTGTAGGGAGAGAAGAGAAGCACACGAGATGGGAAAAAAGAATACTAGTTAAGGATTTTTCAGAATAATCTAAGTAAGTATTGGAAGGGAAATAATTTAAAACAATCACAATTGTAGTACAATCAGTGAATGCTTTATAAAGATGATATGGACAAACATTGAAAAAAATTGTAAACTGGAGGTAGAGGGTAACTGGAGGGTAATGAAGTAGGAATCTAGTCCTCATTTTTCTAGATTGGACAACTAGGCATGTAATACAGAGGTAAATAATACAGAAGTATTATAAGATTCCTTACGGGAATTGCCACATTGGTGATGGCATTGATAACTATAATTACTCGTCCAGCTGAGTAAGCATCTCTAACAGTGGGGAGTTCCCCTCAAAGGTATAATTGAAGGGGTAGGCATAGATGTATGCTGGGAAAAGCACTGGGGGTCCAGGGTCCTGAGTATGACATGGTCCAGCTTTGTGAAAATCGACAGAGCTCAGAGGTCAAGATCACACAGATGGGAGGTTGTACAGTCAACATCTGAACTGGGATCTGACTCAGAAACCTGTGTCCTAAAACACTACCTAATAACACATCCCAGAAGTTTAATTTCTATGATTTTTGGGGGGACCTAAGTTTTCTGATTTAATTTTATCTCTCTAATAAGATTATAATATTAGTCTTCTTGAAACATTTTCCAATTTCATTTTTCTCTTCATCATTTCAAATACAGATTATCCTGTACGACATGGATATCATAAAACTGACAATGCTGATTTTACTATTTACCTAAATCTCATTTTAAGGTATTTCTGACCTAGTAATACATTATTCACATAAAAAATTAAATTTCTTTTAAAAATAAATTATTTATTATTCTTGGAAATAACAGGATATTTACAAATTCCACTCATTCCAAATATTGACTGAACGCCATTTCACTATGTGAGACACTACAGACATAACAGAAGCAAAATTAGAATATGCACCATTCTCCAATGAATTCTCAGTATCATGAGGAAAAATGACACCACAAACCCAATGAATATAAAATGTTATACCGCTCCTCTATACAGAGGAGCGGTATAACACTTTAAGCAATTAAAACACAGGACCTTGACTCAGCCCAGGAGGTCGCCACTTCTCCCGCCCATCCTCAACCCACCACAATCTAAGGCTCAACATAGCAGCCAAAGTGATCTCTTTAAAACTGAAATCAAATCATGTTTGTTACTTCTTTGCTCAATGGCTCTCTAATTTCACTCAGAATAAAAGTGAAGCCTTTATTATGGCCTCCAAACCGCTTCTTAATCTTCGCATCCCCTCCTGCCCACATGACTCCTGAACTCTCTGCATCCACTTCACTGGCCACCCCACTGGC
>NW_017735875.1:0-1576 GCF_001890085.2 Hipposideros armiger
TCTGCCTATATATAAATAACACACTAAGAAGCAAATATGTGCTCAATGCAAAGACTGAAAAACTATACACTAAAGAATTAGTAGTGGCCATTTCTGAGAGATTAAGCAAGCCATTTCCTACATTTTTCCAATGTCTACATTGTTTTAACTTTTATTAATTTAAGGTGTACTGTCCATTAGAAGAAATAACTTCCATATAAACACAAGTGTATTCTGGAATGATTGAGTAGAAAAGAAAATAACTTAATAAATGTATAAATATATAAGACTAGTCTTTGGAGCAACAAGTAGACAATACCAACAAATCAAATTAAAGAAAAATAAGAACAAAAAAAAACCAAAAGTAGGTGAAAGGATATATAATAACGGATATGACAGAAATTAACACAATGACATATTATTATGGTAATAAAATAGAAATACTTATATATTATTTTTCCTTAAATTGATTTATTACAACATAAAAAACTGACCAATAGCTATAAATAGTGATACAAAAATCCAGTTAGATAAAACAATGGTACATTACATTTATGGGAAATTATTTGAAACATTTTAAGGACTGGATTACATTTCTTTTCAATAGTATAGAAAAAGACTAGCACTATGCAAACTCTTGTATAAACACTGTTATAACATGAATGTTGAGCCTGAAAAGGAAGCAAGTACCAAAAAAAAAATAGAAAGGTAAATGTCATGTTGGAAATAGCATTTTAGGAAAATGGATTTGGTCAAGAGGTATGAAATGAATTTTGTGTGGCAGAGGTTAAAGTTTTTACTATAGAAAATTTTCTCTGACACTTTTCATTGGGGGTTCCGAGATTTCAGTAGCTATACGTTTTTCTCTTAGGTCAATGTGCTTCTTCAGAACAGATGTCTCCAATTCCCAATTGGAGGATATAAACTTGACTTCCAGAATTCTTGGAACATGATGGGATATGTGGCTAATGGTGTTAATATAAGGGAAAAAGAGAGACTGGATGAACTTTAAAATTCTTGTATTCTTTGTCTTCACATATTAAAGCTAGGCAAATGATGGAATGAAACTGCCCATAACAGAAATATGGAAATTAAGAATTAAAGCTAATTTGAGAGCAAGAATAATGCCTTTTGCTGTTGAATTTGAAGTGATGTTGAGAAATCAAGTGAGAATATCATGTGGATGTATGGGTGTTACTTAAGTAGGACTAAATTTAAAGTTAAAAGGATGCTATGTTTATCATTAATTACTTATTGTTATCTTAAACTGTATATGAATATTTTAACAGCTAACAGCATTGTTTTTCAGTACACACTGGTATCATAAAAAAAAAAAGAATGCCTAATGCCTAGCCTATTTCTTCTTTTAAATACAAATATAATATTCTGATGGTCATTAATAGTATCAAGAGTATTAATATTCTTGAGAGTATTACCTTTATCTAATTATACCACAACAATGAAGATACAAAAAACAACAACAAGGTTTAAAATTAAAAAAAAATGTACTGGCAAATTAGTGCAAAGACTGATTCACTCAAGCTATAATATAAAGACTATGGAGCCTTATTTTCACATGAAATGTTTAGTAGAATCA